>NC_041381.1:439721352-439915806 GCF_002162155.2 Triticum dicoccoides
CACTCCCCCCACCTTTCCCCTCGTCCCCTCACCCGCTGCCACCACACGCAACACACGTACACACACTCACGCACGCATCGTGCCTGGGGGAGGGGCGCCCCTGCTCGATCCCCTCCTCACGCACGGCCGCGCCCAATCGCTTGCCGCCTCGATCCCTTCGCCCCCGCCGCTGTGCGCCGTTGCCGGATCACCAGCGCCACCTCGCCCCGACGTCGCCCTGCCACCTCGTTGCCATCCTCCTCGCGGCCCCGTCGCCTCTCCCTCGTGGCCAGACGCCTACTCAACATCGTCGACATCGCCGCCGCCTCGCGCCGTCGTCGGAGCCCGCCGGACCGCCTCCTCAACCCCGTCTCCGCCTTCCTCGCCTTTCGTCCCCGTCCACCTCCTCGTCCCCCTGCTGCCCGAACCCCTGCAACACCCCTGTGAGCATGCGCCCTCCTCCTCTCCCCTCTTCCCCTGTCACTGTGCGCCCGAGTCGTTCCCCCGCCGTCGCCTCGCTGTACACGGCTGCCCGACCGCGCCCTGCGCGATGCAACTTCCCGCTCGGCCGCGGCGCCCCGCCCGCGCGGCCCAGCTTCGCTCGTCGTTGCGCTGCTCGCCTCTGGCGCCCCGCGCACATGCCATCGCGACTCCCCTCAGCCCCGGCCGGCCTCACCGCGCCGCCCTGCACCGGCCACGATCGCCGGTGCCGGACCACACGCCATCCCCTTCCCCCCTGTCCGCGCGCTAAGGCGCCCGGCGCACGCGCCTGCACGACCGGGGCGAAGCCCCGTTAGCCCAGTGCCCGCGCCCGTTAAGGCCTTGACTCTATGACACGAGGGGCCCACAAACCCAGAAAAAAAAGTAATAAAAATAAAGAAATAAAAATGTTAATTAATTAATTAACTAAATTAATTAACTTAATTAATTCTGTTTAGACTAACCTAATCACTAGTTAAACTAATTTAACCTGTTTAGTTATCCTTAGACTATGACATGTGGGACCGAGTGGTCTGTTGACTAGTCAAAGTCCACAGTTGACCGTTGATGTCATGCTGACATCATGATGACGTGATAAAATGATTTTCGGTTTAATTAATTCTTTTAATTCTAAAAATGACATAAAACTTTAAAATTTAATATAAAATAATCCGTAACTCGGATGAAAATACTTTGTACATGAAAGTTGCTCAGAACGACGAGACGAATCCAGATATGCAACCCGTTCGTCCGCCACACATCCCTAGCATAGCAAACACGCAACTTTCCCGTCCGGTTCATCTGTCCAAAAACACGAAACACCGGGAATACTTTCCCGGATGTTTTCCCCCTTCACCGGTATCACCTACTACCGCGTTAGGGCACACCGAACACTGCGTATTGTCTTGTTACACTTTGTGATGCTTTGATTGCTCTGTTATTTATTGTGTTCCCTCTCCGTTACTTCTTTCCGATAGACCCCGAGACTGCCGGCGACCCCCAGTTCGACTACGGTGTTGGTGACTCGTCCTTCTTGCCAGAGCAACCAGGCAAGCCCCCCCCCCTTGATCACCAGATATCGCCTATTCTTCTCTATACTGCTTGCATTAGAGTAGTGTAGCATGTTACTGCTTTCCGTTAATCCTATTCTAATGCATAGCCTGACATTGTTGCTACATCTGTTGATACCTTACCAGCAATCCTAAATACTTAGTTTAGGATGCTAGTTTATCATCATTGGCCCTACATCCTTGTCAGTCTGCCTTGCTATACTATTGGGCCGTGATCACTCGGGAGGTGATCACGGGTATATACTATACATACATTCATACTATACAGATGGTGACTAAAGTCGGGTCAGCTCGAGGAGTACCCGCAAGTGATTCTGATGAGGGGGCTGAAAGGACAGGTGGCTCCATCCCGGTAGAGGTGGGCCTGGGTTCCCGACGGCCCCCGACTGTTACTTTGTGGCGGAGCGACAGGGCAGGTTGAGACCACCTAGGAGACAGGTGGGCCTGGCCCTGTTCGGCGTTCGCGGATACTTAACACGCTTAACGAGATCTTAGTATTTGATCTGAGTCTGGCCATTTGGTCTATACGCACTAACCATCTACGCGGGAGTAGTTATGGGTATCCCGGCGTCGTGGTATCAGCCGAAGCCTTCTTGACGTCAGCGACGGAGCGGCGCGCGCCAGATTGGACCGCGTAACGTGACTTCCTTTGTAATGGAGGTTGCTAGGTCTGCTTCTGGCCGCCCTCGCAACGTGCAGGTGTGCAATGGGCGATGGGATGCTACTTGGAGGACTTCAATCTACTCACTTCTACATGCTGCAAGACGGAGGCATGCCAGAAGTGTAGTCTTTGATAGGACTAGCTATCCCCCTCTTATTCTGGCATTCTGCAGTTCAGTCCACTGATTTGGCCTCCTTACACATATACCCATGCATATGTAGTGTAGCTCCTTGCTTGCGAGTACTTTCGATGAGTACTCACGGTTGCTTTGCTCCCTCTTTTCCCCCGTTTTCCTCTTCTTCTCGGATGCCGCAACCAGACGTTGGAGCCCAGGAGCCAGACACCACCGTTGACGACGACTACTACACTGGAGGTGCCTACTACTACGTGCAGGCTGCTGATGACGACCGGGAGTAGTTTAGGAGGATCCCAGGCAGGAGGCATGCGCCTCTTTCGATCTGTATCCCAGTTTGTGCTAGCCTTCTTAAGGCAAACTTGTTTAACTTATGTCTGTACTCAGATATTGTTGCTTCTGCTGACTTGTCTATGATCGAGCACTTGTATTCGAGCCCTCGAGGCCCCTGGCTTGTATTATGATGCTTGTATGACTTATTTTATTTGTAGAGTTGTGTTGTGATATCGTCCCGTGAGTCCATGATCTTGATCATACACGTTTGCGTGTATGATTAGTGTACGATTGAATCGAGGGCGTCACATTGATGAAGATCCAGCAGCACGACGGCGTGGTGGTGGATGCAGCAGCGATCTCGGCAGGGCTTCGCCAAGCTTCAGCGAGAGGGAGAGGTGGTGCGTGGAGAGAGGGAGGCGCCAAGAGCATGGGTGCGGCTGCCCTCCCTCCCCCCTCTTTATATACGGCCCCTAGGGGGGGCTAGGAGATCCAATCTCCAAGGGGGGCGGCGGCCAGGGGGGAAACTTGCCCCCCAAGCCAGGTGGAGGCGCCCCCACCCATAGGGTTTCCAATCCTAGGCGCAGGAGGGAGGGGCAAGGGGGGGCGCACCAGCCTACCAGGGGCTGGTTCCCCTCCCACTTCAGCCCATGGGGCCCTCCGGGATAGGTGGCCCCACCCGGTGGACCCCCGGGACCCTTCCGGTGGTCCCGGTACAATACTGGTGACCCCCGAAACTTTCCCGATGGCCGAAACCTGACTTCCTATATATAATTGTTTACCTCCAGACCATTTCGGAACTCCTCATGACGTCCGGGATCTCATCCAGGACTCCAAATAACTTTCGGGTTATTGCATACTCATATCTCTACAACCCTAGCGTCACCGAACCTTAAGTGTGTAGACCCTACGGGTTCGGGAGACATGCAGACATGACCGAGACGCCTCTCCGGTCAATAACCAACAGCGGGATCTGGATACCCATGTTGGCTCCCGCATGCTCCTCAATGATCTCATCAGATGAACCATGATGTCGAGGATTCAAGCAACCCCTTATACAATTCCCTTTGTCAATCGGTATGTTACTTGCCCGAGATTCGATCGTCGGTATCCCAATACCTTGTTTAATCTCGTTACCGGCAAGTCACTTTACTCGTACCGTAATGCATGATACCGTGACCAGACACTTAGTCACATTGAGATCATTATGATGATGCATTACCGAGTGGGCCCAGAGATACCTCTCCGTCATACGGGGTGACAAATCCCAGTCTCAATTCGTGCCAACCCAACAGACACTTTCGGAGATACCCGTAGTGCACCTTTATAGTCACCCAGTTACGTTGTGACGTTTGGCACACCAAAGCACTCCTATGGTATTTGGGAGTTGCACAATCTTATGGTCTAAGGAAATGATACTTGACATTTGGAAAAGCTCTAGCAAAACGAACTACACGATCTTTGTGCTACGCTTAGGATTGGGTCTTGTCCATCACATCATTCTCCTAATGATGTGATCCCGTTATCAACGACATCCAATGTCCATAGTCAGGAAACCATGACTATCTGTTGATCAATGAGCTAGTCAACTAGAGGCTCACTAGGGACATGTTGTGGTCTATGTATTCACACGTGTATTACGATTTCCGGATAATACAGTTATAGCATGAATAACAGACAATTATCATGAGCAAAGAAATATAATAATAACCATTTTATTATTGCCTCTAGGGCATATTTCCAACAGTCTCCCACTTGCACTAGAGTCAATAGTCTAGTTCACATCGCCATGTGATTAACACTCACAGGTCACATCGCCATGTGACTAATACCCAAGAGTTTTAGGTTTGATCATGTTGCTTGTGAGTGAGGTTTTAGTCAACGGGTCCGAACCTTTCAGATCCGTGTGTGCTTTACAAATCTCTATGTCATCTCCTAGATGTAGCTACCATGCTCTATTTGGAGCTAATCCAAATAACTATTCTACTTGGAGCTATTCTAAATTGTTGCTCCATTATATGTATCCGGTATCTCTACTCAGAGCTATCCGGATAGGTGTCAAGCTTGCATCGACGTAACCCTTTACGACGAACTCTTTTACCACCTCCATAATCGAGAAAAATTCCTTAGTCCACTAATTTCTAAGGATAACTTTGATCGCTGTCCTGTGATCCATTCTTGGATCACTCTTGTACCCCTTGACTCACTCATGGCAAGGCACACTTCAGGTGCGGTACTCAGCATGGCATACTGTAGAGCCTACGTCTAAAGTATAGGGGACGACCTTCGTCCTTTCTCTCTTTTCTGCCGTGGTCGAGCTTTAAGTCCTAACTTCGTACCTTACAACTCAGGCAAGAACTCCTTCTTTGACTGGTCCATCTTGAACACCTTCAAGATCATGTCAAGGTATGTGCTCATTTGAAAGTATTATTAAGCATTTTGATCTATCCTTATAGATCTTGATGCTCAATGTTCTAGTAGCTTAATCCAGGCTTTCCATTGAAAAACACTTTCAAAATAACCCTATATGCTTTCCAGAAATTCTACGTCATTTCTGATCAACAATATGTCAACAACATATACTCATCAGAAATTCTATAGTGCTCCCACTCACTTCTTTGGAAATACAAGTTTCTCGTAAACTTTGTACAAACCCAAAATCTTTGATCATCATCAAAGCACACATTCCAACTCCGAGATGCTCACTCCAGTCCTTAGAAGGATTGCTGGAGCTTTGCATACTTATTAGCATCTTTTGGGATTGACAAAACCTTCCGGTTGTATCACATACAACCTTTCCTCAAGTATAACGTCGAGGAAACAATGTTTTGACATCCTATCTGCAAGATTTCATCAATCATGCAGTAACTGCTAATCCAATTCCAACAGACTCTTAGCATCGCTACGAGTGAGAAAACCTCACCGTAATCAACTCCTTGAACTTGTCGGAAAATATCTTAACGACAAGTCGAGCTTTCTTAATGGTAATTCTTACCATCATTGTCTGTCTTCCTTTTAAAATCCATCCGTACCCAATGGCCTTACGACCATCAAGTATTTCTTCCAAAGTCATGGATCCGTTCTCAGATTTTATGGCCTCGAGCCATTTATCGGAATCCGGGCCCACCATTGCTTCTCCATAGCTCGTAGGTTCATTGTTGTCCAGCAACATGACTTCCAAGACAGGATTACGTACCACTCTGATGTAGTACATATCCTTGTCATCCCACGAGGTTTGGTAGTGACTTGATCCGAAGTTTCATGATCAACATCACAAGCTTCCACTTCAATTGGTGTAGGTGCCACAGGAACAACTTCCTGTGCCCTGCCACACACTAGTTGAAGAGACGGTTCAATAACCTCATCAAGTTTCCACCATCCTCTCACTCAATTCTTTCGAGAGAAACTTTTCCTCGAGAAAGGACCCGATTCAAGAAACAATCCATATTGTTTTCGGATCTGAATTAGGGGTATACCAAACTGTTTTGGGTTTCCTATGAAGATGCATTTTATCCGCTTTGGGTTCGAGCTTATCAACCTGAAACTTTTTCATATAAGCGTCGCAGCCCCAAACTTTTAAGAAACGACAACTTAGGTTTCTCTAAACCATAATTCATACGGTGTCATCTCAACGGAATTATGTGGTGCCCTATTTAAAGTGAATGTGGTTGTCTCTAATGCCTAACCCATGGACAATAGTGGTAATTCGATAAGAGACATCATGGTACGCACCATATCCAATAGGGTGCAACTATGATGTTCGGACACACCATCACACTATGGTGTTCCAGGCGGTATTAATTGCGAAACAATTTCCACAATGTCTTAATTGTGCGCCAAAACTCGTAACTCAGATATTCATCTCTATGATCATATCATAGACATTTTATCCTCTTGTCACAATGATCTTCACTCTGAAATTACTTGAACCATTCAATAATTCAGACTTGTGTTTCATCAAGTAAATATTCTCAACATCTACTCGAATCATCTGTGAAGTAAGATCATAACGATATTCACTGCATGCCTCAGCACTCATTGGATTGGACACATCAAAATGTGTTACTTCCAACAAGTTGCTATCTTGTTCCATCTTACTGAAAATGAGGCTTTTCAGTCATCTTGCCCATGTGGTATGATTTGCATATCTCAAGTGATTCAAAATCAAGTGAGTCCAAACGGTCCATTTGCATGGAGTTTCTTCATGCATATACACCAATAGACATGGTTCGCATGTCTCAAACTTTTCAAAAACGAGTGAGTCCAAAGATCCATCAACATGGAGCTTCTTCATGCATTTTATACCATTATGACTTACATGGCAGTGCCACAAGTAAGTGGTACTATCATTACTATCTTATATCTTTTGGCATGAAAATGTGTATCACTACGACCAAGATTCAATAAACCATTCCTTTAGGTGCAAGACCATTGAAGGTATTATTCAAAAAATAGAGTAACCATTATTCTCCTTAAATGAATAACCGTATTGCGATAGACATAATCCAATCATGTCTATGCTCAACGCAAACACCAATCTCGGTGGTAGAGGGAGTGTGCGATGCTTGATCATATCAACCTTGGAAACACTTCCAACATATATCGTCAGCTCACCTTTAGCTAGTCTCCGTTTATTCTGTAGCTTTTATTTCGAGTTACTAACACTTAGCAACCGAACCGGTATCTAATACCCTGGTGCTACTAGGAGTACTAGTAAAGTACACATTAACATAATGTATATCCAATATACTTCTATCGACCTTGCCAGCCTTCTTATCTACCAAGTATCTAGGGTAATTCTGCTCCAGCGGCTATTCCCCTTATCACAGAAGCACTTAGTCTCGGGTTTGGGTTCAATCTCGGGTTTCTTCACTGGTGCAGCAGCTGATTTGCCGTTTCATGAAGTATCCCTTCTTGCACTTGCCCTTCTTGAAACTAGTGGTTTCACCAACCATCAACAATTGATGCTCCTTCTTGATTTCTACTTTCGCGGTGTTAAACATCGCGAATACCTCAAGGATCATCATATCTATCCCTGATATGTTATAGTTCATCACGAAGCTCTAGCAGTTTGGTGGCAATGACTTTGGGGAAACATCACTATCTCATCTGGAAGATTAACTCCCACTTGATTCAAGTGATTGTTGCACTCAGACAATCTGAGCACAAGCTCAACGATTGAGCTTTTCTCCCTTAGTTTGCAGGCTAAGAAAATCGCCGGAGGTCTCATACCTCTTGACGTGGGCACGAGCCTGAAATCCCAATTTCAGCCCTCGAAACATCTCATATGTTCCGCGATGTTTCGAAAATGTCTTTGGTGCCTCTACTTAAACCATTTAACTGAACTATCACGTAGTTATCAAAAACGTGTATGTTCGATGTTCGAAACATCCACAAACGACGTTTGGGGTTCAGCACACTGAGCGGTGCATTAAGGACATAAGCGTTCTACTGTCCGCATAATCGCTACTGTCAACTTTCAACTATATTTTCTCTAGGAACATATCTAAACAGTGGAACTAAAGCGCGAGCTTACGACATAATTTGCAAAAAGGTCTTTTGACTATGTTCAAGATAATTAAGTTCATCTTATGAACTCCCACTCAGATAGACATCCCTCTAGTCATCTAAGTGATTACATGATCCAAGTCAACTAGGCCGTGTCCGATCATCACGTGAGACGGACTAGTCATCATCGGTGAACATCTTCATGTTGATCGTATCTACTATACGACTCATGCTCGACCTTTCAGTCTCCGTGTTCCGAGGCCATGTCTGCACATGCTAGGCTCGTCAAGTTAACCCTAAGTGTTTTCGCTGTGTAAAACTGTCTTACACCCGTTGTATGTGAACGTAAGAATCCATCACACCCGATCATCACGTGGTGCTTAGAAGCGACGAACTGTAGCAACGGTGCACAGTTAGGGGAGAACACTTCTTGAAATTTTGTAAGGGATCATCTTATTTACTACCGTCGTCCTAAGTAAACAAGATGCATAAACATGATAAACATCACATGCAATCAAATAGAGTAGTGACATGATATGGCCAATATCATATAGCTCCTTTGATCTTCATCTTCGGGGCTCCATGATCATCTTGTCACCGGCATGACACCATGATCTCCATCATCATGATCTCCATCATCGTGTCTTCATGAAGTTGTCACGCCAACGACTACTTCTACTTCTATGACTAACGCGTTTAGCAATAAAGTAAAGTAGTTTACATGGCGTTCTTCAATGACACGCATGTCATACAATAAATAAAGACAACTCCTATGGCTCCTGCCGGTTGTCATACTCATCGACATGCAAGTCGTGATTCCTATTACAAGAACATGATCAATCTCATACATCACATATATATCATTCATCACATCCTTTTGGCCATATCACATCACATGACATACCCTGCAAAAACAAGTTAGACGTCCTCTAATTGTTGTTGCATGTTTTACGTGGCTGCTATGGGTTTCTAGCAAGAACGTTTCTTACCTACGCAAAACCACAATGTGATATGCCAATTGCTATTTACCCTTCATAAGGACCCTTTTCATCGAATCCGTTCCGACTAAAGTGGGAGAGACTGGCACCCGCTAGCCACCTTATGCACCAAGTGCATGTCAATCGGTGGAACCTGTCTCACGTAAGAGTACGTGTAAGGTCGGTCCGGGCCGCTTCATCCCACAATACCGTCGAAACAAGATTGGACTAGTAACGGTAAGCATATTGAACAAAATCAACGCCCACAACTACTTTGTGTTCTACTCGTGCAAAGAATCTACGCAATAGACCTAGCTCATGATGCCACTGTTGGGGAACGTAGCAGAAATTCAAAATTTTCCTACGTGTCACCAAGATCTATCTATGGAGAGACTAGCAACGAGTAGAAAGAGAGTGCATCTACATACCCTTGTAGATCGCTAAGCGGAAGCGTTCAAGTGAACGGGGTTGATGAAGTCGTACTCGTCGTGATTCAAATCACCGATGATCAAGTGCCGAACGCACGGCACCTCCGCGTTCAACACACGTACAGCCCGGTGACGTCTCCCAAGCCTTGATCCAGCAAGGAAAGAGGGAGAGGTTGAGGAAGACTCCATCCAGCAGCAGCACAACGGCGTGGTGGTGGTGGAGGAGCGTGGCAATCCTGCAGGGCTTCGCCAAGCACCGCGGGAGAGGAGGAGTACTTGTGAGAGGGGGAGGGCTGCGCCAGAACTTCGTGTGTAGCTCCCATGCGTCTCCCCACTATATATAGGGGTGGAGGGGCTGGTTTCTTGCCCTCCAAGTCCATTGGGGCGTTGGCCAAGGTGGGAGGAAAGAAATCCCATCATTTCCTTCCCCACCGATTGTTATCCCCCCTTTTTAGGGATCTTGATCTTATCCCTTCGGGATATGATCTTATTCCTTCTAAGGGGGGATCTTGGTGCACCTTGACCAGGGGTGTGGGGCCTTGCCCCCACTACCCACGTTCATGTGGGTCCCCCCATGCAGGTGGGCCCCACTCCGGAACCTTCTAGAACCTTCCCGGTACAATACCGAAAAATCCCGAACATTTTCCGGTGGCCAAAATAGGACTTCCCATATATAAATCTTTACCTCCGGACCATTCCGGAACTCCTCGTGACGTCCAGGATCTCATCCGGGACTTCGAACAACATTCGGTAACCACATACAAACTTCCTTTATAACCCTAGCGTCATCGAACCTTAAGTGTGTAGACCCTACGGGTTCGGGAGACATGTAGACATGACCGAGACGTTCTCCGGTCAATAACCAACAGCGGGATCTGGATACCCATGATGGCTCCCACATGTTCCACGATGATCTCATCGGATGAACCACGATGTCAAGGACTTAATCAATCCCGTATTCAATTCCCTTTGTCTATCGGTATGTTACTTGCCCGAGATTCGATCGTCGGTATCCAATACCTTGTTCAATCTCGTTACCGGCAAGTCACTTTACTCGTTTCGTAACACATCATCCCGTGATCAACTCCTTGATCACATTGCGCATATGATGATGTCCTACCGAGTGGGCCCAGAGATACCTCTCCGTTTACACGGAGAGACAAATCCCAGTCTCGATCCGCATAAAACAATAGATACTTTCGGAGATACCTGTAGTGCACCTTTATAGTCACCCAGTTACGTTGTGACGTTTGATACACCCAAAGCACTCCTACGGTATCCAGGAGTTACACGCTCTCATGGTCGAAGGAAGAGATACTTGACATTGGCAAAGCTCTAGCAAATGAACTACACGATCTTTTGTGCTAGTCTTAGGATTGGGTCTTGTCCATCACATCATTCTCCTAATGATGTGATCCCGTTATCAACGACATCCAATGTCCATAGCCAGGAAACCATGACTATCTGTTGATCACAACGAGCTAGTCAACTAGAGGCTCACTAGGGACATATTGTGGTCTATGTATTCACACGTGTATTACGATTTCCGGATAATACAGTTATAGCATGAATAAAAGACAATTATCATGAACAAGGAAATATAATAATAACACTTCTATTATTGCCTCTAGGGCATATTTCCAACAATGATAACGCGGTTGATGTAGTCGTACATCTTCATGATCCGACCGATCCAAGTACCGAACGTACGGCACCTCCGAGTACAGCACACGTTCGGCTCGATGACGATCCCCGGACTCCGATCCAGCAAAGTGTCGGGGATGAGTTCCGTCAGCACGACGGTGTGGTGATGATGATGATGCTCTACCGGCGCAGGGCTTCGCCTAAACACCGCGACGATATGACCGAGGTGGAATATGGTGGAGGGGGGCACCGCACACGGCTAAGGAACGATCCGTAGATCAACTTGCGTTGTTGTGCCTAGAGGTGCCCCCCTGCCCCCGTATATAAAGGAGCAAGGGGGGAGGGGGCGGCCGGCCTAGGAGGGGCGCGCCAAGGAGAGTCCTACTCCCACCAGGAGTAGGACTCCCTCCTTCCTTGTTGGAGTAGGAGAAGGGGGAAAGAGGGGGAGAGGAGGAAGGAAAAGGGGGCCGCACCCCTTGTCCAATTCGGACCAGAGGGGGGTTGCACGCCTCCTTCCTTTCGGCCTCTCTTCTCTATTCCCGTATGGCCCAATAAGGCCCATATACTCCCCGGCGAATTCCCGTAACTCTGCGGTACTCCGAAAAATACCCGAATCACTCGGAACCTTTCCGAAGTCCGAATATAGTCGTCCAATATATCGATCTTTACGTCTCGACCATTTCGAGGCTCCTTTGTCATGTCCCCGGTCTCATCCGGGACTCCGAACTCCTTCGGTACATCAAAACTCATAAACTCATAATATAACTGTCATCGAAACCTTAAGCGTGCGGACCCTACGGGTTCGAGAACTATGTAGACATGACCTAGAACTATTCTTGGTCAATAACCAATAGCGGAACCTGGATGCTCATATTGGCTCCTACATATTCTACGAAGATCTTTATCGGTCAAACCGCATAACAACATACGTTGTTCCCTTTGTCATCGGTATGTTACTTGCCCGAGATTCGATCGTCGGTATCCAATACCTAGTTCAATCTCGTTACCGGCAAGTCTCTTTTCTCGTTACATAATGCATCATCCCACAACTAACTCATTAGTCACATTGCTTGCAAGGCTTATAGTGATGTGCATTACCGAGAGGGCCCAGAGATACCTCTCCGACAATCGGAGTGACAAAACCTAATCTCGAAATACGCCAACCCAACATGTACCTTTGGAGACACCTGTAGTACTCCTTTATAATCACCCAGTTACGTTGTGACGTTTGGTAGCACCCAAAGTGTTCCTTCGGTAAACGGGAGTTGCATAATCTCATAGTTACAGGAACATGTATAAGTCATGAAGAAAGCAATAGCAACATACTAAACGATCAAGTGCTAGGCTAACGGAATGGGTCATGTCAATCACATTATTCTCCTAATGATGTGATCCCATTAATCAAATGACAACACATGTCTATGGTTAGGAAACATAACCATCTTTGATTAATGAGCTAGTCAAGTAGAGGCATAGTAGTGACTATATGTTTGTCTATGTATGCACACATGTATCATGTTTCCGGTTAATACAATTCTAGCATGAATAATAAACATTTATCATGAAATAAGGAAATAAATAATAACTTTATTATTGTCTCTAGGGCATATTTCCTTCAGTCTCCCACTTGCACTAGAGTCAATAATCTAGTTCACATCGCTATGTGATTTAACACCAATATTCACATCTGTATGTGATTAATACCCATAGTTCACATCATCATGTGATCAACACCCAAAGGGTTTACTAGAGTCAATAATCTAGTTCACATCGCTATGTGATTAACACCCCAAAGAGTACTAAGGTATGATCATGTTTTGCTCGTGAGAGAAGCTTAGTCAACGGGTCTGTCATATTCAGAGCCGTATGTATTTCGCAAATATTCTATGTCCACAATGCTCTGCACGGAGCTACTCTAGCTAATTGCTCCCACTTTCAATATGTATCCAGATTGAGACTTAGAGTCATCTGGATTGGTGTAAAAGCTTGCATCGTTGTAACTTTAACGACGGGCTCTTTTATCACCTCCATAATCGAGAAACATCTCCTTAGTCCTCACTAAGGATATTCTTGACCCATGTCCAGTGATCTACTTATTAGATCAAAATTGTATTCCTTTGCCAAACACCGAGCAAGGTATATAATAGGTCTGGTTCACAGCATAGCATACTTTATAGAACCTATGACTGATGCATAGGGAATGACTTTCATTCTCTTTCTATTTTCTGCAATGGTCGGGTCTCGAGTCTTACTCAACTTCACACCTTGTAACACAGGCAAGAACTCCTTCTTTGACTGTTCCATTTTGAACTATTTCAAAAATTTATCAAGGTATGTACTCATTGAAAAATCTTATCAAGCGTCTTGATCTATCTATATAGATCTTGATGTTCAATGTGTAAGCAGCTTCACCGAGGTCTTGCTTTGAAAAACTCTTATTCAAGTATCCTTTCATGCTATCCAGAATTTCCATATCATTTCCAATTAACAATATGTCATCCACATATAATATTAGAAATGCTACAAAGCTCCCACTCACTTTCTTGTAAATACAGGCTTCTTCAAAAGTCTGTATAAAACCATATGCTTTGATCAACTCATCAAAGCATATATTCCAACTCCGAGATGCTTGGACCAGTCCATAGATGGATCGCTGGAGCTTGCACAATTTGTTAGCACCTTTAGGATTGACAAAACCTTCTGGTTGCATCATATACAACTCTTCTTTAAGAAAACCATTAAGGAATGCAATTTTGTTTATCCATTTGCCAGATTTCATAAAATGCGGCAATTGCTAACATGATTCAGACAGACTTAAGCATAGATACGAGTGAAAAACTCTCATCGTAGTCAACACCTTGAACTTGTCGAAAACCTTTTGCGACAATTCTAGCTTTGTAGATAGTAACACTATCAGCGTCCGTCTTCCTCTTGAAGATCCATTTAATCTCAATGTCTCGCCGATCATTGGGCAAGTCAATCAAAGTCCATACTTTGTTTTCATACATGGATCTTATCTCAGATCTCATGGCCTCAAGCCATTTTGCGGAATATGGGCTCACCATCGCTTCTTCATAGTTCATAGGTTCGTCATGGTCTAGTAACATAACTTCCAGAACAGGATTACCGTACCACTCTGGTGCGGATCTTACTCTTAAGACCGACGAGGTTCTGTAGTAACTTAATCTGAAGTTTCATGATCATCATCATTAACTTCCTCACTAATTGGTGTAGTAGTCACAGGAACAGATTTCTGTGATGAACTAATTTCCAATAAGGGAGCAGGTACAGTTACCTCATCAAGTTCTACTTTCCTCCCACTCACTTCTTTCGAGAGAAACTCCTTCTCTAGAAAGGATCCATCTTAGCAACGAATCTTGCTTTCAGATCTGTGATAGAAGGTGTACCCAATAGTAACCTTGGGTATTCTATGAAGACGCACTTCTCCGATTTGGGTTTGAGCTTATCAGGTGAAAGCTTTTTCACATAAGCATCGCAGCCCCAAACTTTAAGAAACGACAACTTTGGTTTCTCGCCAAACCACAGTTCATAAGGCGTTGTCTCAACAGATTTTGATGGTACCCTTTTTAAAGTGAATGCAACTGTCTCTAATGCATAAACCCAAAACGATAGTGGTAAATTGGTAAGATACATCATAGATCGCACTATATCCAATAAAGTGCGGTTACGACGTTCGGACACACCATAACGTTGTGGTGTTCCAGGTGGCGTGAGCTGTGAAACTATTCCACATTGTTTTAATTGAAGACCAAACTCATAACTCAAATATTCGTCTCCGTGATCAGATCGCAGAAACTTTATTTTCTTGCTACGATAATTTTTCCACTTCACTCTGAAATTCTTTGAACCTCTCAACAATTTCAGACTTATGTTTCATCAAGTAGATATACCCATATCTGCTCAAATCATCTTGTGAAGGTCAGAAAATAACGATACTTGCCATGAGCATCAACACTCATTGGATCACATACATCGGTATGTATTATTTCCAATAAGTCAGTAGCTTGTTCCATTGTTCCGGAGAACGGAGTTTTAGTCATCTTGCCCAAAAGGCACGGTTCGCAAGCATCAAATGATTCATAACCAAGAGATTCCAAAAATCCATCTTTATGGAGTTTCTTCATGCGCTTTACACCGATATGACCCAAACGGCAGTGCCACAAATAAGTTGCACTATCATTATCAACTTTGCATCTTTTGACATCAATATTATGAATATGTGTATCACTATGATCGAGATCCAACAAACTATTTTCATTGGGTGTATAACCATCGAAGGTTTTATTCATGTAAACAGAATAACAATTATTCTCTAACTTTAAATGAATAACCGTATCGCAATAAACACGATCAAATCATGTTCATGCTCAACGCAAATGCCAAATAACATTTATTTAGGTTTAACACTAATCCCGAAAGTATAGGGAGTGTGCGATGATGATCATATCAATCTTGGAACTACTTCCAACACTCACCGTCACTTCCCCTTCAACTAGTCTCTGTTTATTCTGTAACTCCTGTTTCGAGTTACTAATCTTAGTAACCGAACAAGTATCAAATACTCAGGGGCTACTATAAACACTAGTAAGACACATATCAATAACCTGTATATGAAATATACCCTTGTTCACTTTGCCATCCTTCTTATCCACCAAATATTTGGAGTAGTTCCACTTCCAGTGACCATTTCCTTTGCAGTAGAAGCACTCAGTTTCAGGCTTAGGTCCAGCTTTGGGCTTCTTCACGGGAGTGACAACTTGTTTGCCGTTCTACTTGAAGTTTCCCTTTCTTTCCCTTTGCCCTTTTCTTGAAACTAGTGGTCTTGTCAATCATCAACACTTGATGCTCTTTATTGATTTCTACCTTCGTCGATTTCAACATCATGAAGAGCTCGGGAATTGTTTTCGTCATCCCTTGCATACTATAGTTCATCACGAAGTTCTAGTAACTTAGTGATGGTGACTAGAGAATTCTGTCAATCACTATCTTATCTGGAAGATTAACTCCCACTTGATTCAAGTGATTGAAGTACCCAGACAATCTGAGCACATGCTTACTAGTTGAGCGATTCTCCTCCATCTTTTAGCTATAGAACTTGTTGGAGACTTCATATCTCTTAACTCGGGTATTTGCTTGAAATATTAACTTCAATTCCTAGAACATCTGATATGGTCCATGACATTCAAAACATCTTTGAAGTCCCGATTCTAAGCCGTTAAGCATGGTGCACTAAACTATCAAGTAGTCATCATATTGAGCTAGCCAAACGTTCATAACGTTTGCGTCTGCTCCTGCAATAGGTCTGTCACCTAGCGGTGCATTAAGGACATAGTTCTTCTGTGTAGCAATGAGGATAAACCTCAGATCAGGGATCCAATCCGCATCATTGCTACTAACATCTTTCAACACAATTTTCTCTAGGAACATATCAAAATAAACATATGAAAGCAACAACGCAAGCTATTGATCTACAACATAATTTGCAAAATACTACCAGGACTAAGTTCATGATAAATTTAAGTTCAATTAATCATATTACTTAAGAACTCCCACTTAGATAGACATCCCTCTAATCCTCTAAGTGATTACGTGATCCATATCAACTACACCATGTCCGATCGTCACGTGAGATGGAGTAGTTTCAACGGTGAACATCAATATGTTGATCATATCTACTATATGATTCACGCTCGACCTTTCGGTCTCCGTGTTCCGAGGCCATATCTATATATGCTAGGCTCATCAAGTTTAACCTGAGTATTCCGCGTGTGCAACTGTTTTGCACCCGTTGTATTTGAACGTAGAGCCTATCACACCCGATCATCACGTGGTGTCTCAGCACAAAGAACTTTCGCAATGGTGCATACTCAGGGAGAATACTTCTTGATAATTAGTGAGAGATCATCTTAAAATGCTACCGTCAAACAAAACAGAATAAGATGTATAACAGATAAACATCATATGCAATCAAAATATGTGACATGATATGGCCATGATCATCTTGCGCCTTTGATCTCCATCTCCAAAGTACTGTCATGATCTCTATCGTTACCAGCACGACACCATGATCTTCATCATCTTGATCTATATCAATGTGTCGTCACATGGTCGTCTCGCCAACTATTGCTCTTGCAACTATTGCTATCGCATAGCGATAAAGTAAAGCAATTATTTGGCACTTGCATCTTATGCAACAAAGAGACAACCATAGGGCTTCTGCCAGTTGCCGATAACTTCAACAAAACATGATCATCTCATACAACAACTTATATCTCATCACGTCTTGACCGTATCACATCACAACATGCCCTGCAAAAACAAGTTAGACGTCATCTACATTGTTGTTGCAAATTTTACGTGGCCGCTACGGGCTTAGCAAGAACCGTTCTTACCTACGCATCAAAACCACAACGATAGTTCGTCAAGTTGGTGCTGTTTTAACCTTCTCAAGGACCGGGCGTAGCCACACTCGGTTCAACTAAAGTTGGAGAAACTGACACCCGCCAGCCACCTGTGTGCAAAGCACGTCGGTAAAACCAGTCTCGCGTAAGCGTACGCGTAATGTCGGTCCGGGCCGCTTCATCCAACAATACCGCCGAACCAAAGTATGACATGTTGGTAAGCAGTATGACTTGTATCGCCCACAACTCACTTGTGTTCTACTCGTGCATATAACATCAACGCATAAAACCTAGGCTCGGATGCCACTGTTGGGGAACGTAGTAATTTCAAAAAAAATCCTACGTACACGCAAGATCATGGTGATGGCATAGCAACGAGAGGGGAGAGTGTTGTCCACGTACCCTCGTAGACCGTAAGCGGAAGCATTATGACAACGCGGTTGATGTAGTCATACGTCTTCACGATCCGACCGATCCAAGTACCAAACGTACGGCACCTCCGAGTACAGCACACGTTCGGCTCGATGACGATCCCCGGACTCCGATCCAGCAAAGTGTCGGGGATGAGTTCCGTCAGCACGACGGTGTGGTGACGATGATGATGCTCTACCAGCGCAGGGCTTCGCCTAAACACCGCGACGATATGACTGAGGTGGAATATGGTGGAGGGGGGCACCGCACACGGCTAAGGAACGATCCGTAGATCAACTTGTGTTGTTGTGCCTAGAGGTGCCCCCCTGCCCCCGTATATAAAGGAGCAAGGGGGGAGGGGGCGGCCGGCCTAGGAGGGGCGCGCCAAGGAGAGTCCTACTCCCACCGGGAGTAGGACTCCCTCCTTCCTTGTTGGAGTAGGAGAAGGGGGAAAGAGGGGGAGAGGAGGAAGGAAAAGGGGGCCGCACCCCTTGTCCAATTCGGACCAGAGGGGGGCTGCGCGCCTCCTTCCTTTCGGCCTCTCTTCTCTATTCCCGTATGGCCCAATAAGGCCCATATACTCCCCGGCGAATTCCCGTAACTCTCCGGTACTCCAAAAAATACCCGAATCACTCGGAACCTTTCCGAAGTCCGAATATAGTCGTCCAATATATCGATCTTTACGTCTCGACCATTTCGAGGCTCCTTTGTCATGTCCCCGATCTCATCCGGGACTCTGAACTCCTTCGGTACATCAAAACTCATAAACTCATAATATAACTGTCATCGAAACCTTAAGCGTGCGGACCCTACGGGTTCGAGAACTATGTAGACATGACCTAGAACTATTCTTGGTCAATAACCAATAGCGGAACCTGGATGCTCATATTGGCTCCTACATATTCTACGAAGATCTTTATCGGTCAAACCGCATAACAACATACGTTGTTCCCTTTGTCATCGGTATGTTACTTGCCCGAGATTCGATCGTCGGTATCCAATAC
This sequence comes from Triticum dicoccoides, assembly GCF_002162155.2. Taxonomy (NCBI): domain Eukaryota; kingdom Viridiplantae; phylum Streptophyta; class Magnoliopsida; order Poales; family Poaceae; genus Triticum; species Triticum dicoccoides. The sequence goes on from NC_041381.1 coordinate 439,740,343, forward strand.
CTAGTTCAATCTCGTTACCGGCAAGTCTCTTTTCTCGTTACATAATGCATCATCCCGCAACTAACTCATTAGTCACATTGCTTGCAAGGCTTATAGTGATGTGCATTACCGAGAGGCCCCAGAGATACCTCTCCGACAATCGGAGTGACAAAACCTAATCTCGAAATACGCCAACCCAACATGTACCTTTGGAGACACCTGTAGTACTCCTTTATAATCACCCAGTTACGTTGTGACGTTTGGTAGCACCCAAAGTGTTCCTCCGGTAAACGGGAGTTGCATAATCTCATAGTTACAGGAACATGTATAAGTCATGAAGAAAGCAATAGCAACATACTAAACGATCAAGTGCTAGGCTAACGGAATGGGTCATGTCAATCACATTATTCTCCTAATGATGTGATCCCATTAATCAAATGACAACACATGTCTATGGTTAGGAAACATAACCATCTTTGATTAATGAGCTAGTCAAGTAGAGGCATACTAGTGACTATATGTTTGTCTATGTATTCACACATGTATCATGTTTCCGGTTAATACAATTCTAGCATGAATAATAAACATTTATCATGAAATAAGGAAATAAATAATAACTTTATTATTGCCTCTAGGGCATATTTCCTTCACCTAGTCCATCACATCATTCTCCTAATGATGTGATACCGTTATCAAATGACAACTCATGTCCATGGTTAGGAAACCTTAACCATCTTCGATCAATGAGCTAGTCTAGTAGAGGCTCACTAGGGACACGGTGTTTGTTTATATATTCACACATGTATTATGGTTTCCAATCAATACAACTCTAGCATGAATAATAAACCTTTATCATGAATAAGGAAATATAAAATAACAACTTTATTATTGCCTCTAGGGCATATTTCCTTCACTATAAAGCGTTGATCATGCTCATCCCCAAGAAATCGGTCGCTAAGGAAATCAGGGGTTTCCGCCTAATCAGCTTGCCACGCAGCTTCTCGAAGCTTTTCGTTAAGATCCTAGTGAACAGAGCGCGTACGCGTATGAAAGAAATTGTTTCGGCTAACCAGTCTACCTTCATTGTCGGGAGGAATATACACGACAACTATCTTCTGGTTAGGCAAGTGGCGTGGAAAATTTATGGAAGGAAGGAGAAAGGCGTATTCCTGAAGCTCGACATCACCTGCACCTTCGACTCCCTCTCTTGGCCATTCCTCTCTGAGGTTTTGAGGAAAAAAGGGTTTGGCAGCACCTGGATCAGATGGATAGCGATCTTACTACAATTGGCCACGACTAAAGTGATTGTTAATGGAGTCCCGGGCCGCATCTTCGCACATGCGCAAGGGTTGCGGCAAGGGGATCCGGTGTCCCCCTTCTGTTCGTGGTGGCCATGGAGGCTCTGTCGTCTATTTTCACCAAGGTCGAGCACGAGGGTGTGGTCAGCTCTTTCACCGGTGTCTCGGCAACGCAGCACCTCTCGATCTACGCAGATGATGTTGCCCTCTTCGTCAAGCCCACAAACATGGATCTAAACTTTGTGAGAGCCACGCTTGACATCTTTGGAGAAGCCTCGGGCCTTAGGATCAATTACAGGATATCCGTCGCGATTATCATTCGTGGATCAGAGGTGGACAGCAACCGGGTGGCTGGGATATTACAATGCACAATGGGATTGTTCCCCTGCAAATACCTCGGCATCTAGCTCTCCATCTTGCAGCTCTCCATACCGGATTGGCAGCCACTACTTGATCAAGTCAGACACATGGTCCCTGCTTGGTAGCGCGGTCTCATCCAGAGGCCAGGGAGGCTCATCCTAGTAAAATCAATTATCGCAGCTAGACCCATTCATGAATTGTTGATCCTAGACGCACCATAGTGGGTGTTTGATGACATAAACTCTTGGCTTCGATCCTAATTTTGGGCCGGGAAAGACAAGACAAATGGGGGTAGTGCCTTGTAGCTTGGAACACCATCTGCTGCCCCTATTGCTATGGAGAATTGGGGTGAAAAACCTCAAGTTGCAAGCTCTCGCCCTCCGGGTGCATTGGGAGTGGATTAGACGAACGGACGACGAACGACCATGGAAGGGCCTGAAGTTGGTCTCTGATAGTGAGTCCAAGGAAGTTTTCGACAACCTTATCCCCATCTCGGTCGGCGACGGGAAGTATACTTTGTTTTGGCGCAATCGATGGATCAATGGGCGTGCGGTGGTTGACACAGGCCCGACCATCTTTGCCCTCATTCCCTCGCGCATCCAGAATATTCGTACGGTGCATCAGGCGTTGGGGAGCAGAAGGTGGGTGTCGGTGTCAAAACCGGCGGATCTTGGGTAGGGGTCCCCGAATTGTGCGTCTAGGCGGATGGTAACAGGAGACAAGGGACACAATGTTTTTACCCAGGTTCGGGCCCTCTCGATGGAGGTAAAACCCTACTCCTGCTTGATTAATATTGATGATATGGGTAGTACAAGAGTAGATCTACCACGAGATCAGAGAGGCTAAACCCTAGAAGCTAGCCTATGGTATGATTGTTGTTTGTCCTATGGACTAAAACCCTCCGGTTTATATAGACACCGGAGAGGGTTAGGGTTACATGGAGTCGGTTACAATGGTAGAAGATCTACATATCCGTATCGCCAAGCTTGCCTTCCACGCCAAGGAAAGTCCCATCCGGACACGGGACGGAGTCTTCAATCTTGTATCTTCATAGTCTAGGAGTCCGGCCAACGGTGATAGTTCGGCTATCCGGACACCCCCTAATCCAGGACTCCCTCGGTAGCCCCCGAACCAGGCTTCAATGACGATGAGTCCGGCGGGTAGATTGTCTTCGGCATTGCGAGGCGGGTTCTTCTCCAAATTCCATATACTTGTCGAATAGTGTTCGGCTTCTGATAAATGCTGTGCTCCTTGGCTTCCACGCCCAATAATGGCCATCTTCCACGTGTCGAACGAATGCGAAAAGCCAGGGTATTTTTACACTTTCCCCCCTAGCTGCGCAAATGAGCTGCCTATAAAAAGAGACGAGGATCTAGATCCGAATCACACCATCTCCCCTTCGCGAGCTTTCACCGGAGCACCTCTGACAAAAAATCCATTCTATCATGGACAGTCGACGCGGCTCCTGCTCTCGCGCTCCCAGCCCCAAGCCTGGGGATTGGGAGAGATGCTCAGTCCCGCATAGCAAGCTAGTGACGCTCCAAACCAAGGGATTTCTTCCCCCAGCCTTCATGGTTCCGGTTCGAGCCGGACTCGCCACCTATAAGGGCGGAAAGCAAGCGGAGAGCGTCCCCGATCCTTCCAAAGGAGAGCGGGTATGCTTTGTCTCTTATCTGATAAGAGGACTTTGGATTTCCAATACATCCGTTTCTCCGGGGGGCTCCTGGAGTTCTATGGCCTCCAGCTGCATCACCTTACGCCTGCCTCCATTCTGCACATCGTGGGCTTCGTAGCCCTTTGCGAACTGTTTTTGGGCGTCGAGGCTCATTTTGCGCTGTGGAAGAGATTATTCTGCCTCGTACCCCGTCCTCATGAGGGGTCAATATATCAAGTGGGCTGAGCCGAGCTATGGCGCATCGCCGGGACCGGATATCTATCCGGAACCCCGAAGAAGGCGTCCGAAGACTGGCCTTCGGAATGGTTTTATATAGAAGACGCCCCGCTACTGGATCCCGTTCGGACCGGCCTCCCGGAGTTCAGTAATGCTCCCTTGAAGAAACGCCTAAGTTGGCGTCCACTGAGCCCCGAGAGGAACAGCGACAGGGACGTCCTTTACCTGATGAGCCGAATAAGGTTGCTAGCTCATTCCGGACTGACCATGATTAGTGTCATGGCCACATGCATTATGCGGGCGGTGCAACCACTTCAATATAGGGGCCACCCCATGTGGGATTTCAACGGGGAGGACGATGCCACCCGTCACGGCCGTAAGGGGCCGGGATCGGTCGCCGAACTGGTGAAGATCTTGTCCGCGCTGTACAAGGGGGAAGAGGAGGATTTTCTCCGCGTCAGTCCATTGAACGGATTTTCTATGAACAATCCTCAAAGCTGGGTAAGCGAACATCTCCTTTCCTGCACATCCGATCCGTACTCCCATGGTTATATATCTCATTTTGTGAGTTCGACACAGGAACTGCGTCAGGCCGTAAAAGATATAAACAGCCCGCCCCTGCAACCCGAGGATCCGGAACGGTTCCTCGATCTGGCCTCCCAAGAGGATCCGGACATATTGGTGGAGCTGATTGATGGGGTATTTCATCAACTGAGCATCCATAATGCCCTGGTCGCCCTTATGGCCGATTACCCCGGAATACTTCCAGCCTCACAGGTAACTGAGACCGAAGCCCCAGTACTCTGATAATGACTCATCCGTGCTTATTTTTGATCACCGTATATCAATGGTGTTTCGCAGGGGGTGCCTCCGAGGCGGGAAGCCGAGCCCGTAGCGGCTAGCCAACAAGGGGCAGCGCGGCCACGCAGGCTAAAAAGAAGTGCGGTCCGGGTTGAAACGCAGCCGCAACGGTAAGGCGTGTCACCATATTCCCGGGATTGATTTTGGGAAGGTATATTAACGCTGGTGCTCCTTTTAGGAAAAAGAGCGCTCGCCGGACTGTGTCCAGAGAGATGGCTGAGCCTCCACCAACCAGGCTCCAACGCCGGGTCCGGAAGCGGAGCTGAACACGAGGCGTGCGTCGGATGCTCCTCCGACAGAGGATGCCGACAGATTGTCCGCCACCAACTCCGAGGTGGAGAGTGCCATGAATCACAGGCGCCGCCAGACAGTTCTTCGTGACGCATGTTTCTCCCAAGAGGCATTGAACGCCTTCAATTGAGGAGACGCGCACCTCCGTGCCGCTCAAGATGGTCTAGCCAGAGCCACGGAGTAGTATGTAAAGGACATACGGGTGAGGAAATTTGATAGTTATATATGCCAGTAGCCCACGAGACTTAAAATAGTTAGGAGAACTGATTTAAGGATCATTTGTTATGCAGGATCTTACGGAAAAAAATACCCGACTGTCTCAGGAGCTTGAAGAGTGCAAGGCCCAGCTTGAGGCTGCACTAGCCGCCCCAGGGGGAGCCACAGAGACCCCCTCCGGTAATATATACTTCGAAAGATAAGTAGTTTGTGAAGTGCAGCGTGTGTATAAGTCTGACAATAATATTGTAGATGGCGCCGGACTAGATCCGGACAAGCAACATCTCCTGCGCCAGTTAAAGGCCAGCGAGAATGTGCTTACAAGGGTGAGGCAAGAGAAAAATAATCTCCAAGATGCCAACACCCAGCTGGGTGAGGAACTAAAGGATGTTCGAGCCCAGCTGTCTGACTCCGTTAAGGAGAATCAGCGGCTTCGTCGCGGCATTTATAGTAAGTGCTTGAGCGAGCTTTTTTGAAAAGAAGAGTTCGTCGAGGAAGTCGACTGACAGAAATATGTCTATAGGTATGCTCACAGGTCGTCCTGCAGAGGAAATGCCCGGTCCAACGGGTGACCTACTTCCCGAGCTGCTGCAACTGCAAGAACGAGTTCGGCAGGTGATGAGAGACGTCGCCCAGGCCTTGTGGCCATCCATCTCCCTACCCGAAGGCCTTGGAGAGATTGTAGAGAGGCTTCAGGGAGCATGGCGGCGCTTCCGGCTATGGAAGATATCGGCCTGCCGTCAAGGCGCCAGGGAGGCCTGGGCCATGGTGAAGATGCGGTACACGAAGGCTGACCCAAACCACATGGCCGAGGTCGGACCTATGGGGCCCGATGGGAAGGAGATCCCTGTGAGCTTAGTGTACGGCCAAGTAGAGTTGGCCGCAAAGTATTCCCAGCGGTACTGTAAACTAGACAGCCTATTAGATGGTATTGAAGAGGAATACAATCAGTCAATTTGACCATGTAATTAAAAATGACATGTAAAATGCCTTCTAGCCGGATTGTAGATCGTTTGTCGTAGCGGACCCTTTCGCTTCAACCTCGGGACCCTATAGTCCGAAGTGTGTACGAATACCCTCGCGGTTATGTAAGAACCAGGGCATGCGTGGAGACCAGGCGTAGGGGTCATTAGTGCTCTATCAGACAAGTGCCCAACTAGTTATGTTATATTACATGGTTAGTAAGAAACATCTTCCAGGGAGAATAGTTCCGTTAGGGGTTCCTTTCCCTGGGAGGCATGCCCTAAAGTGCATGTCCGGACTGCAAAAAAAAGCAGGAAAACATCTGGGGGCAGATAAATGAATAAGTAAGAAATCATCTTTTAGTTCACCGACCGAATATTCCCTTAAGAACGCTAGCTTTCGGCTTCACCCAGTCTGAGGTACACGTGCGGCTGACCCGGCGGTAACAATCGCAGAGGTGCTCCCTTTACCACCTAGCCGAACAATCGGTAACGTAGGGGTAAGCACAGGAGCCAGGCAACCCAACTTGGCCAAAACTTAAGTCATATCGATGCATATAATGGTGAATAAAAGGTACATGCGGAAGTGTGACACATGTGTTGGGCATAAAGCCCGTAGAAATAAGCTTCTGTTAAAGAAGCCCCCAGGTATACTGAGCGCGGACAACGCGTCAAGTGTGTGCGAACAATGCGCAAACGAGCCTTCCACGGCTTCAGAAAAAGGAGGGAGAAGCAGAGAAATAAAAAACAGTTAAAGTACAAAATATAGACGGAGGAAGGAGACGAACCCCGAGTCCTGCGCTAGGCGTAAAATCTTCGGAGACGGGCTGCATTCCATGGGTTCGGCTCCAGTCGGTTATTCGATGCGTTCCGCAGACGGTACGCACCGCCGGTCAGGACTTGGTCGATGATGAAGGGACCCTCCCATTTGGGCTTGAGTTTGTCCTTTTTCTTGTCCGGCAGGCGTAAAACTAATTTGCCAACATTGTAAGCTTTGGCCCGTACTTCTCTGCTTTGGTATCTTCGAGCCTGCTATTGATAGAATGCAGAACGGGCTTTTGCCACGTCGCGCTCCTCCTCCAAGGCGTCCAAACTGTCCTGCCGATCGAGCTCGACTTCTCTTTCTTCATACATGCGCACGCGAGGTGAGTCATGAATTATGTCGCAGGGCAAAACTGCCTCTGCGCCGTACACCATAAAAAATGGTGTGGATCCGTAGTGCGATTCGGCGTGGTCCGCATCCCCCATAGTACGGAGTCGAGCTCCTCTACCCAGTGCATATTAGATTCCTTGAGGGACCGCACTAGTCTAGGTTTAATGCCGCTCATGATTAGACCGTTTGCTCGCTCGACTTGACCGTTAGTTTGAGGGTGATAGACTGAAGTGCAGTCGAGCTTGATGCCCATGTTTTTGCACCAGAGTTTGACCTCGTCGGCCGTGAAGTTCGTGCCATTATCAGTGATAATGCTATGGGGGACGCTGTAACAGTGTACTACCCCTGATATGAAGTCTATCACCGGTCCGGATTCAGCCGTCTTAACAAGCTTTGCCTCTATCCATTTGGTGAATTTATCCACCATGACCAGTAGGTATTTTTGCTTGTGGGTTCCTCCTTTAAGGGGTCCAACCATATCAAGCCCCCAGACCACGAACGGCCAAGTGATGGGTATAGTTTTGAGGGCGGTAGGTGGCATGTGGCTTTGATTAGCAAAGAGCTGGCATCCTACGCATCGTTGGACCAAGTCCTGAGCATCTGCCCGGGCCGTCGGCCAATAAAATCCTGTACGGAAGGCCTTGCCTACAAGGGCCCGGGCTGCGGCGTGGTGCCCGTCGAGTCCGGCATGAATTTCCGCCAGAAGATTTCGCCCTTCCTCTTCGGAGATACACCTTTGAAGGACTCCGGTTGTGCTTTTCTTATAAAGCTCTCCCTCATGGACCTTATAGGCTTTAGATCGCCGCACTATGCAGCGGGCCTCGTTTTGGTCCTCGGGAAGTTCCTGCCTAGTTAGGTAGGCTAGGAATGGTTCTGTCCACGGGGCGATGACTGCCATTATTGTGTGGGCTGACGGTGTTATTTCGTTGGCGGAGCCACCAACTACGTCAGAATGTTCAGTGAGGGGTAATGTGGTTGGGTCCGGGCTGTTATTTCCGGACTCTCCCTCCCAATACGGATGGCTTGAAAAGCCTCTCTGGGAAGATGTTGGGAGGGACGGCATCGCGCTTTGTGCCAATGCGTGCCAACACGTCTGCTGCCTGGTTGTTCTCCCGGGCTATGTGGTGAAATTCGAGCCCCTCAAACCGAGCTGACATTTTTAAGACGGCATTGTGATAAGCTGCCATTTTCGGATCCTTGGCATCAAAGTCTCCATTTATTTGGGATATCGCGAGGTTTGAATCCCCGCGGACCTCTAGGCACTGAATGCCCATGGAGACTGCCATCCGGAGACCATGTAGAAGGGCCTGGTATTCAGCTGCGTTGTTGGAGTCCGTGTACATTATCTGAAGTACATATTGGACTGTATCTCCGGTTGGGGACATCAGAACAACGCCGGCCCCCAGGCCAGCCAACATTTTGGAGCCGTCGAAGTGCATGATCTAGTTGGAATATGCGCCGTACTCTTTAGGGAGTTCGGCTTCAGTCCATTCGGCGATGAAGTCGGCCAAAACCTGTGACTTAATAGCTCGCCGTGGCTTGTAAGTTATGTCGAACGGGAGGAGCTCGATGGCCCATTTGGCAATCCGGCCCGTTGCGTCGCGGTTGTTTATAATGTCATTAAGAGGTACTTCGGAGGCTACTGTTTTCGAACACTCTTGGAAATAGTGTCGCAGCTTCCGGGATGCCATGAACACTGCGTATGCTATCTTTTGATAATGCGGGTACCGCGACTTGCATGGAGTTAGGACAGTGGGCACGTAGTAAACTGGTTTTTGGAGAGGGAACTTGTGTCTGTCCGTTTCTCGTTCGACAACGAGCGCCGCGCTTACAACTTGATGGGTTGCCGCGATGTATAATAGCATTGGTTCGCCCGTGCTGGGCGCGGCCAGGACCGGATTTGTTGCCAATATGGCTTTGATCTCTTCGAGTCCGGCCGTGGCGGCATCCGTTCGCTCGAAGTGTTCGGTGCGCCGCAGGAGGCGATAAAGGGGTAATGCCTTTTCTCCTAAGCGGGAGATAAAGCGGCTTAGAGCCGCCACGCATCCAGTCAATTTTTGAATTTGTTTGAGGTCTTTTGGGATATCCAATTGTGACAGAGCTCGGATCTTGGCTGGGTTTGCTTCAATTCCTCTAGCGGATACGATGAAGCCCAGGAGCTTTCCGGCTGGTACGCCGAAAACGCATTTTTCCGGGTTGATCTTAATGTCATATGCTTGGAGATTGTCGAATGTGAGCCTCATGTCATCTACTAGAGTTTCGACATGCTTGGATTTGACGACCACATCATCTACATATGCCTCCACTGTTTTGCCGATCTGGTTTGCCAGACATGTCTGAATCATACGCTGGTATGTTGCGCCGACGTTTTTGAGCCCGAAGGGCATTGTGTTGAAGCAGAATGGGCCGTATGGAGTGATGAATGCCGTTGCGGCTTGGTCTGGCTCTGCCATCTTAATTTGGTGGTAGCCGGAGTATGCGTCGAGGAAGCACAATGAATCGTGTCCTGCGGTAGCGTCGATGATTTGATCGATGTAGGGAAGGGGGAAGGGATCCTTTGGGCAAGCCTTGTTAAGGTCCTTAAAATCGACACACAGACGCCAGGATTTGTCCTTCTTTGGTACCATTACCAGATTTGCTAGCCAGTCCGGATGTTTTATATCTCTAATGAATCCGGCCTCCAATAGTTTGGCTAGTTCCTCTCCCATGGCCTGTCTCTTGGGTTTGGAGAAGCGCCGAACAGCCTGTTTGACTGGCTTGAATCCTTTTAGGATATGTAGGCTGTGCTCAGCCAGCCAGTGTGGGATTCCTGGCATGTCTGAAGGGTGCCAGGCAAAGATGTCCCAATTTTCACGTAGGAATTCTCGTAGTGCGGCGTCTACATCAGGGTTTAATTGTGCCCCGATGGAGGCCGTTTTTGTAGGGTCCATTGGATGGACTTGGAATTTGACTATTTCGTCCGCCGGTTTAAAAGAGGTGGACTTGGATCTCTTATCGAGTATCACATCGTCCCTGTTTACCGTGGAGCACAGCGCAGTGAGTTCCTCGGTCGCTAGGGCTTCGGATAGTGCCTCAAGGGCAAGTGCGGCTTTTTTATTTTCGGCGCGGAGTGCTATGTCCGGGTCATTAGCAAGAGTGATGATTCCGCTGGGTCCGGGCATTTTGAGCTTCATGTACCCGTAATGGGGTATGGCTTGAAAAATTGTGAATGCCTCTCGCCCTAATATAGCGTGGTATCCGCTGCTGAACGGGGCCACTTGGAATGTGACCTCCTCGGACCTGTAATTATCCGGCGTGCCGAATACCACATCCACTGTGATTTTTCCTGTACAGCATGCTTCCCTACTGGGGATTATTCATCTAAAGGTTACGCTGCTTCGCTCAATGCGGTTCCAGTCTATTTCCATTTTTCGAAGGGTTTCCTCGTAAATGAGGTTTAATCCACTGCCGCCATCCATGAGTACCTTGGTAAGGCGAAAGCCGTCCACTATTGGACTGAGAACGATTGCGGCTGGTGCTCGGGCTGTTCGGAATTTAGGTTCGTCACTGGCGTTAAAGAGAATAGCCGTGTCACTCCATGGGTTTATTGTTGCTACCTGGTGGACTTCGGCGAGATTGCGGAGTGTTAGCTTCCGCATATTATTTGATGCAAAAGTTTCGAAGACTGTTAATACCGTACTGGTATTGCTGGGCTGGTGCTCTGGAGATAGAAGCTCTTCGCCACTTTTGGCCACCTGTCATAGTATCCAACATGCTCTAAGGCTATGAGTTGGCGTGGCGCCCTCTGTACTGTGAATTTTGTAGGGTCCATTGAGCCATCCCTCCAGTAAGGTTCCATGCCCTTTAAAGGGTTTTTGCTTTTTGGTATTTAACCCAGGTGCCTGGTAATGATGCACCCTTTTACTTTGGACTGGGGTTGTGTTCAAGGCCGAATTATCCCAAAATTTGATTTTGGTTTTCCAGGCGCTCTCCATCGCACGGTACTTTCGTACTATGGACGCCAAGTCGGCAAAGCGTGTAATTTCGTGACGACTTACGGCATTGAGGATTCCTTCGTCCGTGCAATTAATGCAGAAGAATGAAATTGCGTCCTCTTCATGGCAGTCCTTTATCCTGTTCATGACCAGGAGGAATCTGGCCCAGTAATGATGTACTGTTTCAGTGGGCTCTTGCCGGATTTGGGATAGATCGCTTATGTTTGGGTGGGCGGGTGGAGTTAAATTGCGAACTCCGTCCGATCTAAGACTCAGGGGCCAAGAAGCTTCCGAACTTGGAAGCTTGGGTTCTTGGAGGTTGTCTGATGAATCTGGCCCACTGCCTGACTTTAAGTTCAGGGCTTGAGTGGTGTTCTCCCCTCCGCGGGAATCCGGCATGAAGGGATCTGAAATCCGGACATAGCTAGTCCTTAGGATTGAGGAAGGGTTGTCGTATTGTTCCTCTACCACAGCAACGTGGTGGGTAGCTTGGGGAGAGTTAATCTCTCTCAGATCGGTTTTAGGCCCAATCTGGTCATAATCTGTAGCGACTCCCAGGGCGGCGATGCGATCCAAGAGCTCGTTTAAGGAGGAGAGCTCCATTGGATCTAACTGCTCGGCGAGTTCCGAGTTGACATGAAGATTGCTTTTGATGACCCAAGAAGTCATCGTCGGCGCGGCGGCCGAACAAGTCGGGATCTTATTCGGCAAACTCCACCTACAAGAGATTGTGCATGGGCCTTACTTACTCCATGTCGGCTCCTCTCATATGGAAGACATGGGCGCCATTGAGGTGCAAGATTTTCCTTTGGTCAGCCTCGCAGTACAGAGTGTGGACCTCCAACCATCAAACCCGGCATGGATTGCAGGACGAGACCTCCCCTTGCTTCACTTGTCTCCAGAAGAGGACAGAGTCGACCACATCTTAATACAATGCTCATACGCTAGAGAGGTGTGGCACCTGATCCTGAGTCACTTCAGGCTGAACATCGCTGCCCCGCCCACGGACTGCACTCCAATACAGTGGTGGGAGCGAGCCAGAAGCGCCCTCCACAGGTGCGAGAGGAAAGGTTTCGACTCCCAGATCATGGTAACGACTTGGGCAATCTGGAAGCAGCTGAACGCGGGGGTCTTTAATGTTGGGGAACGTAGCAATAATTCAAAATTTTCCTATGTATCACCAAGATCAATCTAGGAGATACTAGCAACGAGAGAGAGAGAGAGAGAGAGAGAGATATGGAGTGCATCTTCGTACCCTTGAAGATCGCTAAGCGGAAGCGTTACAAGAACGCGGTTGATGGAGTCGTACTTGCGATGATTCAAATCGCGAAAGATCTGATCTAGCGCCGAACGGACGGCGCCTCCGCATTCAACACATGTACAACCCGGGGACGTCTCCTCCTTCTTGAACCAGCAAGGGGAGAGGAGAACTTGAGGGAGAGCTCCGGCAGCATGACAACATGGTGGTGGAGCTTGTGGTTCTCTTGTAGGGCTTCGCCGAGCACTACGGAGGAGGAGGAGGTGTTGGAGGAGGGAGGGGCTGTGCCAGGGAAGGGTGTGCGGCTGCCCTCTCTCTCCCTCACTATATATAGGAGAAGGGGGCAGGAGGAGGCACACTAGGGTTTCCCTGGTGGAGGGGCGGCGGCCACAGGGGAAACCCTAGATGGGTTTGGGTGCCCCACCCCTAGAAAACTTGCCCCCCAAGCCAGGAGGGGCGGCTGCCCTAGGGGAGGCGCCCCCACCTCTCCAGGTTATGTGATATGGGGTGGGAGGGGCGCACATCCCCTTAGTGGGCTGATGTGCCCCCTGCCCTTGGCCCATAAGGCCTCCAATGCTTGTCGGGGCCTCCGAAACCCCTTTCGGACATGCTGGTCGTCACCCGGTACCCCCGGACTCCAATACCCTTCGTTCAATATATCGATCTTCACCTCCGGACCATTCCAGAGTTCCTCGTCACGTCCGAGATCTCATCCAGGACTCCAAACAACCTTCGGTAACCACATGCTATTTCCCATAACAACTATAGCGTCACTGAACCTTAAGTGTGTAGACCCTACGGGTTCGGGAACCATGCAGACATGACCGAGACACCTCTCGGCCAATAACCAATAGCGGGATCTGGATACCCATATTGGCTCCCACATGTTCCATGATGATCTCATCAGATGAACCATGATGTCGGGGATCCAATCAATCCTGTATACAATTCCTTTTGTCTATCGGTATGTTACTTGCCCGAGATTCGATCGTCGATATCCCTATACCTTGTTCAATCTCGTTACTGGCAAGTCTCTTTACTCGTTCCGTAACGCATGATCCCGTGACTAACTCCTTAGTCACATTGAGCTCATTATGATGATGCATTACCGAGTGGGCCCAGAGATACCTCTTTGTCATACGGAGTGACAAATCCCAGTCTCGATTCGTGCCAACCCAACAGTCACTTTCGGAGATACCTGTAGTGCATCTTTATAGCCACCCAGTTATGTTGTGAGGTTTGGTACACCCAAAGCATTCCTACGATATCTGGGAGTTGCACAATCTCATGGTCTAAGGAAATGATACTTAACATTAGAAAATCTCTTAGCAAATGAACTACACAATCTTGTGCTATGCTTAGGATTGGGTCTTGTCCATCACATCATTCTCCTAATGATGTGATCCCATTATCAATGACATCCAATGTCCATGGTCAAGAAACCACAACCATCTATTGATCAACGAGCTAGTCAACTAGAGGCTCACTAGGGACATGTTGTGGTCTATGTATTCACACATGTATTATGGTTTCCGGTTAATACAATTATAGCCTGAACAACAAACAATTATGATGGACAAGGAAATATAATAATAACCATTTTATTATAGCCTCTAGGGCATATTTCCAATAGTCTCCCACTTGCACTAGAGTCCAGTTCACATCACTATGTGATTGTAATGAATCCAACACCCATGGGGTTTGATCATATCTTGCTTGTGAGAGAGGTTTTTAGTCAACGGGTCTGAACCTTTCAGATCCGTGTGTGCTTTACGTCATCTTGTAGATGCAGCTACCATGCGCTATTTGGAACAATTCCAAATAACTGCTCTACTATACGAATCCGGTTTACTACTCAGAATCATCCGGATTAGTGTCAAAGTTTGCATCGATGTAACCCTTTACAACGAACTCTTTTACCACCTCCATAATCGAGAAAATTCCTTAGTCCACTAGTTACTAAGGATAACTATGACCGATGTCCTGTGATCCATTCCTGGATCACTCTTGTACCCCTTGACTGACTCATGGCAAGGCACACTTCAGGTGCGGTACACAGCACAACATACTGTAGAGCCTACGTCTAAAGCATAGGGGACGACCTTCGTCCTTTCTCTTTCTTCTGCCGTGGTCAGGTCTTGAGTCTTACTCAATACTCACACCTTATAACACAGCCAAGAACTCCGTCTTTTCCGATCTATTTTGAACTCCTTCAAAATCTTGTCACGGTGTGTGTTCATTTGAAAGTACTATCAAGTGTTTTTTGATCTATCCTTATAGATCTTGATGCTCAATGCTCAAGTAGCTTAATCCAGGTTTTCCATTGAAAAACACTTCTCAACAACCCTATATGCTTTCCAGAAATTCTACATCATTTCTGATCAATATGTCAACAACATATACTCATCAGAAATTCTATAGTGCCCCCACTCACTTCTTTGGAAAATACAAGTTTCTCATAAACTTTGTATAAACCCAAAATATTTGATCATCTCATCAAAGCATATATTCCAACTCTGAGATGCTTATTCCAGTCCTTAGAAGGATCGCTGGAGCTTTGCATACTTGTTAGCATCTTTTAGGATTGACAAAACCTTCTGGTTGCATCACACACAACCTTTCCTCAAGCAAATCGTCAAGGAAACAATGTTTTGACATCCTATCTGCAAGATTTCATAAATAATGCAGTAACTGCTAATATAATTCCAACAGACTCTTAGCATCACTACGAGTGAAAAAAAGTCTCATCGTAGTCAACTCCTTGAACTTGTCAGAAAACATCTTAGCGACAAGTCGAGCTTTCTTAATGGTGACACTTACCATCATTGTCCGTCTTCCTTTTAAAATCCATCTGTACCCAATAGCCTTATGACCATCAAGTATTTCTTCCAAAGTCTACACTTTGTTTTCATACATGGATTCTCTCTCAAATTTTATGGCCTTGAGCCATTTGTCGTAATCCGGGCCCACCGTCGCTTCTCCATAGCTCGTAGGTTCATTGTTGTCCAACAACGTGACCTCTAAGACAGGATTATTGTACCACTCATAAGTTGTACGTACCCTTGTCGACCTATGAGGTTTGACAGTAACTTGATCTAAAGCTTCATGATCATCATCATTAGCTTCCTCTACAACTGACGTAGGTGCCACAGAAACATCTTTTTGTGTTGCGCTACTCTCTGATTGAAGTGAAGGTTCAACAACATCATCAAGTTCTATCTTCCTCCCACTCAATTCTTTCGAGAGAAACTTTTCCTCGAGAAAGGACCCATTTCTAGAAACAATCACTTTTGCTTCTGTATCTGAAATAGGAGGTATACCCAACTGTTTTGGGTGCCCTATGAAGATGCATTTATCCGCTTTGGGTTCGAGCTTATCAGGCTAAAACTTTTCCACATAAGCGTCACAGCCCCAAACTTTTAAGAAACGACAGCTTAGGTTTCTCTAAACCATAGTTCATACGGTGTCATCTCAATGGAATTAGGTGGTGCCCTATTTAAAGTGAATGTGGTTGTCTCTAATGCCTAACCCATAAACGATAGTGGTATTTCGATAAGAGACATCATGGTATGCACCATATCCAATAGGGTGCATTTATGATGTTCGGACACACCATCACACTATAGTGTTCCAGGCGGTATTAGTTGTGAAACAATTTCCACAGTGTCTTAATTGTGTACCAAAATCATAACTCAGATATTCATCTCTATGATCATATCAAAGACATTTTATCCTCTTGTCACGACAATCTTGAACTTCACTCTGAAATTACTTGAACCTTTCAATAATTCAGACTTGTGTTTCATCAAGTAAATATACTTAGCATCTACTCAAATCATCTGTGAAGTAAGAACATAATGATATCCATTGCGTGCCTCAGCACTCATTGGACTACAGGCATCAAAATGTATTACTTCCAACAAGTTGGTTTCTTGTTCCATCTCACTAAAAACGAGGCTTTTCAGTCATCTTGCCCATGTGGTATGATTTGCATGTCTCAAGTGATTCAAAATCAAATGAGTCCAAACGATCCATCTGCATGGAGTTTCTTCATGCATATATACCAATATGACTCAAATGGCAGTGCCACAAGTAGGTGGTACTATCATTACTATCTAATATTTTTTGGCATGAACATGTGTATCACTACGATCGAGATTCAATAAACCACTCATTTTAGGTGCAAGACCATTGAAGGTATTATTCAAATAAACAGAGTAACCATTATTCTCCTTAAATGAATAACCGTATTGCGATAAACATAATCCAATCATGTCTATGCTCAACGCAAACACCAAATAACAATCATTTAGGTTTAACACCAATCCCGATGGTAGAGGGAGCGTACGATGTTTGATCATATCAACCTTGGAAACACTTCCAACACATATCGTCATCTCTCCTTTGGCTAGTCCCCGTTTATTCCGTAGACTTTTATTTTGAGTTACTAACACTTAGCAACCGAAGCGGTATCTAATACCCTGGTGCTACTAGGAGTACTAGTAAAGTACACATTAATATAATGTATATCCATTATACTTTTGTCGATCTTGCCTGCCTTCTCATCTACCAAGTATCTAGGGTAGTTCTGCTTCAGCGACCGTTCCCCTTATTACAGAAGCACTTAGTCTCGGGTTTGGGTTCAACCTTGGGCTTTTTCACCAAAGCGGCAACTGATTTGTCGTTTCATGAAGTATCCCTTCTTGCCCTTGCCCTTCTTGAAACTAGTGGTTTTACTAACCATCAACAATTGATGCTCCTACTTGATTTCTACTTTCGCGGTGTCAAACATCGCGAATAGTTCAAGGATCATCATATCTATCCCTGATATGTTATAGTTCATCACGAAGCTCTAGTAGCTTTGTGGTAGTGACTTTGGAGAACCATCACTATCTCATCTGGAAGATTAACTCCCACTCGATTCAAGAAATTGTAGTACTCAAACAATCTGAGCACATGCTCAACGATTGAGCTTTTCTCCCTTAGTATGCAGGCTAAGACACTTGTCGGGGGTCTCATACCTCTTGACGTGGGCATGAGCCTGAAATCCCAATTTCAGCTCTTGGAACATCTCATATGTTCTGTGATGTTTCAAAAAATGTCTTCGGCGCCTCAATTCTAAACCGTTTAACATTACGCACTGAACTATCACGTAGTCATCAAAACGTGTATGTCAGATGTTCGCAACATCCACAGACGATGTTCGAGGTTCAGCACACCGAGCGGTGCATTAAGGACATAATCCTTTTGCGCAGCAATGAGGACAATCCTCGGTTTACGTACCCAATCGGCATAATTTCTACTATCAACTTTCAACTAAATTTTCACCAGGAACATATCTAAACGGTAAGCTACGTCATAATTTGCAAAGACCTTTTGACTATGTCATGATAATTAAGTTCAACTAATCAAATTATTTAATGAACTCCCACTCAGATAGACATCCCTCTAGTCATCTAAGTGATACATGATCCGAATCGACTAGGCCGTGTCCGATCATCACGTGAGATGGACTAGTCATCTTTGGTGAACATCTCCATGTTGATCGTATCTACCATACGACTCATGCTCGACCTTTCAGTCTCTCATGTTCCGAGGCCATGTCTGTACATGCTAGGCTCGTCAAGTCAACCTAAGTGTTTCACGTGTGTAAATCTGGCTTACACCCGTTGTATGCAAACGTTAGAATCTATCACACCCGATCATCACGTGGTGCTTCAAAACAACGAACCTTCGCAACGGTGCATAGTTAGGGGGAACACTTTCTTGAAATTTTAGTGAGGGATTGATAACTCACAAGTGTAGGGGATCGCAATAGCTTTCGAGGGTAAAATATTCAATCCAAATTTATTGATTCGACGCAACGGGAGCCAAAGGATATTATTGAGTATTAGCAGTTGAGTTGTCAATTCAACCACACCTGGATAACTTAGTATCTGCAGCAAAGTATTTAGTAACAAATAGTATGATAATAAAGGTAGCGGTAGCAAAAGTAATATTTTTGGGTCGTGTAGTGATTGTAACAATAGCAACAAAAAAGTAAATAAGCGAAGCACAAGATGTGAACTCTTAGGCAATGGATCAGTGATGGATAATTATGTCGGATGCGATTCCTCATGTAATAGCTATAACATAGGGTGACACGGAACTAGCTCCAATTCATCAATGTAATGTAGGCATGTATTCCATAAATAGTCATACGTGCTTATGGAAAAGAACTTGCATGACATCTTTTGTCCTACCCTTCCGTGGCAGCGGGGTCCTAGCGGAAACTAAGGGATATTAAGGCCTCCTTTTAATAGAGAACCAGAACAAAGCATTAGCACATAGTGAATACATGAACTCCTCACACTACGGTCATCACCGAGAAGTATCCCGATTATTGTCACTTCGGGGTTGTCAGATCATAACACATAATAGGTGACTATAGACTTGCAAGATAGGATCAAGAAGACACATATATTCATGAAAACATAATAGGTTCAGATCTGAAATCATGGCACTCGGGCCCTAGTGACAAGCATTAAGCATAGCAAAGTCATAGCAACATCAATCTCAGAACATAGTGGATATTAGGGATCAAACCCTAACAAAACTAACTTGATTACATGGTAAATCTCATCCAACCCATCACCGTCCAGCAAGCCTACGATGGAATTACTCACGCACGGCGGTGAGCATCATGAAATTGGTGTGGAGGATGGTTGATGATGACGATGGCGATGAATCCCCCACTCCGGAGCCCCGAACGGACTCCAGATCAGCCCTCCCGAGAGAGATTAGGGCTTGGCGGCGGCTCCGTATCGTACAACGCGATGAAACTTTCTCTCTGATTTTTTTCTCCGTGAGACGGAATATATGGAGTTGGAGTTGAGGTCGGCGGAGCCTCAGGGGTCCCACGAGACAAGGGGCGCTCCCAGGGGGGTGGGCGCTGTTGGAAATATGCCCTAGAGGCAATAATAAAAGTATTATTATTATATTTCCTTGTTCATGATAATTGTCTTTTATTCATGCTATAACTGTATTATCCGGAAATCGTAATACACGTGTGAATACATAGACCACAATATGTCCCTAGTGAGCCTCTAGTTGACTAGCTCGTTGTGATCAACAGATAGTCATGGTTTCCTGGCTATGGACATTGGATGTCGTTGATAACGGGATCACATCATTAGGAGAATGATGTGATGGACAAGACCCAATCCTAAGACTAGCACAAAAGATCGTGTAGTTCATTTGCTAGAGCTTTGCCAATGTCAAGTATCTCTTCCTTCGACCATGAGAGCGTGTAACTCCTGGATACCGTAGGAGTGCTTTGGGTGTATCAAACGTCACAACGTAACTGGGTGACTATAAAGGTGCACTACAGGTATCTCCGAAAGTATCTATTGTTTTATGCGGATCGAGACTGGGATTTGTCACTCCGTGTAAACGGAGAGGTATCTCTGGGCCCACTCGGTAGGACATCATCATATGCGCAATGTGACCAAGGAGTTGATCACGGGATGATGTGTTACGGAACGAGTAAAGTGACTTGCCGGTAACGAGATTGAACAAGGTATTGGATACCGACGATCGAATCTCGGTCAAGTAACATACCGATAGACAAAGGGAATTGAATACGGGATTGATTAAGTCCTTGACATCGTGGTTCATCCGATGAGATCATCGTGGAACATGTGGGAGCCATCATGGGTATCCAGATCCCGATGTTGGTTATTGACCGGAGAACGTCTCGGTCATGTCTGCATGTCTCCCGAACCCGTAGGGTCTACACACTTAAGGTTCGATGATGCTAGGGTTATAAAGGAAGTTTGATATGGTTACCGAATGTTGTTCGGAGTCCCGGATGATATCCCGGACGTCACGAGGAGTTCCGGAATGGTCCGGAGGTAAAGATTTATATATGGGAAGTCCTATTTTGGCCACCGGAAAATGTTCGGGATTTTTCGGTATTGTACCGGGAAGGTTCTAGAAGGTTCCGGAGTGGGGCCCACCTGCATGGGGGGACCCACATGAACGTGGGTAGTGGGGGCAAGGCCCCACACCCCTGGTCAAGGCGCACCAAGATCCCCCCTTAGAAGGAATAAGATCATATCCCGAAGGGATAAGATCAAGATCCCTAAAAAAGGGGGATAACAATCGGTGGGGAAGGAAATGATGTGATTTCTTTCCTCCCACCTTGGCCAACGCCCCAATGGACTTGGAGGGCAAGAAACCAGCCCCTCCACCCCTATATATAGTGGGGAGACGCATGGGAGCTTCAGACGAAGTTCTGGCGCAGCCCTCCCCCTCTCCCAAGTCGTCCTCCTCTCCCGTGGTGCTTGGCGAAGCCCTGCTGGATTGCCACGCTCCTCCATCACCACCACGCCGTTGTGCTGCTGTTGGATGGAGTCTTGCTCAACCTCTCCCTCTCTCCTTGCTGGATCAAGGCGTGGGAGACGTCACCGGGCTGTACGTGTGTTGAACGCGGAGGTGCCGTGCGTTCGGCACTTGATCATCGATGATTTGAATCACGACGAGTACGACTCCTTCAACCCCGTTCTCTTGAACGCTTCCGCTTAGCGATATACAAGGGTATGTAGATGCACTCTCTTTCTACTCATTGCTGGTCTCTCCATAGATAGATCTTGGTGACACGTAGGAAAATTTTGAATTTCTGCTACGTTCCCCAACAGTGGCATCATGAGCTAGGTCTATTGCGTAGATTCTTTGCACGAGTAGAACACAAAGTAGTTGTGGGCGTTGATTTTGTTCAATATGCTTACCGTTACTAGTCCAATCTTGTTTCGACGGTATTGTGGGATGAAGCGGCCCGGACCGACCTTACACGTACTCTTACGTGAGACAGGTTCCACCGATTGACATGCACTTGGTGCATAAGGTGGCTAGCGGGTGCCAGTCTCTCCCACTTTAGTCGGAACGGATTCGATGAAAAGGGTCCTTATGAAGGGTAAATAGCAATTGGCATATCACGTTGTGGTGTTGCGTAGGTAAGAAACGTTCTTGCTAGAAACCCATAGTAGCCACGTAAAACATGCAACAACAATTAGAGGACGTCTAACTTGTTTTTGCAGGGTATGCTATGTGATGTGATATGCCCAGAAGAATGTGATGAATGATATGTGATGTATGAGATTGATCATGTTCTTGTAATAGGAATCACGACTTGCATGTCGATGAGTATGACAACCGGCAGGAGCCATAGGAGTTGTCTTTATTTATTGTATGACCTGCGTGTCATTGAAGAACGCCATGTAAATTACTTCACTTTATTGCTAAACGCGTTAGCCATAGAAGTAGAAGTAGTCGTTGGTGTGACAACCTCATGAAGACACGATGATGGAGATCATGATGATGGAGATCATGGTGTCATGCCGGTGACGATGATGATCATGGAGCCCCGAAGATGAAGATCAAAAGGAGCAAAATGATATTGGCCATATCATGTCACTATTTGATTGCATGTGATGTTTATCATGTTTATGCATCTTGTTTACTTAGGACGACGGTAGTAAATAAGATGATCCCTTACAAAATTTCAAGAAGTGTTCTCCCCTTACTGTGCACCGTTGCTACAGTTCGTCGCTTCTAAGCACCACGTGATGATCGGGTGTGATGGATTCTTACGTTCACATACAACGGGTGTAAGACAGTTTTACACAGCGAAAACACTTAGGGTTAACTTGACGAGCCTAGCATGTGCAGACATGGCCTCGGAACACGGAGACCGAAAGGTCGAGCATGAGTCGTATAGTAGATACGATCAACATGAAGATGTTCACCGATGATGACTAGTCCGTCTCACGTGATGATCGGACACGGCCTAGTTGACTCGGATCATGTGATCACTTAGATGACCAGAGGGATGTCTATCTAAGTGGGAGTTCATAAGATGAACTTAATTATCCTGAACATAGTCAAAAGACCTTTTGCAAATTATGTCGTAGTTCACGCTATAGTTCTACTGTTTTAGTTATGTTCCTAGAGAAAATATAGTTGAAAGTTGACAGTAGCGATTATGCGGACACTAGAACGCTTATGTCCTTAATGCACTGCTTAGTGTGCTGAACCCCAAAAGTCGTTTGTGGATGTTTCGAACATCGAACATACACGTTTTGATAACTACGTGATAGTTCAGTTAAATGGTTTAAGTAGAGGCACCAAAGACGTTTTCGAAACGTCGTGGAACATATGAGATGTTTCGAGGGCTGAAATTGGGATTTCAGGCTCGTGCCCACGTCAAGAGGTATGAGACCTCCGACAATTTTCTTAGCCTACAAACTAAGGGAGAAAAGCTCAATCGTTGAGCTTGTGCTCAGATTGTCTGAGTGCAACAATCACTTGAATCGAGTGGGAGTTGATCTTCCAAATGAGATAGTGATGTTTCTCCAAAGTCATTGCCACCAAGCTGCTAGAGCTTCGTGATGAACTATAACATATCAGGGATAGATATGATGATCCTTGAAATATTCATGATGTTTGACACCGCGAAAGTAGAAATCAAGAAGGAGCATCAATTGTTGATGGTTGGTGAAACCACTAGTTTCAAGAAGGGCAAGGGAACAAAGGGATACTTCATGAAACGGCAATTCAGCTGCTGCTCAAGTGAAGAAACCCAAGGTTGAACCCAAACCCGAGACTAAGTGCTTCTGTAATAAGGGGAACAACCACTGGAGCAACATTACCCTAGATACTTGGTAGATGAGAAGGCTGGCAAGGTCGATAGAAGTATATTGGATATACATTATGTTAATGTGTACTTTACTAGTACTCCTAGTAGCACCAGGGTATTGGATACCGGTTCGGTTGCTAAGTGTTAGTAACTCGAAATAAAAGCTACGGAATAAACGGAGACTAGCTAAAGGTGAGCTGACGATATGTGTTGGAAGTGTTTCCAAGTTTGATGTGATCAAACATCGCACGCTCCCTCTACCATCAAGATTAGTATTAAACCTGAATGGTTTATTGAATCTCGATCGTAGTGATACACATTTTCATGCCAAAAGATATAAGATAGTAATGATAGTACCACTTACTTGTGGCACTGCCATGTAAGTCATAATGGTATAAAACGCATGAAGAAGCTCCATGTTGATGGATCTTTGGACTCACTCATTTTGAAAAGTTTGAGACATGCGAACCATGTCTATTGGTGTATATGCATGAAGAAACTCCATGCAAATGGACCGTTCGGACTCACTTGATTTTGAATCACTTGAGATATGCAAATCATACCACATAGGCAAGATGACTGAAAAGCCTCGGTTTCAATAAGATGGAACAAGATAGCAACTTGTTGGAAGTAACACATTTTGATGTGTGCAGTCCAATAAATGCTGAGGCATGCAGTGAATATCGTTATGTTCTTACTTCACAGATGATTCGAGTAGATGTTGAGAATATTTACTTGATGAAACACAACTCTGAATTATTGAATGGTTCAAGTAATTTCAGAGTGAAGTAGAAGATCATTGTGACAAGAGGATAAAATGTCTATGATACGATCATAGAGATGAATATATGAGTTACGAGTTTTGGCACACAATTAAGACATTGTGGAAATTGTTTCATAATTAATACCGCCTGGAACACCATAGTATGATGGTGTGTCCGAACATCATAGTTGCACCCTATTGGATATGGTGCGTACCATGATGTCTCTTATCGAATTACCACTGTCGTTCATGGGTTAGGCATTAGAGACAACCACATTCACTTTAAATAGGGCACCACGTAATTCCGATGAGATGACACCGTATGAATTATGGTTTAGAGAAACCTAAGTTGTCGTTTCTTAAAGGTTTGGGGCTGCGACGCTTATGTGAAAAAGTTTCAGGATTAAGCTCGAACCCAAAGCGGATAAAATACATCTTCATAGGACACCCAAAATAGTTGGGTATACCTCCTAATTCAGATCCGAAAGCAATATGAATTGTTTCTAGAATCGGGTCCTTTCTCGAGGAAAGGTTTCTCTCGAAAGAGTTGAGTGGGAGGATGGTGGAGACTTGATGAGGTTATTGAACCGTCTCTTCAACTAGTGTGTGGCAGGGCACAGGAAGTTGTTCCTGTGGCACCTACACCAATTGAAGTGGAAGCTTATGATATTGATCATGAAACTTCGGATCAAGTCACTACCAAACCTCGTGGGATGACAAGGATGCGTACTACTTCAGAGTGGTACGTAATCCTGTCTTGGAAGTCATGTTGCTGGACAACAATGAACCTACGAGCTATGGAGAAGCGATGGTGGGCCCGGATTCCGATAAATGGCTCGAGGCCATAAAATCCGAGAACGGATCCATGGACTTTGGTGGACTTGCCCGATGATCGGCAAGCCATTAAGATAAATGGATCTTTGAGAAGAAGACGGACGTGGATGGTAATGTCACCGTCCATGAAGCTCGACTTGTGGCGAAAAGTTTTTCACAAGTTCAAGGAGTTGACTACAATGAGATTTTCTCATCCGTAGCGATGCTTAAAGTCCGTCGGATTCATGTTAGGATTAGCTGTATTTATGAAATCTGGCAGATGGATATCAAAACGAGTTTCCTTACCAGTTTTCGTGAGGAAAGGTTGTATGTAATACAATAAGAAAGTTTTTGTCGATCCTAAGGATGCTAAAAGGTATGCTAGCTCCAGCGATCCTTCTAAGGACTGGAGTGAGCATCTCAGAGTTGGAATGTATGCTTTGATGATGATCAAAGATTTTGGGTTTGTACAAAGTTTATGAGAAACTTGTATTTCCAAAGAAGTGAGTGGGAGCACTATAGAATTTCTGATGAATACATGTTGATTAGAAATGATGTAGAATTTCTGGAAAGCATATAGGGTTATTTTGAAAGTGTTTTTCAATAGAAAGCCTGGATTAAGCTACTTGAACATTGAGCATCAAGATCTATAAGGATAGATCAAAATGCTTAATAATACTTTCAAATGAGCACATACCTTGACATGATCTTGAAGGTGTTCAAGATGGACCAGTCAAAGAAGGAGTTCTTGCCTGAGTTGTAAGGTACGAAGTTAAGACTTAAAGCTCGACCACGGCAGAATAGAGAGAAAGGACGAAGGTCGTCCCCTATGCTTAAGACGTAGGCTCTTCAGTATGCTATGCTGTGTACCGCACCTGAAGTGTGCCTTGCCATGAGTCAGTCAAGGGGTACAAGAGTGATCCAAGAATGGCTCACAGGACAGCGGTCAAAGTTATCCTTAGTAACTAGTGGACTAAGGAATTTTCTCGATTATGGAGGTGGTAAAAGAGTTCGTCGTAAAGGTTACGTCGATGCAAGCTTAACACCTATCCGGATAGCTCTGAGTAGAGAGACCGGATACATATAATGGAGCAATGATTTAGAATAGCTCAA
Source organism: Triticum dicoccoides (assembly GCF_002162155.2). Classification (NCBI taxonomy): domain Eukaryota; kingdom Viridiplantae; phylum Streptophyta; class Magnoliopsida; order Poales; family Poaceae; genus Triticum; species Triticum dicoccoides. The sequence continues at coordinate 439,765,950 of NC_041381.1, forward strand.
AGTAGAACAATTATTTGGAATAGCTCCAAATAGAGCGTGGTAGCTGCATCTAGGAGATGACATAGAGATTTGGTAAGCACACACGGATCTGAAAGGTTCAGACCCGTTGACTAAAACCTCTCTCACAAGCAACATGATCAAACATAAAACTCATTGAGTGTTAATCACATAGTGATGTGAACTAGACTACTGGCTCTAGTAAACTCTTGGGTATTAGTCACATGGCGATGTGACCTGTGAGTGTTAATCACATGGCGATGTGAACTGGATTATTGACTCTAGTGCAAGTGGGAGACTGTTGGAAATATGCCCTAGAGGCAATAATAAAAGTATTATTATTATATTTCCTTGTTCATGATAATTGTCTTTTATTCATGCTATAACTGTATTATCCGGAAATCGTAATACAGTGTGAATACATAGACCACAATATGTCCCTAGTGAGCCTCTAGTTGACTAGCTCGTTGTGATCAACAGATAGTCATGGTTTCCTGGCTATGGACATTGGATGTCGTTGATAACGGGATCACATCATTAGGAGAATGATGTGATGGACAAGACCCAATCCTAAGACTAGCACAAAAGATCGTGTAGTTCATTTGCTAGAGCTTTGCCAATGTCAAGTATCTCTTCCTTCGACCATGAGAGCGTGTAACTCCTGGATACCGTAGGAGTGCTTTGGGTGTATCAAACGTCACAACGTAACTGGGTGACTATAAAGGTGCACTACAGGTATCTCCGAAAGTATCTATTGTTTTATGCGGATCGAGACTGGGATTTGTCACTCCGTGTAAACGGAGAGGTATCTCTGGGCCCACTCGGTAGGACATCATCATATGCGCAATGTGACCAAGGAGTTGATCACGGGATGATGTGTTACGGAACGAGTAAAGTGACTTGCCGGTAACGAGGTTGAACAAGGTATTGGATACCGACGATCGAATCTCGGGCAAGTAACATACCGATAGACAAAGGGAATTGAATACGGGATTGATTAAGTCCTTGACATCGTGGTTCATCCGATGAGATCATCGTGGAACATGTGGGAGCCATCATGGGTATCTAGATCCCGCTGTTGGTTATTGACCGGAGAACGTCTCGGTCATGTCTGCATGTCTCCCGAACCCGTAGGGTCTACACACTTAAGGTTCGATGATGCTAGGGTTATAAAGGAAGTTTGTATATGGTTACCGAATGTTGTTCGGAGTCCCGGATGAGATCCCGGACGTCACGAGGAGTTCCGGAATGGTCCGGAGGTAAAGATTTATATATGGGAAGTCCTATTTTGGCCACCGGAAAATGTTCGGGATTTTTCGGTATTGTACCGGGAAGGTTCTAGAAGGTTCCGGAGTGGGGCCCACCTGCATGGGGGGACCCACATGAACGTGGGTAGTGGGGGCAAGGCCCCACACCCCTGGTCAAGGCGCACCAAGATCCCCCCTTAGAAGGAATAAGATCATATCCCGAAGGGATAAGATCAAGATCCCTAAAAAAGGGGGATAACAATCGGTGGGGAAGGAAATGATGTGATTTCTTTCCTCCCACCTTGGCCAACGCCCCAATGGACTTGGAGGGCAAGAAACCAGCCCCTCCACCCCTATATATAGTGGGGAGACGCATGGGAGCTTCAGACGAAGTTCTGGCGCAGCCCTCCCCCTCTCCCAAGTCGTCCTCCTCTCCCGTGGTGCTTGGCGAAGCCCTGCTGGATTGCCACGCTCCTCCATCACCACCACGCCGTTGTGCTGCTGTTGGATGGAGTCTTGCTCAACCTCTCCCTCTCTCCTTGCTGGATCAAGGCGTGGGAGACGTCACCGGGCTGTACGTGTGTTGAACGCGGAGGTGCCGTGCGTTCGGCACTTGATCATCGATGATTTGAATCACGACGAGTACGACTCCTTCAACCCCGTTCTCTTGAACGCTTCCGCTTAGCGATCTACAAGGGTATGTAGATGCACTCTCTTTCTACTCGTTGCTGGTCTCTCCATAGATAGATCTTGGTGACATGTAGGAAAATTTTGAATTTCTGCTACGTTCCCCAAAAGGCGCCCCCTCCCCTCATGGATAGGGTGTGGGCCCCCTGGTGTTGATTCTTTCGCCAGTATTTTTTATATTTTACAAAAAGTGCCTCCATGGATTTTCAGGACATTTCGAGAACTTTTGTTTTCTAGACATAAAACAACATCATGGCAGTTCTGCTGAAAACAGCGTCAGTCCGGGTTAGTTTCATTCAAATCATGCAAGTTAGAGTCCAAAACAAGGGCAAAAGTGTTTCGAAAAGTGGATACGTTGGAGACATATCAACTCCCCCAAGCTTAAACCTTTGCTTGTCCTCAAGCAATTCAGTTGATAAACTAAAAGTGATAAAGAAAAACTTTTACAAACTCTGTTTGCTCTTGTTATTGTAAACATGCAAAGCCAGCATTCAGGTTTCGGCAAATATTATGAACTAACCATACTCACAATAACACCTAGGTCTCACAGTTACTCATATCAATAATGTAATCAGCTAGCGGGCCATAATAATAAAACTCGGATGACAACACTTTCTCAAAACAATCATAACATGATATAACAAAATGGTATCTCGCTAGCCCTTTCTGAGATCACAAAACATAAATGCAGAGCACCTTTAAAGATCAAGGACTGACTAAACATTGTAATTCATGGTAAAAGAGATCCAGTCAAGTCATACCCAATATACACTAATAATAATGAATGCAAATGATAGTGTGCTCTCCAGCGGGTACTCTTTAATAAGAGGGATGATGACTCAACATAAAAGTAAATAGATAGACCCTTTGTAGAGGGAAGTAGGGATTTGTAGAGGTGCCAGAGCTTGATTTTAAAATAGAGATTGAATAACATTTTGAGCGGCATACTTTTGTTGTCAACGCAACAACTATGAGATGGCTGTATCTTCCATACTACATGCATTATAGGGAGTTCCCAAACGGAATGGTAAAGGTTTATACTCCCCCAACCACCAACAAGCATCAATCCATGGCTTGCTCGAAACAACGAGTGCCTCCAACTAACAACAGCCCCGGGGGAGTTTTGTTTAATTATTTTGATTTGCTTTGATCTTTTTGGATCATGGGACTGGGCATCCCGGTTACCGGCCCTTTCTCGTGAATGAGGAGCGGAGTCCACTCCTCTTGAGAATAACCCACCTAGCATGGAAGATATAGGCAGCCCTAGTTGAAACATGAGCTGCTCGAGCATACAAAACAGAATTTCTTTTGAAGGTTTGGAGTTTGGCACATACAAATTTACTTGGAACGGCAGGTAAATACCGCATACAGGAAGGTATGGTGGACTCATATGGAACAACTTTGGGGTTTAAGGAGTTTGGATGCACAAGCAGTATTCCCGCTTAGTACAGGTGAAGGCTAGCAAAAGACTGGGAAGCGACCAACTGAGAGAGCGACAATAGTCATGAACATGCATTAAAATTAATTCACGCCGAATACAAGCATGAGTAGGATATAATCCACCATGAACATAAATATCATGAAGGCTATGTTGATTCTGTTTCAACTACATGCGTGAACATGTGCCAAGTCGAGTCACTCAATTCATTCAAAGGAGGATACCATCCCATCATACCATATCATAATCATTCTAATAGCATGTTGGCACGCAAGGTAAACCATTATAACTCATAGCTAATCAAGCATGGGACAAGCAACTACAATCTCTAAATGTCATTGCAAATATGTTTACCTCATAATAAGCTGAATCAGAAACGATGGACTTGCCATATTTACAAAAACAAGAGAGGTCGAGTTCATACCAGCTTTTCTCATCTCAATAAGTCCATCATATATCGTCATTATTGACTTTCATTTGCACGACCGAACGATGTGTATAATAATAATAGTGCACATGCATTGGACTAAGCTGGAATCTGCAAGCATTCAACTCAAGAGAGAAGACAAAATAATATGGGCTCTAAGTTAAATTAACAATCATGCATATGAGAGCCACTAAACATTTTCAATATGGTTCTCTACTCTCGGCCCCCAAAGAAAAGAAAAGAAAAGAAAACTATTTACTCGGGAAAGCTCCCAACAAGTAAGAAGAAGAACGAGAAATCTTTTTGGGTTTTCATTTTAAGTCTACTATAAGCATGGAAATTAAACTAACTATTTTTTTCTTAAGATTTATCAAACACACAAGAAGAAAACTAGAAAATGATATTTAAACTAGCATGGATAATACAATGAAAGAGTATGAGCACCAACGACTAGAATAGTGTGTGAACATGAATGTAAAGTCGGTGAGAAGTACGTACTCCCCCAAGCTTAGGCTTTTGGCCTAAGTTGGTCTAAATGCCAAGGACTGCTGCTACTCTCCCTGGTGTACCGAGAGGTGTAATCAGGATACCACTGACTGGCCATCTCCGGGTCCCACTAGTAGGATGATGCACGATAAGGGTCCAGTTCAGGTTCCGGCTCAGGCTCAGGTTCTGGAGTGAATGCTTGGCCTCGATGAGCGTACACCGCTTCCGGCGTAATAAGAAAATTATCTGCAATCAAATCAAACAACAGAGGCGCAGGCAAAATAATAGTCTCATTATGTTTCTTATTAAATCTAAGGTTATACAAGAGCATCTTCTCTTTGTTGTCAACAATAAACTCGTGTGCTACCATGCTCTTGTAATCTAAAATGTAAGGAGGCAATTTTGTCTCCTCTTTCTCATGGTGCCTAATGGGTATCTCAAAATGTCTAGCAAGACGTGAAGCATGGATACCTCCAAAATGGGGCCTTTTGTACGATTCGGGCTTAGTCGTTTAGCAATAACGGCACCCATACTAAAACTATTATCTCCAAACAAGGCATGGTGAAGAATGATAATATCAAGAACATTGAAGTTTCCACTATTTCCACGACCAATCAAGCATCTACTAGCAAATATGGCAAAGTAGCATAAAACAGGAAAGAGTATGCTAGAGATTTTTGCATCGGAACCCTTCTTTGGCTCCTCTACAGTGATAGTGTTAACAAAGCCATCCACATCTTTACGATGGGGTTCCTCTAATTTTCCCTCAAAGGTTATCCTACATACCGCGCAAAAATTACATCAAGACATTTCTCTGAATTCATCATATAAATGAAATGATACTGAAGGCGGTGACTTCTTAGGATAATAATAAAAGTTTTGAACGAAAGTATTGGTGAGTAAGAGATACTGATCGATCCGGTCGTGGAGGAAATCGGTGAGGCCTGCATTCTCGATCAAAGAATAAAAATCTTCATGAATTCCAGCTTCTTTCAAGAAATCATTGCATGGCCATTCACACGGCCGTACTTCCGCTATGCGAGGAAGATTATACTTGGCTTTTTCCTTCTCTTTAGCTTGTTTTTCCTGGGAGCCCCGGCTAGAAGAGCCCCTCAAAAGTCTCCTTAACATTTTCTGAAAATTTCTGAAATTTTAGTAACTTCAAAATAAAAGTGAATAAAACTAAACAAGATTGGTAGCAACTACTCCTACAAGTGCCTAGAGCCTATATCATGCATTAGAATTACTTGGGACCTCATAAATTTAACATGCAAGCTCAAGAACATGGTCACCTAAGCAGCAAAAATTTGCAATGAATAAAGCACTAGAACAAAAACTATTTGGACCAATGGAGGAGTCACATACCAAGCAACAATCTCCCAAAGTAGTTTTGTGAATGGATCTTTGAGCAAGGAGATCGAAAATCGCAGCAAAATGAGCTAGAACTCGTGCTTGAGCTGGATGGGGATTTTTTTGAGAAGAAGATAGAGTGTGTGGGTGCTGGCATAAGTGGAGGGGGCCCACCAGGGGCCCACGAGACAGGGGGCGCGCCCAGGGGGTGGGCGCGCCCTCCACTCTCGTGGCCTGGTGCTTGCCCCTCCTGCAGAGATTTCAGTGCCTAAAATCCTCAAATATTCCATAAAAAATCATACTAAATTTCCAAGGCATTTGGAGCACTTTTATTTTCGGGATATTTTTTTATTGCACGGATAATTCAGAAAACAGACGGATAATACTATTTTTGCTTTATTTATTCTAAATAACAGAAAGTATAAAGAGGGTACAAAAGGTTGTGCCTTCTAGTTTCATCCATCTCATGATCATCAAAATGAATCTACTAACAAGGTTGATCAAGTCTTGTTAACAAACTCATTCCGAATATCACGGAACCGGAGAAATTTCGAATAACACTAACTTACCTCAACGGGGATATGAACATCCCCAATAATAAGAATATCATACTTTTTCTTGACAGTAGGGAGAGGAAATTCAAAACCTCCAATAATGATAGTTGGAACTTTTCCAATAGAATTGACGCTATGAACTTGAGATTGTTTCCTCGGAAAGTGTACCGTATGCCCATTACCATTAACATCAAAAGTGGCATTGCCTTTGTTGCAATAAATAACAGCCCCTGCAGTATTCAAAAAGGGTCTACCAAGGACAATTGACATACTATCGTCCTCGGGAATATCAAGAATAACAAAGTCCGTTAAGATAGTGATATTTGCAACCACAACAGGCACATCCTCACAAATATCGACATGTATAGCAGTTGATTTATCAGCCATTTGCAAAGATATTTCAGTAGGTGTCAACTTATTCAATTCAAGTCTACTATATAAAGAGAGAGGCATAACACTAACACCGGCTCCAGGGTCACATAAAGCAGTTCTAACATAATTTCTTTCAATGGAGCATGCTATAGTTGGTACACCCGGATGTCCAAGTTTCTTTGGTATTCCACCTTTAAAAGTGTAATTAGCAAGCATGGTGGAAATTTCAACTTCTGGTATCTTTCTTTTGTTTGTAATGATATCCTCCATATACTTAGCACAAGGATTTACTTTAAGCATATCAGTTAAGCACATACGTAAGAAAATAGGTCTAATCATTTCAGCAAAGCGCTCAAAATCCTCATCATCCTTTGTCTTGGATGGTTGATAAGGAAAGGGCATGGGTTTTTGAACCCATGGTTCTCTTTCTCTACCGTGCTTCCTAGCAACAAAATCTCTCTTATCATAACGTTGATTCCTAGATTGTGGGTGGTAACCCGCAACTATACGGGATAGTTGTAGCCTCTTTCGATAAGTAAGAGTGTCGAACCCAAAGAGGAGCTAAAGGTAGAACAAATACTCTCTCAAGTCCTATTGGCCACTGATACGACTCTACGCACGCTTGACGTTCGCTTTACCTAGAACAAGTATGAAGCTAGAGGTACTTTGTAGGTGTGATGGGAGGTTTGCAAGATAATAAAGAACACGTAAATAAAAGCTAGGGGCTGTTTAGATAAAGAAGCAATAAAGTAAATATAGTGAGTGTAGAAAAGTGGTGGTAGGAGTTGTGAAAATGTCCCTAAGCAATTGACTATGTTACTAGACCGGTAATCACTATTGCAATTCTATTTGAGGGAGAGGCATAAGCTAACATACTTTCTCTACTTGGATCATATGCACTTATGATTGGAACTCTAGCAAGCATCCGCAACTACTAAAGATTCATTAAGGTAAAAGCCAACTATAGCATTAAAGCATCAAGTCCCCTTTATCCCATATGCAACAATCCCCTTACTCGGGTTTGTGTTTCAGTCACTCACGCAACCCACTATAAGTGAATCATGAACGCATTGCAACACCCTACAAAGGGAATCCCTCACGCTTGCGACACGGAGGGCACAATAGGACAGCACCAATAATAAAACATGCAACTCAAACCAATCATAGCAATTCATCAATCACCGATAGGACAACGAAAATCTACTCAGACATCATAGGATGGCAACACATCATTGGATAATAATATGAAGCATAAAGCACCATGCTCAAATAGAGGGTAAAGCGGGTTGCGGGAGAGTGGACCGCTGGATATAGATGGGGGAAGGTGATGGAGATGTTGGTGAAGATGACGACGGTGTTGGTGAAGATCGCGGTGATGATGATGGCCCCCGGCGGCGTTCCGGCGCCACCGGAAGCAAGGGGGGAGGGCCCCCCTTGTTCTTCTTCCTTGACCTCCTCCCTAGATGGGAGAAGGGTTTCCCCTCTGGTCCTTGCCTCCCATGGCGTGGGAGGGGTGAGAGCCCCTCCGAGATTGGATCTATCTCTCTGTTTCTGCATTCTCAGATTCTACCCTTTCACCGTTTCTTTAATATCCGGAGATCCGTAACTCCGATTGGGGTGAATCTTTCGCCCAGATCTTTCTCATAAAATTAGCTTTCTTGCGCCAAAAGAAGAGCACTAACCGCCTTACAGGTGGCCCGCGAGAGTCCAGGGCGCGCCCAGGGGGGAGGGCGCGCCCGCCTACCTCGTGGCCACCCCGGACACCGTTTCGCGTGAATTTTACTTCCCAAAGATCATAAATATTCCAAAAAAAAATCTCCGTCCGTTTTTATCCCGTTTGGACTCCATTTGATATTGGGTTTCTGCGAAACAAAAAACATACAACAGACAGGAACTAGCACTGGGCACTGGATCAATATGTTAGTCCCAAAAAATAGTATAAAAAGTTGCCAAAAGTATATATAAAAGTTTAATAATATTGGCATGGAACAATCAAAAATTATAGATACGACGGAGACGTATCAGCATCTTCAAGCTTAATTCTTGCTCATCCTCGAGTAGGTAAATGATAAAAAAGATAATTTTTGATGTGGAATGCTACCTAGCATAATCTTGATCATATGTCTAATCATGGCATGAATATTAAGACACGAGTGATTCAAAGCAATAGTCTATCATTTGACATAAAAACAATAATACTTCGAGCGTACCAATAAAGCAATCATGTCTTTTCAAAACAACAAGGAAAAAGCAAGCTTATCCCTACAAAATCATACAGTTTGGCCATGCTTCATTTTCGTCACACAAAATGCTCCCATCATGCACAACCCCGATGACGAGCCGAGCAATTGGTTCATACTTTTTAACGCGCTTCAGCTTTTTCAACCCTCATGCTATACATGAGCGCAAACATGGATATAGCACTATAGGTGGAATAGAATATAATGATGGAGGTTATGTGGATAAGATAAAAAAGGAGAAAGTCTCACATCGACGCGGCTAATCAACGGGCTATGGAGATGCCCATCAATTGATGTCAATGCGAGGAGTAGGTATTGCCATGCAACGGATGCACTAAGAGCTATAAGTGTATGAAAGCTCAACAAAAGAAACTAAGTGGGTGTGCATCCAACTTGCTTGCTCATGAAGACCTAGGGCATTTGAGGAAGCCCATCGTTGGAATATACAAGCTAAGTTCTATAATGAAAATTCCCACTAGTATATGAAAGTGACAACATAAGAGACTCTCTATATGAAGAACATGGTGCTACTTTGAAGCACAAGTGTGGAAAAAAGGATAGTAACATTGCCCCTGTTCTTTTTCTTTTTCTTTTTTTTCTTTTTTTTTCTTTTTGGGTGGGCTTCTTTGGCCTCCCTTTTTTTATTTTTGGCTTCTTTGGCCATTCCTTTTTTTTTCTTTTTTTCTTTCTTTTTTTCTTTTTTTCTTTTTTTTCTTTTTTTCCTGGGGCAATGCTCTATAATGATGATCATCACAATTTTATTTACTTACAACCCAATATTACAACTCGATACTGGAACAAAGATATGACTCTATATGAATGCTTCCGGCGGTGTACCGGGATGTGCAATGATCTAGCGTAGCAATGACATCAAAAAACGGACAAACCATGGAAACATCATGCTAGCTATCTTACGATCATGCAAGGCAATATGACAATGAATTCTCAAGTCATGTATATGATGATGATGGAAGTTGCATGGCAATATATCTCGGAATGGCTATGGAAATTCCATGATAGGTAGGTATGGTGGCTGTTTTGAGGAAGATATAATGAGGCTTATGTGTGATAGAGTGTATCGTATCATGGGGTTTGGATGCACCGGTGAAGTTTGCACCAACTCTCGAGGTGAGAAAGGGCAATGCACGGTACCGAAGAGGCTAGCAATGATGGAAAGGTAAAAGTGTGTATAATCCATGGACTCACATTAGTCATAAAGAACTCATGTACTTATTGCAAAAGTTTATTAGCCCTCGAAGCAAAGTACTGCTACGCATGCCCCTAGGGGGATAGATTGGTAGGAAAAGACCACCGCTCGTCCCCGACCGCCACTCATAAGGAAGACAATCAAAGAAACACCCCATGCTTCAAATTTGTCACACAACGGTTACCATACGTGCATGCTACGGGACTTGCAAACCTCAACACAAGTGTCTCTACAATCCACAACCACCCACTAGCATGACTCTAATATCACCACCTTTATATCGCAAAACTATTGCAAGTAATCAAACATATCATATTCAGCGATCTACAAGTTTATGTAGGATTTTATGACTAACCAGGTGAATGACCAATTCCAGTCATCTCTCTAAAAAGATATAAGTGAAGCAAGAGAGTTTAATTCTTTCTACAAAAGATATGCCCATGCTCTAACAAATATAAGTGAAGCAAACGAGTATTCTACAAATGGCGGTTTTCTATGTGAAGAGAAACAGGCAATCCATACTTCAAATGATATAAGTGAAGCACATGAAGCATTCTATAAAGCCATACTCAAAAGATTTAAGTGAAGTGCAATGAGCATTCTATAAATCAACCAAGACTATCTCATACGCCTAAAAGAAAAGTGGAAGCTAAATGCAAAAGACGCTCCAAGACTTGCACATAATGCATGAACGAAACGAATTCGAAGACATACCGATACTTGTTTAAGAAAGAGGGGATGCCTTCCGGGGCATCCCCAAGCTTAGTGATGACCCGCAAGTATACGGGATAGTTGTAGCCTCTTTCGATAAGTAAGAGTGTCGAATCCAACGAGGAGCTAAAGGTAGAACAAATACTCTCTCAAGTCCTATCGGCCACTGATACGACTCTACGCACGCTTGACGTTCGCTTTACCTAGAACAAGTATGAAACTAGAAGTACTTTGTAGGTGTGATAGGATAGGTTTGTAAGATAATAAAGAACGTGTAAATAAAAACTAGGGGTTGTTTAGATAAAGATGCAAAAAGGTAAATAAAGCGAGTGTGGAAAAGTGGTGGTAGGAGTTGTGAAAGTGTCCCTAAGCAATTGACTACGTTACTAGACCGGTAATCATTATTGCAATTCTATTTGAGGGAGAGGCATAAGCTAACATAGTTTCTCTACTTGGATCATATGCACTTATGATTGGAACTCTAGCAAGCATTCGCAAATACTAAAGATTCATTAAGGTAAAACCCAACCATAGCATTAAAGTATCAAGTCCCCTTTTATCCCATACGCAAACAACCTACTTACTCGGGTCTGTGCTTCTGTCACTCACGCCACCCACCATAAGCAAATCATAAACATATTGCAAACCCTACAGCGGGAATCCCTCACGCTTGCGCGACATGGAGGGCACAATAGGACAGCACCAATAATAAAACATGCAACTCAAACCAATCATAGCAATTCATCAATCACCGATAGGACAACGAAAATCTACCCAGACATCATAGGATGGCAACACATCATTGGAAAATAATATGAAGCATAAAGCACCATGTTCAAGTAGAGGGTACAGCGGGTTGCGGGAGAGTGGACCGCTGAATATAGAAGGGGAAGGTGATGGAGATGTTGGTGAAGATGGCGGAGGTGTTGGTGAAGATCGCGGTGATGATGATGGCCCCCGGCACCGCTCCAGCGCCACCGGAAGCAAGGGGGAGAGAGCCCCCTTCTTCTTCTTCTTCCTTGACCTTCTCCCTAGATGGGAGAAGGGTTTCCCCTCTGGTACTTGGCTCCCATTGCATGGGAGGGGCGAGAGCCCCTCCGAGATTGGATCTATCTCTCTGTTTCTGCATTCTCAGATTCTACCCCTTCACCGTTTCTTAAATATCAGGAGATCCGTAACTCCGATTGGGGTGAATCTTTCTCCCAGATTTTTCTCGTAAAATTAGCTTTCTTGCACCAAAAGAAGAGCGTCAACCGCCTTACGAGTGGCCCGCGACAGTCCATGGCGCGCATAGGGGGAAGGGCGCGCCCCCTGTCTCGTGGCCACCCCGGACATTGTTTCGCGTTGATTCTTCCTCCCAAAAAATCACAAATATTCCAAAATAATTCTCCGTCCATTTTTATCCCGTTTGGACTCCGTTTGATATTGGGTTTCTGCGAAACAAAAAACATGCAACAGACAGGAACTGGCACTGGGCACTGGATCAATATGTTAGTCCCAAAAAATAGTATAGAAAGTTGCCAAAAGTATATAAAAGCTGAATAATAATGGCATGGAACATTCAAAAATTATAGATACGACGGAGACGTATCAGCATCCCCAAGCTTAATTCCTTCTCGTCCTCGAGTAGGTAAATGATAAAAAAGATAATTTTTGATGTGGAATGCTACCTAGCATAATCTTGATCATGTAATCTAATCATGGCATGAATATTAAGACACGAGTGATTCAAAGCAATAGTCTATCATTTGACATAAAAATAATAATACTTTGAGCGTACCAATAAAGCAATCATGTCTTTTCAAAACAACAAGGCCAAAGCAAGCTTATCCCTACAAAATCATACAGTTTGGCCATGCTTCATTTTCGTCACACAAAATGCCCCCATCATGCACAATCCCGATGACAAGCCGAGCAATTGGTTCATACTTTAACGCGCTTCAGCTTTTTCAACCCTCCGCAATACATGAGCGCAAGCCATGGATATAGCACTATAGGTGGAATAGAATATAATGATGGAGGTTATGTGGAGAAGACAAAAAAGGAGAAAGTCTCACATCGACGCAACTAATCAATGGGCTATGGAGATGCCCATCAATTGATGTTAATGCGAGGAGTAGGGATTGCCATGTAACGGATACACTAAGAGCTATAAGTGTATGAAAGCTCAACAAAAGAAACTAAGTGGGTGTGCATCCAACTTGCTTGCTCATGAAGACCTAGGGCATTTGAGGAAGCCCATCGTTGGAATATACAAGCCAAGTTCTATAATGAAAATTCCCACTAGTATATGAAAGTGACAACATAGGAGACAATCTATATGAAGAACATGCTGCTACTTTGAAGCACAAGATATGAGACTCACTACATGAAGAACATGGTGCTACTTTGAAGCACAAGTGTGGAAAAAGAGATAGTAACATTGCCCCCTTTTATTTATTTATTTTTTCTTTTTCTTTTTTTTTCTTTTTTTTGGCCTTTCCTTTTTTTCTTTTGGGCCTTCCTTTTTCTTTTCTTTTTGGGGACAATGCTCTAATAATGATGATCATCACACTTTTATTTACTTACAACTCGATATTACAACTCGATACTGGAACGAAGATATGACTCTATATGAATGCTTCCGGCGGTGTACCGGGATGTGCAATGATCTAGCATAGCAATGACATCAAAAAACGGACAAGCCATGAAAACATCATGCTACCTATCTTACGATCATGCAAAGCAATATGACAATGAATGCTCAAGTCATGTATATGATGATGATGGAAGTTGCATGGCAATATATCTCAGAATGGCTATGGAAATGCCATGATAGGTAGGTATGGTGGCTGTTTTGAGGAAGATATAAGGAGGCTTATGTGTGATAGAGCGTATCATATCACGGGGTTTGGATGCACCGACAAAGTTTGCACCAATTCTCGAAGTGAGAAAGGGCAATGCACGGTACCGAAGAGGCTAGCAATGATGGAAACATAAAAGTGCGTATAATCCATGGACTCACATTAGTCATAAAGAACTCATATACTTATTGCAAAAGTTTATTAGCCCTCGAAGCAAAGTACTACTACGCCTGCCCCTAGGGGGATATATTGGTAGGAAAAGACCATCGCTCGTCCCCGACCGGCACTCATAAGGAAGACAATCAAAGAAACATCCCATGCTTCAAATTTGTCACACAACGGTTACCATACGTGCATGATACGGGACTTGCAAACCTCAACACAAGTGTCTCTACAATCCACAACCACCCACTAGCATGACTCTAATATCACCACCTTTATATCACAAAACTATTGCAAGGAATCAAACATATCATATTCAGCGATCTACAAGTTTATGTAGGATTTTATGACTAACCATGTGAGTGACCAATTCCTGTCATCTCTCTAAAAAGATATAAGTGAAGCAAGAGAGTTTAATTCTTTCTACAAAGGATATGCCCATGCTCTAACAAATATAAGTGAATCAAACGAGCATTCTATAAATGGCGGTTTTCTATGTAAAGAGAAACAGACAATCCAACTTCAAATGATATAAGTGAAGCACATGAAACATTCTATAAAGCCACACTCAAAAGATTTAAGTGAAGTGCAATGAGCATTATATAAATCAACCAAGGACTATCTCATACCAGCATGGTGCATAAAGAAAAATGAAAACTAAATGCAAAAGACGCTCCAAGACTTGCACATAATGCATAAATGAAACGAATATGAAAACATACCGATACTTGTTGAAGAAAGAGGGGATGCCTTCCAGGGCATCCCCAAGCTTAGACGCTTGAGTGTCCTTGAATATTTACTTGGGGTGCCTCGGGCATCCGCAAGCTTGAGCTCTTGCCTCTCTTCCTTTTCCTCATATCGAGACCTCCTCGTTTAGACACTTCATCCACACAAAACTTCAACAGAAAACTTGGTAAGATCCGTTAGTATAATAAAGCAAATCACCACTCTAAGTGCTGTTGCAAACCAATTCATATTTTGTTTTTGCATTGTGTCTACTGTAATATAACTTTTCCATGGCTTAATCCACTAATATAAATTGATAGATTCATCAAAACAAGCAAACTATGCATCAAAAACAGAATCTGTCAAAAACAGAACAGTCTGTAGCAATCTGAACATCCACCATAGTTTTGGTACCCCAAAAATTCTACCAAAATTTGGAAAAATAAAAAAGTTGTACATAAAGACACTGCAAAATGAATCAGAACCAATTGTCATTTCAGATAAAAATGTAAAATCGCGCACTACAGCCAAAGTTTCTGTCCTGCACCGTACAAACCAACAAGCATTGTAAACATCCTAAAGGCAAACCTTAGCACATTATTTTTATAATACAATGAAATTGTACAAGGGGATAATTATTTTTGATGAAAAATTTCTGTAATTAAGATTCACAAAGTTTCCGTGAGCATGAACAAAGTTCAAGGAGCTCTCCCACTTCAACAATGTTTGTCTCTCTCACTTCCACTTTCCTTTTTGAAAAGTTTTTGAGTTCCCCTCTTTATTTTTTGTTTTTAAACTATATAAAAGCACTCAACAGAAATAAATGACTTTCTAAAACTTCCGGGTTGTCTTCCTGGCAGCGCTTTCGTTAAAGCCATTAAGCTAGGCATTTAATGCTCAAGTAATGGATCCACCCGGATCCCAAGGTATATCAAAGCCAATTTTAATTAACAATGATTTGTAATTTAGTAGTGAGCACAAAGTAACATATATCATGCAACAACGAAGTCTAACTCTCTTCCTATGCATCGGCATGTCATAAGAGAACAATTCATGCACACCGAGTAAAGGCCAATGCATAGTATAAGCAGTTTCTTGCAATTTTAGCGTATGGGAAACATAGAGAGGCGGAGATATAGTTCCTCTCTCATAATAATTGCAAGTAGGAGCAGCAAGCACATGCATATTATATTCATCAAAATCATCATGTGCAATGGTAAAAGGCAGCCCATCAATATAATCCTTAATAAGCACAAACTTCTCCGATATAGTGTAGTTTGGAGAATTCAAAAAGATAATAGGACTATCATGCGTCGGTCCAATAGCAACAATCTCATGTTTAACATAAGGCACTACAGCAAGTTCATCTCCATAAGCATAATTCATATTGGCATCTTGGCCACAAGCATAGCAAGCATCATCAAAAAGGGACATTTCAAACAAATTCAAGGGATCATAGCAATCACCATAGCAATCATCCTTCGGTAAGCACGAACGGGAATTAAATAATGTATGAGTTGGAGGGTTAATCTCATTAGAAGGTGGGCATGGGTAGCTAATCCGCTCTTCCTCCTTTTGTTCTTCGCTCTCCTCATCATCTTTTTCATCCAATGAGCTCACTGTTTCATCAATTTCTTCTTCCATAGCTTCCTGCAAAATATTAGTCTCTTCTTGGACAGCGGAGACTTTCTCAATAAATGCATTGATATAGTAATTATATTCATAGTTTTCATAGCAATATCTAAGTATAGCAAGATTTTCAGGCCTATAAGCATCATCATCTAAAGCTTCATACTTTTCAAACAAAGATTCAATTTCATAACCAGCCTTAAAAGCAACAAATTCTTCTATTCGTTCCACATCATAGTAATCATATATACCATTAGCATAAGAGGCTAAGGTTTCATTATCATTAAATTTGCATGAAAAGGGGAAGCTGTGGAGCCTTCATCCTAGAGCAACAAGTAATATCATATCTCAAGCATAGATTCCAGGCATACCAACGCAACATAATAAATTGATCCCATAATAGTTTCCCTTTTTGTGTCGAGCGATAATCCCTAAAGTATTCACGTTGATCAAACGTGTATCCCATTATAAAGTTGAATGGGGTTTTCTGAGGATTATCAAAGTAGTACATAATATCTTTCGCATAATGTGAATCGAGGGTTTTAGGAGTTACCCCATCTACATGAGTAGCAAGTACACCTAATGTTTTTGGTATTTTGCGTTCCATATCCATAACTAAAGATAGAGAACAACTTAGAACAGCAAATAAAAATTACTTAGTGATAAAGCAAACAAGCACACACGAGAATATTCACCCCACGCTATGACTCCCCGGCAACGGCGCCAGAAAAAGGTCTTGATAACCCGCAAGTATACGGGATAGTTGTAGCCTCTTTTGATAAGTAAGAGTGTCGAACCCAATGAGGATCTAAAGGCAGAACAAATACTCTCTCAAGTCCTATCGGCCACTGATACGACTCTACGCACGCTTGACGTTCGCTTTACCTAGAACAAGTATGAAACTAGAAGTTCTTTGTAGGTCTGATAGGATAGGTTTGCAAGATAATAAAGAATGCGTAAATAAAAACTAGGGGCTGTTTAGATAAAGATGCAAAAAGGTAAATAAAGCGAGTGTGGAAAAGTGGTGGTAGGAGTTGTGAAAGTGTCCCTAAGCAATTGACTACGTTACTAGACCGGTAATCACTATTGCTATTCTATTTGAGGGAGAGGCATAAGCTAACATACTTTCTCTACTTGGATCATATGCACTTATGATTGGAACTCTAGCAAGCATCCGCAAATACTAAAGATTCACTAAGGTAAAACCCAACCATAGCATTAAAGTATCAAGTCCCCTTTTATCTCATACGCAAACAACCTACTTACTCGGGTCTGTGCTTCTGTCACTCACGCCACCCACCATAAGCAAATCATTAACATATTGCAAACCCTACAGCGGGAATCCCTCACGCTTGCGTGACACGGAGGGCACAATAGGACAGCACCAATAATAAAACATGCAACTCAAACCAATCATAGCAATTCATCAATCACCGATAGGACAACGAAAATCTACTCAGACATCATAGGATGGCAACACATCATTGGAAAATAATATGAAGCATAAAGCACCATGTTCAAGTAGAGGGTACAGCGGGTTGCGGGAGAGTGGACCGCTGAATATAGAAGGGGGAAGGTGATGGAGATGTTGGTGAAGATGGCGGAGGTGTTGGTGAAGATTGCGGTGATGATGATGGCCCCCGGCACCGCTCCGGCGCCACCGGAAGCAAGGGGGAGAGAGCCCCCCTTCTTCTTCTTCTTCCTTGACCTTCTCCCTAGATGGGAGAAGGGTTTCCCCTCTGGTCCTTGGCTCCCATGGCGTGGGAGGGGCGAGAGCCCCTTCGAGATTGGATCTATCTCTCTGTTTCTACGTTCTCAGATTCTACCCCTTCACCGTTTCTTAATATCAGGAGATCCGTAACTCCGATTGGGGGTGAATCTTTCGCCCAGATTTTTCTCGTAAAATTAGCTTTCTTGCGCCAAAAGAAGAGCGTCAACTGCCTTACGGGTGGCCCACGAGAGTCCAGGGTGCGCACAGGGGGGGAGGGCGCGCCCCCCTGTCTCGTGGCCACCCCGGACACTGTTTCGCGTTGATTCTTCCTCCCAAAAATCACAAATATTCCAAAATAATTCTCCGTCCGTTTTTATCCCATTTGGACTCCGTTTGATATTGGGTTTCTGCGAAACAAAAAACATGCAACAGACAGGAACTGGCACTGGGCACTGGATCAATATGTTAGTCCCAAAAAGTAGTATAAAAAGTTGCCAAAAGTATATAAAAGTTGAATAATATTGGCATTGAACAATCAAAAATTATAGATACGACGGAGACGTATCACTTAGACGCTTGAGTCTCCTTGAATATTTACTTGGGGTGCCTCGGGCATCCCCAAGCTTGAGCTCTTGCCTCTCTTCCTTTTCCTCATATCGAGACATCCTCGATTAGACACTACATCCACACAAAACTTCAACAGAAAACTCGGTAAGATCCGTTAGTATAATAAAGCAAATCACCACTCTAAGTACCGTTGCAAACCAATTCATATTTTGTTTTTGCATTGTGTCTACTGTAATATAACTTTTCCATGGCTTAAACCAGTAATATAAATTGATAGATTAATCAAAACAAGCAAACTATGCATCAAAAACAGAATCTGTCAAAAACAGAACAGTCTGTAGAAATCTTAGCATCCACCATACTTCTGGTACCCCAAAAATTCTACCAAAATTATGAAAAATAAACAAGTTGTATAGCAAGACATTTCAAAGGGAATCAGAACCAATTGACGTTCCAGTTAAAAATGTAAAATCACGCACTACAGCCAAAGTTTCTGTCCTGCACCGTACAAACCAACAAGCATTGTAAACATCCTAAAGGCAAACCTTGGCACATTATTTTTATAATACAATGGAATTATTCAAGGGGATAATTATTTTTGTTGAAAAGTTTCTATAATCAAGATTCACAAAGTTTCCGTGAGCATGAACAAAGTTCAAGGCTAGCTCCCACTTCAACAATGCTTGTCTTTCTCACTTTCACTTTCCTTTTTGAAAAGTTTTTAGGTTCCCCTCTTTATTTTTTTTGTTTTTAATTTATATGAAAGCACTCAACAGAAATGAATGACTCTCTAAAACTTCCGGTTGTCTCCCTGGCAGCGCTTTCTTTAAAGCCATTAAGCTAGGCATTTAGTGCTCAAGTAATGAATCCACCCGGATCCCAAGGTATATCAAAGCCAATTTTAATTAACAATGATTTATAATTTAGTAGTGAGCCCAAAGTAACATATATCAAGTAACAACGAAGTCTAACTCTCTTCCTATGCATCGGCATGTCACAAAAGAACAATTCATGCACACATAATAAAGGCCAGTGCATAGTATAAACAATTTCTAGCAATTCTATCATATTGGAAACATAAAGAGGCGGCAATAGAGTTCCTCTCTCATAATAATTGCAAGTAGGAGCAGCAAGCACATGCATATTACATTCATCAAAATCATCATATGCAATGGTAAAAGGCAACCCAGCAATATAATCCTTAATAAGCACAAAGTCTCCGATATAGTGTAGTTTGGAGAATTCACAATGATAATAGGACTATCATACGTGGGTGCAATAGCAACAATCTCATGTTTAACATAAGGAACTATAGCAAGTTCATCTCCATAAGCATAATTCATATTGGCATCTTGGCCACAAGCATAGCAAGCATCATCAAAAAGGGATATTTGAGACAAATTCAAGGGTTCATAGCAATCATCCTTCGGTAAGCACGAAGGGAAATTAAATAATGTATGAGTTGGAGGGTTACTCTCATTAGAAGGTGGGCACGGGTAGCTAATCCACTCTTCCTCCTTTTGTTCTTCGCTCTCCTCATCATCTTTTTCATCCAATGAGCTCACAGTTTCATCAATTTCTTCTTCCATAGCTTCCTGCAAAATATTAGTCTCTTCTTGGACAGCGGAGGCTTTCTCAATAAATGCATTAATATTGTAATTGTATTCATAATTTTCATAGCAATATCTAAGTATAGCAAGATTTTCTGGTCTATAAACTGAATTATCAAAATCATCAAATGCTTTAAACATAGATTCAACCTCATAAGCACCCATAAAAGCAACAAATTCTTCTATTCGTTCCACATCATAGTAATCAAAGATACCATTAGCATAAGAAGCTAAGGTTTCATTATCATTGAATTCGCATGAAAAGGGAAGGTGTGGAGACTTCATCCTAGAGCAGCAAGTATAATCATGCATCAAGCATAGTTGCCTAGCATACCACTTCAATAGTTGAATTTGATCCCATAATAGTTTCCCTTTTTGTGTCAAGCGATAATCCCTAAAGTATTCACGTTGATCCAACATTACTTCCATAACATAATTGAGTTGGGTTTTCTCAGGATTATCAAAATAGTACATAATATCTTGAACATAACGAGCATCGAGGGTTTTATAGGAGGTTCCCCTTCTCCATGAGTAGCAAGTACACCTAATTTTTTTGGTATTTCATGTTCCATATCCATAACTAAAGATAGAGAACAACTAAGAACAACAAATAAAAATTACTTACTGATAAAGCAAACAAGCACACACGAGAATATTCACCCCATGCTATGACTCCCAACAACGGCGCCAGAAAAAGGTCTTGGTAACATGCAAGTATACGGGATAGTTGTAGCCTCTTTTGATAAGTAAGAGCGTCAAACCCAATGAGGAGCTAAAGGTAGAACAAATACTCTCTCAAGTCCTATTGGCCACTGATACGACTCTACGCACGCTTGACGTTCGCTTTACCTAGAACAAGTATGAAACTAGAGGTACTTTGTAGGTGTGATAGGAGGTTTGCAAGATAATAAAGAATGCGTAAATAAAAGCTAGGGGCTGTTTAGATAAAGAAGCAATAAAGTAAATATAGCGAGTGTGGAAAAGTGGTGGTAGGAGTTGTGAAATTGTCCCTAAGCAATTGACTATCTTACTAGACCGGTAAGCACTATTGCAATTCTATTTGAGGGAGAGGCATAAGCTAACATACTTTCTCTAGTTGGATCATATGCACTTATGATTGGAACTCTAGCAAGCATCCGCAACTACTAAAGATTCATTAAGGTAAAACCCAACCATAGCATTAAAGTATCAAGTCCCCTTTATCCCATACGCAACAATCCCCTTACTCGGGTTTGTGTTTCAGTCACTCACGCAGCACAATAGGACAGCACCAATAATAAAACATGAAACTCAAATCAATCATAGCAATTCATCAATCACTGATAGGACAACGAAAATCTACTCAGACATCATAGGATGGCAACACATCATTGGACAATAATATGAAGCATAAAGCACCATGCTCAAGTAGAGGGTACAGCGGGTTGCGGGAGAGTGGACCGCTCGATATAGATGGGGGAAGGTGATGGAGATGTTGGTGAAGATGACGGCGGTGTTGGTGAAGATCGTAGTGATTATGATGGCCCCCGGCATCGTTCCGGCGCCACCGGAAGCAAGGGGGAGAGAGCCCCCTTCTTATTCTTCTTCCTTGACCTCCTCCCTAGATGGGAGAGGGTTTCCCCTTTGGTCCTTGGCTCACATGGCGTGGGAGGGGCGAGAGCCCCTCCGAGATTGGATCTATCTCTCTGTTTTTGCGTTCTCAGATTTTACCCCTTCATCGTTTCTTTAATATCCGGAGATCCGTAACTCCGATTGGGGTGAATCTTTCACCTAGATCTTTCTCATAAAATTAGCTTTCTTGTGCCAAAAGAAGAACGTCAACCGCCTTACAAGTGGCCCACGAGAGTCCAGGGCGCGCCCGGGGGGGAGGGCGCGTCCCCCTGTCTCGTGGCCACCCCGGACACCGTTTAGTGTTGATTTTACTTCCCAAAGATCATAAATATTCCAAAAAAAATCTCCATCCGTTTTTATCCCATTTGGACTCCGTTTGATATTGGGTTTCTGCTAAACAAAAAACATGCAACAGACAGGAACTGGCACTGGGCACTGGATCAATATGTTAGTCCCAAAAATAGTATAAAAAGTTGCCAAAAGTATATAAAAGTTGAATAATATTGGCATGGAACAATCAAAAATTGTAGATACGATGGAGACGTATCAGTGGGTTATCGAGATCAACAGCAGGTTCAATCTCTACTTCATTGTTTTTGCTAGGTTGAGCTTCAACATGAACATTATCATTAGCATTATCACTAGGTTCATGTTCATCACCTGATTGTGTTTTAGCATCAGAGATAGAAATATCATTGGGATTCTCAGGTGTGTCCACAACAGGTTCACTAGAAGCATGCAAAGTCCTATCGTTTTTCTTTTTCTTCTTTTTGGAAGAACTAAGTGCCCCTAAATTATTTCTTTGAGAATCTTGCTCGATTCTCTTAGGGTGGCTTCAGGATACAAAGGTTCCTGAGTCATTCTACCAGTTCTAGTAGCCACTCTAACAGCAAAGTCATTTTTATTATTTAATTCATCAAGCAAATCATTTTGAGCTTTAAGTACTTGCTCAGCTTGAGTAGCAACCATAGAAGCATATTTGCTAATGAGTTTTAGTTCACCTTTAACTCTAGCCATATTATCGCTCACGCGTCCTATCTCGAAAGCATTATTCTTTAACTCTCTACCAACATAAGCATTAAAACTTTCTTGTCTAGCCATAAAGTCATCAAATTCATCTAAGCATGGGCTATGAAATTTAGTAGAGGGGATTTCAACTTTATCATATCTATAGAGTCATCAAATTCATCTAAGCATGGGCTATGAAATTTAGTGGAGGGGATTTCAACTTTATCATATCTATAGAGAGAATTTACCTTTACTACCTATGTCAGGTTATCAAGACAATGTGATTCTTCAACGGGCGGTATATTAAGACCATGTATTTCTTCAATAGGTGGTAAATTCTTAACATCTTCAACTTTTATACCTTTTTCTTTCATTGATTTCTTTGCCTCTTGCATATCTTCAGGACTGAGAAATAAAACACCTCTCTTCTTCGGAGTGGGTTTAGGAATAAGCTCAGGAGTTGGCTCAATTGTTTCAGGAATTGCCTCAGGAATTGGCTTAGGAAGAGTCCAATTATTTTCATTAGTCAACATATTATTCAATAGTAACTGAGCTTCGTCGACTGTTCTTTCCCTGAAAACACAGCCAGCACAACTATTCAAGTAGTCCTTGGAAGCATCGGTTAGTCCATTATAAAAGATATCAAGTATTTCATATTTCTTAAGAGGATGATCAGTCAAAGCATTAAGTAATCGGAGAAGCCTCCCCCAAGCTTGTGGGAGACTCTGTTCTTCGATTTGCACAAAATTATATATTTCCTGCAAGGCAGCTTGTTTCTTATGAGCTGGGAAATATTTAGCAGAGAAGTAATAAATCATATCCTGGGGACTACACACACAACCAGGAGCAAGAGAATTATACCAAGCCTTAGCATCACCCTTTAATGAGAACGAAAATATCTTAAGGATATAATAATAGCGAGATTTGTCATCATGAGTAAACAGGGTGGCTATATCATTCAACTTGGTAAGATGTGCCACAACAGTTTCAGATTCAAGGCCATAAAAAGGATAAGATTCAACTAAAGTAATAATCTCAGGATGAACAG
Organism: Triticum dicoccoides; assembly: GCF_002162155.2. Classification (NCBI taxonomy): domain Eukaryota; kingdom Viridiplantae; phylum Streptophyta; class Magnoliopsida; order Poales; family Poaceae; genus Triticum; species Triticum dicoccoides. Next base: position 439,789,581 of record NC_041381.1, read on the forward strand.
AGAATTCATAATCCTTATCAGTAACACAAATAGGTGAAGTAGCAAAAGCAGGGTCAGGTTTCATTCTAGCATTAAGAGACTGCTGCTTCCATTTAGCTAATAATTTCTTAAGATCATATCTATCTTTACAAGCAAAGATAGCTCTAGCAGCTTCTTCATTCATAACATAAACCTCAGGAACAACGGGCAATTCATAATCATTGGGAGAACTTTCATCATCACTATCATCGATAATAGCGTCTTCAATAATTTCATTCTCTCTAGCCCTAGCAAGTTGTTCATCAAGAAATTCACCTAATGGCAAAGTAGTATCACGCATAGAGTAGTTTCATCATAAGTATCATGCATAGCAGAAGTGGCATCATCAATAACATGTGACATATAAGAATACATAGCAGTAGCAGGTTTAGGCGTCGCAAGCTTACTAATAACAGAAGGAGAATCTAGTGCAGAGCTAGATGGCAGTTCCTTACCTCCCCTCGTAGTTGAGGGCAAAATCTTGGTTCTTTCGTCTTTCAAGTTCCTCATAGTGATCAACAAATATAAATCCCAAGTGACTCAAAGAATAGAGCTATGCTCCCCAGCAACGGCGCCAGAAATTAGTCTTGATAACCCACAAGTGTAGGGGATCGCAACAACTATCGAGGGTAAAGTATTCAACCCAAATTTATTGATTTGACACAAGGGGAGCCAAAGAATATTATTGAGTATTAGCAGTTGAGTTGTCAATTCAACCACACCTGGATAACTTAGTATCTGCAGCAAAGTATTTAGTAACAAATAGTATGATAATAAAGGTAACGGTAGCAAAAGTAATATTTTTGGGTTTTGTAGTGATTGTAACAATAGCAATGAAAAAGTAAATAAGCGGAGCACAAGATGTGAAAAGCTCGTAGGCAATGGATCGGTGATGGATAATTATGTCGGATGCGATTCCTCATGTAATAGCTATAACATAGGGTGACACAGAACTAGCTCCAATTCATCAATGTAATGTAGGCATGTATTCCGTAAATAGTCATACGTGCTTATGGAAAAGAACTTGCATGACATCTTTTGTCCTACCCTCTCGTGGCAGCGGGGTCCTAGCGGAAACTAAGGGATATTAAGGCCTCCTTTTAATAGAGAACCAGAATAAAGCATTAGCACATAGTGAATACATGAACTCCTCAAACTACGGTCATCACCGAGAAGTATCCCGTTTATTGTCACTTCGGGGTTGTCGGATCATAACACATAATAGGTGACTATATACTTGCAAGATAGGATCAAGAACACACATATATTCATGAAAACATAATAGGTTCAGATCTGAAATCATGGCACTCGGGCCCTAGTGACAAGCATTAAGCATAGCAAAGTCATAGCAACATCAATCTCAAAACATAGTGGATACTAGGGATCAAACCCTAACAAAACTAACTTGATTACATGGTAAATCTCATCCAACCCATCACCGTCCAGCAAGCCTATGATGGAATTACTCACGCACGGCGGTGAGCATCATGAAATTGGTGATGGAGGATCGTTGATGATGACGATGGCGACGAATCCCCCTCTCCGGAGCCCTGAACGGACTCCAGATCAGCCCTCCCAAGAGAGATTAGGGCTTGGCGGCGGCTCCGTATCTTAAAACGCGATGAAACTTTCTCTTTGATTTTTTTCTCCGTGAGACGGAATATATGGAGTTGGAGTTGAGGTCGGCGGAGCCTTAGGGGGCCCATGAGACAGGGCACGTGCCCAGGGGGTGGGCGCTCCCCCCCACCCTCGTGGATAGGGTGTGGGCCCCCCTAGTCTTGATTCTTTTGTTAGTATTTTTTTATATTTTCCAAAAAGTTCATCCGTGGATTTTCAGGACATTCCGAGAACTTTTGTTTTCTACACATAAAACAACATCATGGCAGTTCTGCTGAAAACTGCGTCAGTCCGGGTTAGTTTCATTCAAATCATGCAAGTTAGAGTCCAAAACAAGGGCAAAAGTGTTTGGAAAAGTAGATACATTGGAGATGTATCAGGGATCATCTTATTTATGCTACCGTTGTTCTAAGCAAATAAGATGTAAACATGACAAACATCACATGTAAATCATAAAGTGACATGATATGGCCAATATCATCTTGCGCCTTGCTACCTCTTGAGCATGCGTAGGTTTTCCCTTGAAGAGGAAAGGGTGATGCAGCAAAGTAGCGTAAGTATTTCCCTCAGTTTTTGAGAACCAAAGTATCAATCCAGTAGGAGGCTACACTCAAATCCCTCATACCTGCGCAAACAAATAAGAACTTTGCAACCAACACGATAAAGGGGTTGTCAATCCCTTCACGTCCACTTGCAAAAATGAGATCTGATAGAGATAATAAGATAAATATTTTTGGTATTTTTATGATATATAGATTGGAAAGTAAAGATTGCAAAATAAAATAGATCGGAAACTTATATGATGGAAAATAGACCCGGGGGGCATAGGTTTCACTAGTGGCTTCTCTCAAGATAGCATAAGTATTACGGTGGGTGAACAAATTACCGTCGAGCAATTTATAGAAAAGTGCATAGTTGTGAGAATATCTAGGCATGATCATGTATATAGGCATCACGTCCCTGATAAATAGATCGAAAGGATTCTGCATCTACTACTATTACTCCACACATCGACCGCTATCCAGCATGCATCTAGAGTATTAAGTTCATAAGAACAGAGTAACGCATTAGGCAAGATGACATGATGTAGAGGGATAAACTCAAGCAATATGATATAAACCCCATCTTTTTATCCTTGATGGCAACAATACAGTACGTGCCTTGCTGCCCCTACTGTCACTGGGAAAGGACACCGCAAGATTGAACCCAAAGCTAAGCACTTCTACCATTGCAAGAAAGATCAATCTAGTAGGCCAAACCAAACTGATAATTCAAAGAGACTTGCAAAGATAACAAATCATGCATAAAAGAATTCAAGGAGATTCAAATATTGTTCATAGATAATCTTGATCATAAACCCACAATTCATCGGATCTCGACAAACACACCGCAAAAAGAATTACATCAAACAGATCTCCAAGAAGATCGAGGAGATATTTGTATTGAGATCCAAAGAGAGAGAAGAAGCCATCTAGATAATAACTATGGACCCGAAGGTCTGTGGTAAACTACTCACACTTCATCGAAGAGGCTATGGTGTTGATGTAGACGCCCTCCATGATCAATTCCCCCTCCGCCGGAGCACCGGAAAAGGCCCCAAGATGGGATCTCAGGGGTACAGAAGGTTGCGACGGTGGAAATAGGGTTTCATTGTGCTCTCGGATGTTTTCAGGGTATATGAGTATATATAGGCGAAAGAAGTCGGTAAGGGGAGCCACGAGGGGCCCACGAGGGTGGGGGCGCGCCTACCCCCCTGGGCGCGCCTCCCTGCCTCGTGGCCGCCTCGTTGCTTCCTTGACGTCCACTCCAAGTCTCCTGGATTGCGTTTGTTCCAAAACCGGTTCTCCCAAAGGTTTCATTTCGTTTGATATTCCTTTTCTGCGAAACACTGAAATAGGCAAAAAAACAGCAATTTGCACTGGGCCTCCGGTTAATAGGTTAGTCCCAAAAATAATATAGAAGTGCACGATAAAGCCCATTAAACATCCAAAATAGATAATATAATAGAATGGAACAATCAAAAAATTATAGATACGTTGGAGACGTATCAAGCAGCCCCAAGCTTAATTCCTTCTCGTCCTCGAGTAGGTAAATGATAAAAACAGAATTTTTGATGTGGGATGCTACCTAGCATAATTCTCAATGTAATTTTCTTTATTGTGGCATGAATGTTCATATCCGAAAGATTGAAGATAAAAGTTTACTATTGACATAAAAATAGTAATACTTCAAGCATGCTAACCAAGCAGTTTATGTCTTATCAAAATAACATAGCCAAAGAAAGCTTATCCCTACAAAATCATATAGTATGGCCATGCTTCATTTTCGCACACAAATTGCTCCCATCATGCACAACCCCGGTTTCAGCCAAGCAATTGGTTCATTCTTTTTAATGCGCTTTAGCCTTTTCAACCCTCATGCAATACATGAGTGTAAGCCATGGACATAGCACTATGGGTGGAGTAGAGTATGATGATAGGGATCATGTGAGAAAACAAAAAAATAGAAAGTCTCACATTGACACGGCTAATCAACGGGCTATGGAGATGCCCATCAATTGATGTCAATACGAGGAGTAGGGATTGCCATGCAACGGATGCACTAGAGCTATAAATGTATGATATCTCATCAAAAGAAACTAAGTGGGTGTGCATCCAACTTGCTTGCTCACGAAGACCTAGGGCAATTTGAGGAAGCCCATCATTGGAATATACAAGCCAAGTTCTATAATGAAAAACTCCCACTAGCATATGAAAGTGACAAAATAAGAAACTCTCTATCATGAAGATCATGGTGCTACTTTGAAGCACAAGTGTGGTAAACGGATAGTAACATTGTCCCTTATCTCTTTTTCTCTCATTTTATTTTATTTTTTTATTTGGGCTTCTTTGGCCTCTCTTTTTTCATTTGGGCTTCTTTGGCCTCTTTTATTTTTCATAAAGTCCGGAGACTCATCCCAACTTGTGAGGGAATCATAGTCTCCATCATCCTTTCCTCACATGGGACAATGCTCTAATAATGGAAATCATCACACTTCTATTTATTTACAACACAATACTTAGGACAAAATATGACTCTATGTGAATGCCTCCAGCGGTGTACTGGGATATGCAATGAATCAAGAGCGACATGTATGAAAGAATTATAAAGGTGGCTTCACCACAAATACGATGTCAACTACATGATCATGGAAAGCAATATGACAATGATGGAGCGTGTCATAATAAACGGAATGGTGGAAAGTTGCATGGCAATATATCTCGGAATGGCTATGGAAATGCCATAATAGGTAGGTATGGTGGCTGTTTTGAGGAAGATATAAGGAGGTTTATGTGTGATAGAGCGTATCATATCACGGGGTTTGGATGCACCGGCGAAGTTTGTACCAACTCTCAAGGTGAGAAAGGGCAATGCACGGTACCATAGAGGCTAGCAAATTGCAGAAGGGTAAGAGTGTGTATAATCCATGGACTCACATTAGTCATAAAGAACTCATATACTTATTGAAAAAGTTTATTAGCCCTCGAAGCAAAGTACTACTACACATGCTCCTAGGGGAAGGGTTGGTAGGAGTTAACCATGGCGCGATCCCGACCTCCACTCATAAGGAAGGCAATCAAAGAACACCCCATGCTTCAAATTTGTCACACAACGTTCACCATACGTGCATGCTACGGGACTTGCCAACTTTAACACAAGTATTTCTCAATTTCATAATTACCCAACTAGCATGACTCTAACATTACCACCATTATATCTCAAAATAATTATCAAGTATCAATTTTATCATAGTGTTTAATGCACTCTATATGAAAGTTTTTATTTTACCCAACTTGGATGCCCATCATATTAGGACTAATTTTATAACCAAAGCAAATACCATGTTGTTCTAAAGGACTCTCAAAATAATATAAGTGAAGCATGATAGGTCAATAATTTCTATAAAATAAAACCACCGCCGTGCTCTAAAAAGGTATAAGTGAAGCACTAGAGCAAAATTATCTAGCTCAAAAGATATAAGTGAAGCACATAGAGTATTCTAATAAATTCCGATTCATGTGTGTCTCTCCCAAAATCTGTGTACAGCAAGGATGATTGTGATAAATTAAAAAGCAAATACTCAAATCATACAAGACGCTCCAAGCAAAACACATATCATGTGGTGAATAAAAATATAGCATCAAGTAAAGTTACTGATGGACGAAGACGAAAGAGGGGATGCCTTCCGGGGCATCCCCAAGCTTAGGCTCTTGGTTGTCCTTGAATATTACCTTGGGGTGTATCAAGCATCCCCAATCTTAGTCTCTTGCCACTCTTATTCCATAGTCCATCGAGTCTTTACCCAAAACTTGAAAACTTCACAACACAAAACTTAACAGAAAACTCGTAAGCTCCGTTAGTATAAGAAAATAAATCACCACTTTAAGGTACTGTAATGAACTCATTCTTTATATATATTGGTGTTAAACCTACTGTATTCCAACTTCTCTATGGTTCATACCCGCCGATACTAGCCATAGATTCATCAAAATAAGCAAACAACACCTGAAAAATAGAATCTGTCAAAAACAGAGCAGTCTGTAGTAATCTGTAACTTTAGAATACTTCTGGAACCCCAAAAATTCTACCAAATTAGGAAGTCCTATATAATTTGTTTATTAATTCTGAAAAAATAATCAACTGAAAAGCACGTTTCTTTGATTTATGAAAATTATTCTCGTGCATGCAAAAGTTTCTGTTTTTCAGCAACATCAAGTGAACTATCACCGTAGGTTATCCCAAAGGTTTTACTTGGCACAAACACTAATTAAAACAGAAAACCACATCTAACCAGAGGCTATATGAATTAATTATTACTAAACAGGAACAAAAATCAAAGAACAAAAATAAAATTGGGTTGCCTCCCAACAAGCGCTACCGTTTAACGCCCCTAGCTAGGCATTGATAATTTCAATGATGCTCACATGAAAGATAGTAATTGAAATACAAAGAGAGCATCATAAAACATGTGAAAATCACCTCTAAGTCTAACATACTTCCTATGCATAGGCATTTTATAGGAAAACAAATTAGCAAGACAAGCAAGATCTAGCATATGCAAGGAAGAAGAAAGAAACAATAGCAATCTCAACATGACGAGAGGAAATTTAGTGACATGGAAATTTCTACAACCATATTTTCCTCTCTCATAATAATTACATGTAGGATCATAAGCAAATTCAACAATATAGCTATCACAAAACATATTCTTAACTCGATCCACATGTATGCAAAGTTGACACTCTTCCAAAATAGTGGGATTAACATTAACTAAAGTCATGACCTCTCCAAACCCACTTTTAAAAAACTTCATAAGATTGAAAATTCTCCAAATATGTGGGATCTAAAGTTGACACTCTTTCAAACCCACTTTCAATATTATTGCAAACATTATTATCAATCTCATATTCATCATGGGGCTTAAATAAATTTTCAAGATCATAAGAAGAATCACCCCAATCATGATTATTGCAACAAGTAGTAGACATAGCAAAACTATCATCCCCAAGCTTAGGGTTTTGCATATTATTAGCACAATTGACATCAAGAGAATTTATAATAACATCATTGCAATCATGTGTAGCGACCCGACCCGAATGGATCAAGTCTCTGTGCTTAAGTGTCATCCCTAGATCGGTATGCTGACACACACAGTACTCCAGGATTTATAACAGGGGTAAATCACATGTATAAAGTAGCGTAAAAACTATTACCTCAATCCAAAATAGCGGAAGCAACAAGGTTGTGGATTCCCATCAACACCAACGGCAAAGTTGAGTGTAGAAATCATAACCCTAACGTATCACTTACTGGTCGTAAGATCCTGCAACATGAGACGTTGCAGCCACAAAGGGTCAGTACATTGAATGTACTGGCAAATTCACACCATAGAGCAATGATGAAAGATGGCTATCTCTACATGCATATTTGGTTGGTGGAGGCTCTATGGTTATAATGTTTTTGCGAAAAGCCAATTTTTCCCTACTACAAAGGAATAAATTTTATTTAACTATCATGGTGGTTGTTGAACATTGAGAATGGTTGACAGCATTCTCAATCCCAATTAAGAAACATCATCATTAAAACCCAACAAGATTGATTAGAGTAACATGATGAGATTCACATGATAATCCAAGTACTAGATACTCAAGATGTCCATAACCGGGGACACGGCTAATCATGATTAGTTTATACACTCTGCAGAGGTTTGCGCACTTTTCCCCACATGACTCGATCTCCTCCGTTGGTTTTCTCGCACTACATGGTGTTTGAGAAACGGATGACCGGGACATAGTCTTTCAGAAGCGCTAGCACCTTACGATGGGTAGACTGGTACACCTACTTTCCCCTACATCTGCTAGTCTACCACTTTAAGAGTTCGCACGACTTAGTCAACTATGCTAGAGCCCATAATAGCATGTGGCTGCACACGGAAGTTTCTAGCATGAATAATCTTATGATCCCTTTGAGCCTGGGTGGCGGTCCATAAAAAAAACAGGCAATCCTGGTCTACCCAGGTGCCTAGACAGGCAATCCTGGAATAACCAGGTACCTCAATCCACCCAGATGTGTATTATGTTGCCACCTTAAATAAACCATTAATTAACAATCTCACATCTGTCATGGAAATTCACTCACCCAATCCACGTCTACTAGCATAGCATGGCATAATAAGCAAACGTAGAAGTAACTCCCAAGGGTTTGGTAATAAACAGGGCAATAGGTTCCTACCTCATCAACTACTTCCCAATACCCACATGTTATCAATCCTACTCATGCAATGTTTGAGGGTTGAAACTAATGCATAAAAACTGGGTATGAAAAGGGATATGATCAAAATGTGAACTTGCCTGCAATGTTGATGAAGATGATTCGCACTCAAAACTCTTGATAGTTCTACTCGTCACACTCCGGCCAATCTATCGTAAGCAAGCAATAGTAACCACACATAAGCAATCACTCAAAAGATCGGGAAGAACGAAAAACAATTTGGAAAAACAATCAAATCCAAGCAATAACTCTTGCAACGTAAACCAATTTCTAACAGTACCAAAATTATGTGAATTTGGCCTTATCAGAAAGTTTAGGTCAAGAGCTTTGATTTGCAAAAAGAATCAACTAAATCGGAGTTACGAAACTCAAGTTATGATCAAACGAAGTTCAAATACTAAACAATTTGAAATTCAAATTTTAAACTTTCAAAAACATGTTTAAGTTGTTTTATTGGATAGAGAGGATCATAACGAAGAAGTGGGCATTGGTTTTGTTAGATTTGGATAAACGAGCAAGAAGTTGTAGTCGTTTGAAGATCAGGGACTAATCAGTAAATAAAATACTCACGGATAGGTCCCTGGATAGAAAATAAAAAGGAAAAAGAAAAAAACCTACTGAGCAAACACTCGCTTTCTAACCCTAACCAGCGAACGGTCTCTAAATAACTGGATTAAAACAGAAAACCAGGTTTAAAATAAAAACCGAAACCCTACAAGAAAAACCGGTGAACCCGGGCGGTTTAGTACCGGTTCAGGGTGGTTTTCCGTCAAAACCCGCCGACGGTGGTGTGGTTGAACTCCGGCGATAGCGGGAGGCTCGGGCGTGGTCGCCGGCGGTGCTCCGGTGGCTGAGGCAACGGGGAGTGGCGAGGGCGGCGAGGTGGCGGCGGAGGCGCGCGGGGTGGAGGCGCGGCGAGGCGGTGGCGCAGAACAGCGGCGGCGGTCGGCAACGGCGGTGGCGGCGGCGGATCTGGCGATGGGCGGCGACGCGAGCAAAGAGAGAGAGGGCGGCGGGGCCGGCGCATTTATAGAAGGCGGGGCCTCCGATGCGTGGAGGAGGGGGCAAGGCGAGGCGGCGCGAGGAGTCCGAGGAGGGGACGGCGGCCATGTCGGCGCGGCAACGTGCGGCGGGCGGAGTCCCGCCTGGGAAAATGGGGCGCGTGGGCGTTGGCTGGGCCGTGGCCTGGCCGGTTGGCTGGGCCGGCCCAGTTCGGCGGAAAGGTTTTTTTAAACATTTTTGCAGAGAGTAAATATATAAATGCAAATAAACTAAAATATAAAATAGGCATATAATATATCAAAAAATTTAGAAAAAAGATTTTCTACAGCATGAACATTTTTCTAGAGTCAAAATAAAATCCACACAAATTCAGATAAATCAAACACTGCTCCTGCTCTAATAAAATCCAACGAAAATCATTTTAAAAAAATACCAAAATGAATTCAAATTTATTTCTCTCCAATTTTCTATTGTAGGGAATAATGTTACCCTAATTTCTGTATATTTTATTTTTGGAGAAAACGAATTTGAATAAAACTCCAATAACTCAAATTTGAAAATAAATTCAAAAAAACTTTGAATTTAATTCTTTTAAAACTCCCAACTCATATTTCATATAATTTGAAGAAGTCATTTTACCTTCTCTCATGAAAATCATTGAGTTGCATGAAGTTTATGAATCGAAATATTTCCAAATGAAATTCAAATATTTTCAAATACCCTTTCATTTAATTAAATGGAAGAAGTCATATCATGTTCGCTCAAGGGGTTTGTATTTGAAAAGAATTTGAATTCATGAAGATCAGAAAAGAAAATGAAAGTTTGGGAAAGTCCTTTTATTCCCTCTCATTTAACTTTCAAAAAGTTTCAAATTTCACTCAATCAATCAATCAATCAATCAAATCTATCTATTTATTATAACATTCCAAAATTTAGAATTTTGGGATGTTACATCATGCTTTTCATCGAAGGAACTATCAAGTATGGGTGCAATAGCAACGATCTCATGTTTAACATAAGGAACTATAGCAAATTCATCTTCATAAATATTGGCATCATGGCCACGAGAATAGCAAGCATCATTTTCATCAAGGGATATTTCAATCAAATCATCGGAAACATAATTATCTATAGATTCATGCATATCATTATTTTCTTCCAAAGCAACGGTCATTCTCTCAATAAATTCCTTAACATAGGCATTATGAGCATAGTTTTCATAGCAATATTTAAGTATGTCAGAATTTTCAGATTTGTAGAGAGTAATATCATACTTTTCAATCAAAGAAGCAACTTCATGAGTACCCTTAAAAATGACAAATTCTTCAATTTGTTCGATATCATAGTAACTATAAACACCCTTAGCATAAGAAGATAAGATTGCATTGTCATTAAACTCACATAGGTAGGGAAGGTGTTTTTTAGGGTTCTTAGAGCAACAAGTAAAATAATAATTTCATAAAGATTCCAAGCATAACACAGCAATCTGTTTATTTGATCCCATAAGAGTCTCCCTTTTTCAGATAAACGGTGACGCACAAAATGAGCATGCTCATCTAAAGATTTCCCATCAACTAGGCTAGTTGGGGTTTCAGCACAAGCGCATAAGGATCGAAGATTATCCAAGTAGAACACTTTAAGCGGATCCATATCGATAGATTTTTAGCAAGCAAAGATGCAAGAAAATAGAAGGCACATTGAGGGAGTCCTGGATTAGGGGGTGTCCGGATGGCCGGACTATGACCTTTGGCCGGACTCCCGGACTATGAAGATACAAGATTGAAGACTTCGTCCCGTGTCTGGATAGGACTTTCCTTGGTGTGGAAGGCAAGCTTGGCGATATGATATGAAGATCTCCTCCCATTGTAACCGACTCTATGTAACCCTAGCCCTCTCCGGTGTCTATATAAACCGGAGAGTTTTAGTCCGTAGGACGAACAACAATCATACCATAGGCTAGCTTCTAGGGTTTAGTCTCTCTGATCTCGTGGTAGATCTACTCTTGTACTACCCATATCATCAATATTAATCAAGCAGGAGTAGGGTTTTACCTCCATCGAGAGGGCCCGAACCTGGGTAAAAACATCGTGTCCCTTGTCTCCTGTTACCATCCGCTTAGACGCACAGTTCCGGACCCCCTACCCGAGATCCGCCGGTTTTGACACCGACATTGGTGCTTTCATTGAGAGTTCCTCTGTGTCGTCACCTTTAGGCCCAATGGCTCCTTCGATCATCAACCACGACGCGGTCCAGGGTGAGACTTTTCTCCCCGGACAGATCTTCGTATTCGGCGGCTTCGCACTGCGGGCAAATTCGCTTGGCCATCTGGAGCAGATCAAAAGCTACGCCCCTGGCCATCAGGTCAGGTTTGGAAGCCTAAACTACACGGCCGACATCCGCGCGGACTTGATCTTCGACGGATTCGAGCCACGGCCGAGCGTGCCGCATTGTCACGATGGGCATGATCTAGCTCTGCCGCCGGACAGCGCCCAGAGCGCCGCTCAGGTGTCCGCTCCGACCATTAGCTCGGAGCCGACTGCGCCAGTCGGGGACGAACGGTTGGACGCCGCCCCAGGAGCCGCAATCTCTACGGCGATAGAGCCGAATACCAGCCTAGTCATTTGCGAGGCCTGTGACTCCAAGGTGCCGGACTCCGTTCCAGACTCCGAATCCTCCGCGCCCCTTTCGATCGAACCCGATGGGGCTCCGATCATGGAGTTCACCGCCGCGGACGTCTTTCAGCACTCGCCCTTTGGCGACATCCTGAATTCACTAAAGTCTCTCTCTTTGTCAGGAGAGCCCTGGTCGGACTATGGTCAGCGAGGTTGGGACGCGGACGACAAAGAAATTCGAACCCCGCCCACCACCCACTTCATAGCCACTGTCGACGATCTAACCGACATGCTCGACTACGACTCCGAAGACATCGACGGTATGGACGCTGATGAAGGAGACAATCGAGAACCAGCGCCTGTAGAGCACCAGACAATCACCTCACCACACGATGTATACATGGTGGACACACCTAAAAGAAGCAACGACGAGGATCAAAAGGGCGCAACCAGGGATCGCTCCCTCGAAAAACAATCAAAGCGGTGGCGTAAGTGCCGCGCCAAGCCCCACCTCGACAGAGACCCAGCCATAGAGCAGGGCGAACCAACGGAAGACGAACGTGCCATCGAGCAACCGTCCAAACAGGGCGGCCAAACCAAACAACCCGTCCCCGGCAAAGATAATAGTCCGGACGACCTCACGCCGGACAAGTCGCTGGAGCACCAAAGGCTCATCGCCACTGCGCGTAGCCTGAAAAAGCAGAAGCAGAAGCTCAAAACAGCGGAAGATGCACTCAGAATCAGATGGGGCAAAGTACTCAATACCGCACACAAGTACGGCAACAGTCATCACACAAAGAGCTATCCAAAGCGGAAATTACTACCTGAATTTGATGAAGAGGCCTCAGAGCCCCCACAGTCAAAAAACAAGGAAGCCACCAGGTCGGATAGACGACCCCACGATCGACCTCAAGCGACAAAGGGCGCCGCACTCAATACGGCACGCGATCCGCCCAAAGATTCGAATCAAAAAACCGGTCCAACCAGATCCATCTACGGGCCAAGAAAGCAAGCTCCAGTGAGCACTACAATGCAAAAAATATCCAAACATCACGGCCCACCTACGTACAGGGGCGCCGCACATCCCCTATGTTTCACCGACGAGGTACTAGATCATGAATTTCCAGCGGGATTCAAGCCCGTAAACATAGAAGCATACGACGGAACAATAGACCCTGGAGTCTGGATCGAGGTTTATATCCTCCACATACACATGGCCAGAGGAGATGACCTTCACGCCATAAAATACTTACCCCTTAAGCTCAAAGGGCCAGCCCGGCATTGGCTTAAAAGCCTTCCCGAAAACACCATAGGAAGTTGGGAAGAGCTCGAGGATGCTTTCCGAGCAAATTTTCAAGGGACCTATGTCCGACCTCCGGATGCAGGCGATATGAGTCATATAACTCAAAAACCCAGAGAGTCAGCCCAGAAACTCTGGAACAGATTTCTTACTAAAAAGAATTAGATAGTCGACTGTCCGGACGCTGAAGCCCTAGCAGCTTTCAAACATAGCGTCCGAGATGAATGGCTCGCCAGACACCTCGGCCAAGAAAAGCCAAGAACAATGGCCGCATTAACAAGCCTCATGACCCGTTTTTGCGCTGGAGAAGATAGCTGGTTGGCAAGAAGCAGCACCAGCGACCCGAGTACATCCAAACTCAGAGATGGAAATGGGAAACCGCGCCGTAACAAAGAACAACACCGAATAAAGGATAACAGCCCGATGAGCACGACAGTCAATGCCGGATTCAAAAGCTCTCGGCAAAATCAGAAAAAGCCGCCCCCAAAGATGACAGGGACGAGCTATCTAACCTCAACAAAATCTTCGACAAAATATGTCAAATCCACAATACTCCCGGGAGACCTGCAAACCACACCCACAGAGATTGTTGGGTCTTCAAGCAGTCCGGCAAACTCAACGCCGAACACAAGGGGCTCGACACACTAAGCGAGGATGACGATGCACCCCACAAGCAGAACACCGGAGAACAAAAGAAGTTCCCACAAGAAGTCAAAACAGTAAATTCACTTCAGGTGACAAAAGGGAAAAACAAAACGGCGCCTACGAAGATACGCGCCATACGGCCTGCCCCAGAGGAGCACCGCCATTGGTTGTTACAACCAATCACCTTCGATCATCAGGATTACTCCAGAGGTATCCGGAATGCAGGCTGGACTACCTTGGTCTTGGATCCGGTTATTGACGGACTCCAATTTACACAAGTCCTAATGGACGACGGCAGTGACCTAACCTGTTATATCAGGACACAATCCGCAAACTGGGGGTAAACCCAGCAATAATTCGCCATGGCAACACTTCCTTTCAAGGAGTCACACCGGGCCCAGATACCCAGAGTATGGGTTCCCTTTCGTTAGAAGTCATGTTCGGCTCACCCGACAACTTCCGAAGCGAAAAGCTAACCTTCCACGTCGCCCCATTCATAAGTCGCTATCAAGCGCTACTGGGACGCGAAGCTTTCGCACACTTTAACGCAATACCGCATTATGCATCCCTTACACTCAAAATGCCCGGTCCATGAGGCATCATCTCATTAAAGGGAAATATCAATTGATCCCCAAAGTACGGATAATGGTGTGGCTGCCTTGACAGCCACACACTAATCCAGCTTTACTACCCCGGACACGGCTCAATGAGTCCGGCGTAAACATACAAAGGCTTAATTGCCGCATAACCCTGTACAAGGGGCTTCGTGTGTTTACACCAGGAGACAATACGGCTCAATTTTACTCATGTCTCTGTATTATATTTTGTTTATTTTAATATAGATTTCTCGCACGATTATTTTTCACTAAGTCCCTCTCTTTCGCAAACGAACACCGTGCTACGCCCGTCCAGGATACGGCACAACGGAGACACAGGCGCAGACGTGCAGTAGGGACCCGTTTTAAGGATTCTTTTCAGATTAAGACCCTGCGTAAACCCTTTTTACTGTCTCTTGTTGATAACATCCCCCGGTTTTCATTATAACCGAGGAGGAGGCTGGCGTCTTGGCATGTGGCCATGCCAGAATTTTGCGCGTACCTAGACACCAGGGGCTTTTTTACCAAGGGCTTTTGTTCGGCCCGTCTTCATAAAGACCGAATACCTTAGGGAGTGTTCGGCGTCGCGAGTTTGTCCTTATATGCATCAGCTCCGAATCATGTCTTTGGTCAAATGTTGGGTTTGCCCGGCTCCTGTGTTTTGCTACCTTACGTTCCGCTCTATCGGCTAAGGCGGCACAAAGAGAACTACTGCGATTATGCCCCGGTTCGGCCAGGCGAGCACCTCAGTAGAGAAAGCCGAAAACTGACTGTCATGATATAGCGACAGACTGGTCAACCACTCGATGACTTTCAGAATCTTTAGGATTCCTCCACATTAACGAAGGGCCGCTTCCCGGTCAGGCACACACGCGCCCTGAATTCGGGCGAGCGCGGTGCCCCTAGGGGCTATTAAGTAGCCCCACTGTCAAACTCCTATGGCTCAGTGAAAGTGATAAAGCATTATAGTCCGGTTGCCTAGTTCGCTGCGCTATCACCTCCTTTATAGGACCAAGACGTTGGATTAAGTGTGAAAATGCGCCTTTTTGCAAACACCCCCGCATTATATGCGTGGGGGCTGAAGCCAACGACTGCCATATTTCAGGTTATATACACATATACATTAACGGCCGCACAGGAGGCATTATAATTCTTGCAAGCACAAGTATAAAAAGCTTTTATATTCTATCAAAATATTCGTTTTACAATAGCACATGCTATTCGAACACAACATCCTTCGAGCACTGCGCCTCTATTAAACAAGTGCCCTGAAGAACTTCCTCAAAGTAGTGCTTGGCAGGTACTCGGCTTTCGTCCGAATCCCGGGATGCAACAACACTGGCCGTCATATCCGCCCAGTATGTTTTGACACGGCCAAGAGCCATCTGTGCACCCTCTATGCACGCCGACCTCTGAAGGAAATATGCCCTAGAGGCAATAATAAAGTTATTATTTATTTCCTTATATCATGATAAATGTTTATTATTCATGCTAGAATTGTATTAACCGGAAACATAATACACGTGTGAATACATAGACAAATATATAGTCACTAGTATGCCTCTACTTGACTAGCTCATTAATCAAAGATGGTTATGTTTCCTAACCATAGACATGTGTTGTCATTTGATTAATGGGATCACATCATTAGGAGAATGATGTGATTGACTTGACCCATTCCGTTAGCTTAGCACTTGATCGTTTAGTATGTTGCTATTGCTTTCTTCATGACTTATACATGTTCCTGTAACTATGAGATTATGCAACTCCCGTTTACCGGAGGAACACTTTGGGTGCTACCAAACGTCACAACGTAACTGGGTGATTATAGAGGAGTACTACAGGTGTCTCCAAAGGTACATGTTGGGTTGGCATATTTCGAGATTAGGTTTTGTCACTCCGATTGTCGGAGAGGTATCTCTGGGCCCTCTCGGTAATGCACATCACTATAAGCCTTGCAAGCAATGTAGCTAATGAGTTAGTTACGGAATGATGCATTACGTAACGAGTAAAGAGACTTGCTAGTAACGAGATTGAACTAGGTATTGGATACCGACGATCGAATCTCGGGCAAGTAACATACCGATGACAAAGGGAATAACGTATGTTGTTATGTGGTTTAACCGATAAAGATCTTCGTAGAATATGTAGGAGCCAATATGAGCATCCAGGTTCCGCTATTGGTTATTGACCGAGAATAGTTCTAGGTCATGTCTACATAGTTCTCGAACCCGTAGGGTCCGCACGCTTAAGATTTCGATGACAGTTATATTATGAGTTTATGAGTTTTGATGTACCGAAGGAGTTCGGAGTCCCGGATGAGATCGGGGACATGACGAGGAGTCTCGGAATGGCCGAGACATAAAGATTGATATATTGGACGACTATATTCGGACTTCGAAAAGGTTCCGAGTGATTCGGGTATTTTTCGGAGTACTGGAGAGTTACGAGAATTCGCCGGGGAGTATATGGGCCTTATTGGGCCATACGGGAATAGAGGAGAGAGGCCAAAAGGAAGGAGGCCTGCGCCCCCCCCCCTGGTCCGAATTGGACAAGGGGGGCAGCCCACTTTTCCTTCTCCCTCTCCTCCTCTTTCCTTCTCCAACAAGGAAAGGAGGAGTCTTCCTCCTCTTTCCTTCTCCAACAAGGAAAGGAGGAGTCCTATTCCCGGTGGGAGTAGGACTCCCCCCTTGGTGCGCCTCCTCCATAGGCCGGCCACCTCCCCCTTGCTCCTATATATATGGGGGAAGGGGGGCACCCCAAAGACACAACAACGATTGATCCTTGAGATCTATTAGCCGTGTGCGGTGCCCCCCTCCATCATAGTCCTCCTCGATAATATTGTAGCGGTGCTTAGGCGAAGCTCTGCGACGATAGAACATCAAGATCGTCACCACGCCGTCGTGCTGACGGAACTCTACCTCGACACTCGGCTGGATCGGAGTTCGAGGGACGTCATCGAGCTGAACGTGTGCTAGAACTCGGAGGTGCCGTAGTTTCGGTGCTTGATCGGTCGAGCCGTGAAGACGTACGACTATATCAACCGTGTTGTGCTAACGCTTCCGCTTTCGGTCTACAAGGATATGTAGATTACACTCTCCCCTCTCGTTGCTATGCATCACCATGATCTTGCGTGTGTGTAGGAAATTTTTGAAATTACTACGTTCCCCAACAGTGGCATCCGAGCCTAGGTTTTATGCGTTGATGTTATTTGCACGAGTAGAACACAAGTGAGTTGTGGGCGATACAAGTCATACTGCTTACTAGCATGTCATACTTTGGTTCAGCGGTATTGTTGGATGAAGCGGCCCAGATCGACATTACGCGTACACTTACGCGAGACTGGTTTTACCGCCGTGCTTCGCACACAGGTGACTAGCGGGTGTCCGTTTCTCCAACTTTAGTTGAACCTTGTGTGGCTACGGCTGGTCCTTGAGAAGGTTAAAACAGCACTAACTTGACGAACTATCGTTGTGGTTTTGATGCATAGGTAAGAACGGTTCTTGCTCAGCCCGTAGCAGCCACGTAAAATTTGCGACAACAAAGTAGAGGACGTCTAACTTGTTTTTGCAGGGCATGTTGTGATGTGATATGGTCAAGACGTGATGAGATATAAGTTGTTGTATGAGATGATCATGTTTTGTTGAAGTTATCGACAACTGGCAGAAGCCCTATGGTTGTCTCTTTGTTGCATAAGATGCAAGTGCCAAATAATGCTTTACTTTATCGCTATACGATAGCAATAGTTGCAAGAGCAATAGTTGGCGAGACGACCATGTGACGACACATTGATATAGATCAAGATGATGAAGATCATGGTGTAGTGCCGGTAACGATAGAGATCATGACAATACTTTGGAGATGGAGATCACAAGCACAAGATGATGATGGCCATATCATATCACTTATATTGATTGCATGTGATGTTTATATTTTATACATCTTATTTTGCTTAGTTTGACGGTAGCATTTTAAGATGATCTCTCACTAAATTATCAAGAAGTGTTCTCCCTGAGTATGCACCGTTGCGAAAGTTCTTTGTGCTGAGACACCACGTGATGATCGGGTGTGATAGGCTCTACGTTCAAATGCAACGGGTGCAAAACAGTTGTACACGCGGAATACTCAGGTTAAACTTGACGAGCCTAGCATATAACAGATATGGCCTCAGAACACAGAGACTGAAAGGTCGAGCGTGAATCATATAGTAGATATGATCAACATAGTGATGTTCACCATTGAAACTACTCCATCTCACATGATGATCGGACATGGTTTAGTTGATTTGGATCACGTGATCACTTAGATGACTGGAGAGATGTCTGTCTAAGTGGGAGTTCTTAAGTAATATGATTAATTGAACTTTAAATTATCATGAACTTAGTCCTAGTAGTATTTTGCAAATTATGTTGTAGATCAATAGCTCGCGTTGTTGCTTTCATCTGTTTATTTTGATATGTTCCTAGAGAAAATTGTGTTGAAAGATGTTAGTAGCAATGATGCGGATTGGATCCGTGATCTGAGGTTTATCCTCATTGCTGCACAGAAGAATTATGTCCTTAATGCACCGCTAGGTGACAGACCTATTGCAGGAGCAGATGCAGACGTTATGAACGTTTGGCTAGCTCAATATGATGACTACTTGATAGTTTAGTGCACCATGCTTAACGGCTTAGAATCGGGACTTCAAAGACGTTTTGAACGTCATGGACCATATGAGATGTTCCAGGAGTTAAAGTTAATATTTCAAGCAAATACCCGAGTTGAGAGATATGAAGTCTCCAACAAGTTCTATGGCTAAAAGATGGAGGAGAATCGCTCAACTAGTGAGCATGTGCTCAGATTTATCTGGGTACTACAATCGCTTGAATCAAGTGGGAGTTAATCTTCCAGATAAGATAGTGATTGACAGAGTTCTCTAGTCACCATCACCAAGTTAGTAGAACTTTGTGATGAACTATAGTATGCAAGGGATGACGAAAACGATTCCCGAGCTCTTCGTGATGCTGAAATCGATGAAGGTAGAAATCAAGAAAAGCATCAAGTGTTGATGGTTGACAAGACCACTAGTTTCAAGAAAAGGGCAAAGGGAAGAAGGGGAACTTCAACTAGAATGACAAGCAAGTTGTCACTCCCACGAAGAAGCCCAAAGCTGAACCAAAGCCTGAAACTGAGTGCTTACACTGCAAAGGAAATGGTCACTGGAAACGGAAATACCCTGAATATTTGGTGAATAAGAAGGATGGCAAAGTGAACAAGGGTATATTTGATATACGGCTTATTGATGTGTACCTTACTAGTGTTTATAGTAGCCCCTGAGTATTTGATACTTGTTCGATTGCTAAAAATTAGTAACTCGAAACAGGAGTTACAGAATAAATAGAGACTAGTTGAGAGTGAAGTGACGATGTATGTTGAAAGTAGTTCCAAGATTGATATGATCATCATCGCGCACTCCCTATACTTTCGGGATTAGTGTTAAACCTAAATAAATGTTATTTGGCATTTGCGTTGAACATGAATATGATTTGATCATGTTTATTGCGATACGGTTATTCATTTAAAGTCAAAGAATAATTGTTGTTCTGTTTACATGAATAAAATCTTCGATGGTCATACACCCAATGAAAATAGTTTGTTGGATCTCGATCGTAGTGATACACATATTCATAATATTGATGCCAAAAGATGCAAAGTTAATAATAATAGTGCAGCTTATTTGTGGCACTGCCGTTTGGGTCATATCGGTGTAAAGCGCATGAAGAAACTCCATAAAGATGGATTTTCGGAATCACTTGGTTATGAATCATTTGATGCTTGCGAACCGTGCCTTTTGGGCAAGATGACTAAAACTCCGTTCTCCGGAACAATGGAATGAGCTACTGACTTATTGGAAATAATACATACCGATGTATGCGATCCGATGAGTGTTAAGGCTCGTGGCAAGTATCATTATTTTCTAACCTTCACAGATGATTTGAGCAGATATGGGTATATCTACTTGATGAAACATAAGTCTGAAATAGTTGAAAAGTTCAAAGAATTTCAGAGTGAAGTGGAAAAATCATCGTAACAAGAAAAATAAAGTTTCTATGATCTGATCGTGGAGACGAATATTTGAGTTATGAGTTTGGTCTTCATTTGAAACAATGTGAAATAGTTTCGCAACTCACGCCATCTGGAACACCACAATGTAATGGTGTGTCCGAACGTCGTAATCGTACTTTACTAGATATGGTGTGATCTATGATGTCTCTTATCGGTTTACCACTATCGTTTTGGGGTTATGCATTAGAGACAGCTGCATTCACGTTTAATAGGGCAACATCTAAATCCATTGAGACGACACCGTATGAACTATGGTTTAGCAGTAAACCTAAGTTGTCGTTTCTTAAAACTTGGAGTTGCGATGCTTATATGAAAAAGGTTTTCAACCTGATAAGCTCGAACCCAAATCGGAGAAGTGCGTCTTCATAGAATACCCAAAGGTAACTATAATCCGAAGGCAAGTTATTCGTTGCTAGGATGGATCCTTTCTAGAGAAGAAGTTTCTCTCGAAAGAAGTGAGTGGGAGGAAAGTAGAACTTGATGAGGTAATTGTACCTTCTCCCATATTGGAAAGTAGTTCATCACAGAAATCAGTTCCAGTGATTCCTACACCAATTAGTGAGGAAGTTAATGATGATGATCATGAAACTTCAGATCAAGTTGCTACCAAACCTCGTAGGTCTTCCAGAGTAAGATCCACACCAGAGTGGTATGGTAATCATGTTCTGGAAGTCATGGTACTAGACCATGATGAACCTACGAACTATGAGGAAGCGATGATGAGCCCAGATTCCACGAAATGGCTTGAGGCCATAAAATCTGAGATATGATCCATGTATGAAAACAAAGTATGGACTTTGATTGACTTGCTTGATGATCAGCAAGCCATGTTAAATAAATGGATCTTCAAGAGGAAGACGGACACTGATAGTAGTGTTACTATCTACAAAGCTCGACTTGTCACAAAACGGTTTTCGACAAGTTCAAGGTGTTGACTACAATGAGATTTTCTCAACTGTAGCGATGCTTAAGTCTGTCCGAATCATGTTAGCAATTGTCACATGTTATGAAATCTGGCAAATGGATGTCAAAAACTACATTCTTTAATGGATTTATTAAAGAAGAGTTGTATATGATGCAACCAGAAGGTTTTGTTAATCCTAAAGGTACTAACAAAATGTGCAAGCTCCAACGATCCATCAATGGACTGGTGCAAGCATCTCGGAGTTGGAATATACGCTTTGATGAGTTGATCAAAGCATATGGTTTTATACAGACTTTTGGAAAGGCCTGTATTTACAAGAAAGTGAGTGGGAGCTCTGTAGCATTTCTGATATTATATGTGCAAGACATATTGTTGATTGGAAATGATATAGAATTTCTGGATAGCATAAAAGGATACTTGAATAAAAGGTTTTTCAATGAAAGACCTCGGTGAAGCTGCTTACATATTGAGCATCAAGATCTATTGAGATAGATCAAGACGCTTGATAAGTTTTTCAATAAGTACATACCTTGTCAAGATTTTGAAATAGTTCAAAATGGAACAGTCAAAGAAAGAGTTCTTGCCTGTGTTGCAAAGGTGTGAAATTGAGTAAGACTCAAGACCCGACCACGGCAGAAAATAGAAAGAGAATGAAAGTCATTCCCTATGCATCAGTCATAGGTTCTATAAAAGTATGCCATGCTATGGACCAGACCTATTGTATACTCTGCCCTGGTTTGGCAAGGGAGTACAATAGTGATCTAGGAGTAGATCACTGGACATTGGTCAAAATTATCCTTAGTAGAATAAGGATATGTTTCTCGATTATGGAGGTGATAAAAGAGTTCATCGTAAAGAGTTACATCGATGCAAGCTTTTACACTGATCCAGATGACTCTAAGTCTTAATCTGGATACATATTGAAAGTGGAACCAATTAGCTAGAGTAGCTCCATGCATAGCATTGAAGACATAGAATGTTTGCAAAATACATACGGCTCTGAATGTGACAGACTCGTTGACTAAACTTCTCTCACGAGCAAAACATGATCATACCTTAGTACTCTTTTGGGTGTTAATCACATAGCGATGTGAACTAGATTATTGACTCTAGTAAACCCTTTGGGTGTTGATCACATGATGATGTGAACTATGGGTATTAATCACATACAGATGTGAATATTGGTGTTGAATCACATAATGATGTGAACTAGATTATTGACTCTAGTGCAAGTGGGAGACTGAAGGAAATATGCCCTAGAGGCAATAATAAAGTTATTATTTATTTCCTTATATCATGATAAATGTTTATTATTCATGCTAGAATTGTATTAACCGGAAACATAATACACGTGTGAATACATAGACAAATATATAGTCACTAGTATGCCTCTACTTGACTAGCTCATTAATCAAAGATGGTTATGTTTCCTAACCATAGACATGTGTTGTCATTTGATTAATGGGATCACATCATTAGGAGAATGATGTGATTGACTTGACCCATTCCGTTAGCTTAGCACTTGATCATTTAGTATGTTGCTATTGCTTTCTTCATGACGTATACATGTTCCTGTAACTATGAGATTATGCAACTCCCGTTTACCGGAGGAACACTTTGGGTGCTACCAAACGTCACAACGTAACTGGGTGATTATAAAGGAGCACTACAGGTGTCTCCAAAGGTACATGTTGGGTTGGCGTATTTCGAGATTAGGTTTTGTCACTCCGATTGTCAGAGAGGTATCTTTGGGCCCTCTCGGTAATGCACATCACTATAAGCCTTGCAAGCAATGTAGCTAATGAGTTAGTTACGGAATGATGCATTACGTAACGAGTAAAGAGACTTGCCAGTAACGAGATTGAACTAGGTATTGGATACTGACGATCGAATCTCGGGCAAGTAACATACCGATGACAAAGGGAATAACATATGTTGTTATGTGGTTTGACCGATAAAGATCTTCGTAGAATATGTAGGAGCCAATATGAGCATCCAGGTTCCGCTATTGGTTATTGACCGAGAATAGTTCTAGGTCATGTCTACATAGTTCTCGAACCCGTAGGGTCCGCACGCTTAAGATTTCGATGACTGTTATATTATGAGTTTATGAGTTTTGATGTACCAAAGGAGTTCGGAGTCCCGGATGAGATCGGGGACATGACGAGGAGTCTCGAAATGGTCGAGACGTAAAGATCGATATATTGGACGACTATATTCGGACTTCGGAAAGGTTCCGAGTGATTCGGGTATTTTTCGGAGTACCGGAGAGTTACGGGAATTCGCCGGGGAGTATATGGGCCTTATTGGGCCATACGGGAATAGAGGAGAGAGGCCAAAAGGAAGGAGGCCTGCGCTCCCCCCCTGGTCCGAATTGGACAAGGGGGGCAGCCCACTTTTCCTTCTCCCTCTCCTCCTCTTTCCTTCTCCAACAAGGAAAGGAGGAGTCCTACTCCTCCTCATTCCTTCTCCAACAAGGAAAGGAGGAGTCCTACTCCCGGTGGGAGTAGGACTCCCCCCTTGGTGCGCCTCCTCCATAGGCCGGCCACCTCCCCCTTGCTCCTGTATATATGGGGGCAGGGGGGCACCCCAAAGACACAACAACGATTGATCCTTGAGATCTATTAGCCGTGTGCGGTGCCCCCCTCCACCATAGTCCTCCTCGATAATATTGTAGCGGTGCTTAGGCGAAGCCCTGTGACGATAGAACATCAAGATCGTCACCACGTCGTCGTGCTGACGGAACTCTCCCTCGACACTCGGCTGGATCAGAGTTCGAGGGACGTCATCGAGCTGAACGTGTGCTAGAACTCGGAGGTGCCGTAGTTTCGGTGCTTGATCGGTCGGGCCGTGAAGACGTACGACTACATCAACCGCGTTGTGCTAACGGTTCCGCTTTTAGTCTACAAGGGTATGTAGATTACACTCTTCCCTCTCGTTGCTATGCATCACCATGATCTTGCGTGTGCGTAGGAAATTTTTGAAATTACTACGTTTCCCAACAACCTCTTCATTGCATCAACATGCGGCACCGAACCAAGAAACTGATGCACCAAGCTAAAATAACTCTTCAGCTCTGGCTCTTTCGGCCACAGACGACTCGCAACATACCTCATGGCGAGTCCGGATAACCTGTTCTGCTCTGCCCAGGCGGCCAAATGGTCGGATACCGAAAGTGGGCGTTCTGGATTATGGAACTGCGACCAAAAAAGTTCTTCCAATTCATGGTCACCTCGACCCCGGAAGTGTTCGGTCGCGTCCGCCGCACTCGCTGCCAAATCCAGGTAAGTGTTTTCCGCACTCCACTGCCGGTCTAACAGAGCATACTTAGGATCCCCAAACTTCATCCGCAGCATATAAGGCTTTCCAGCCGTGATATCTCCGGCCTGACGTAGCTCCTCCTTCATAGCTCTCATTGCAGAGCGAGTATCCTTGGCCTCGGCAGTGATCTTTTCAAGGTCCTTCTGAGCCGCCCTATCTTCTTGTTCAAGAAATTTACAGCGGTCAGCAACATGTTTCAATTTTATAGCCATCTCGGCTATTACTTTCTTGCTCTGGCAATGAGTAGCCTGTTCGGCTTTTAGCTCTTCAGCCGCCTTAAAGGCAGCCGCATCAATTTTCCTTGCTTGCTCCTTGGCTCGGGCAAGTTCCGCCCGAAGGTTCTCCACGGCAGCAGCGCCATCTACATTAAGCACATATCTTATAAGAAACGAGCATTGAACTCCTCTTATCAGATGTCTTTGGAACATACCTTGTGCCTCGTCTAGCCACTTATTTACAAGCGCGATATCGGCATCCGCTATGTCAAGTTGCCGCTTTAGCTCGGCAGATTCATCAGTCCGGCTAGCCACCGAACGCCTCGCCACCTTCATAAAAAAGGTGACATATTATACCTGGGGTTATGATCCTCTGCGCGCCATCACTTGTGACGACACACAGAGTCTCAGGGGCTACTATTTATACAGGGCACATTTTATATATGCGGCTCTACCAAAAGGTACACCTTTTCACGTACCTCAAAGCCTGTCAGTAAACTCCTGGCGGCCTCGTACAATCCGCTTTCCGCGGATGAAATCCTTCCAATCACCGTGTTCATCAACATACGGTGTTCTTCTGAGATGGACGCTCGCCCGAGCGGATCCTTCAGCCCCTCCGACCGCGCACCAGAGGGTGTCGGACTAGCTTGACGACCTTTTTCAGGGTCCGGACTTGGAAAACCCCTCCGAGACGACACCTCGGGGTCGCCTGCCTCGTGAGGCGCTGCAGCTAGGGGAGGCGTTTCGCTCTCCATCATCTCCGGACGAAGATCCCCTAAAGATGAGCTCTGCTGAGAAGGGTTGAGATCCGAACTGCAAGGTAATATTTCGGTTACCTTCCTAGGAAAAAAATAGGGATGTAACTCATTTTGGAACCCCTCTCTTTACTTACGGCTCGGGGGAGAGCTGATCCCCTTGGGAGCGCAATGCGGCCGGGGCATTCTCCGGCGCCGGATCCTCTGGCGAAGATTTCTTTCCCCGTTTTGAGGCCATCCCCTCCGGGTCTCTAGAGGCAGTCCTTTTCTTTCCCTGGTTGGGGGAATTCTCGATTCCTCCCTTCCTGACAGCCTCCTTCGCGAAGGCGGTAGCTCCTTGGTTCCCCTCTTCGCCTTCTGCCGAAAGCACAATCTCTAGCATCCTGGTTAATACGGGATCCGGCGCGGTCTTAGGTAGGGGGGCTGGACACCTGATAAGCTTTGCCTTCGCTATCCACTCCTGTTCAAAGGATAGCTTTGTTAAGGGCAATTTTATGATGAAAATACAGATGGCGTGTCCAAATACGGGGTTACTTACTTGGGCATCCAGGCGATTGCAGCTCAGACCTGCGTCCTCGGACAAATCCGGACACCTTGCTTGTGATCCGAAGAACAATTTGTACACCTCCACGGGCGTCGTGCCCATAAAGTGTTGGAGGACTCGTGGTCCCTCCGGATTAAATTCCCACAGGCGTAGAGGGCGACGTTTGCAGGGCAGCATGCGGCGAATCAGCATAACTTGCGCCACTACAGTCAAGTTGATATCTCTTTCTAGGAGATCTTGAATGCGGTCCTGCAGCAAGGGCACGTCTTTGGACGTCCCCCGGATAAGCCCTTCATTGACCCATGACGCTAGCCGTAGTGGGGGGCCCGAGCGAAAGGCAGGTGGTGCCACCCATGTGGTGCCCCTGGGGGCTGTGATGTAAAACCAGTCCCGTTGCCATAAGCCGAACTCCTCTTAGAAAGATCCCTCGGGCCATGGAGCGCCGGCCATCTTGCTTATGATAGCTCCTCCGCACTCAGCGTGCTGCCCCTCGATCATCTTCGGTTCCACCTTGAAGGTTCTAAGCCACAATCCGAAGTGAGGAGTAATATGGAGGAAGGCCTCACACACGACAATGAACGATGAGATTTGGAGGATGGACTCCGGAGCTAAGTCGTGAAATTCCAGCCCGTAATAAAACATAAGCCCCCTCACGAAGGGATCAATCGGGAAGCCTAGCCCCCGAAGGAAGTGATATGTGAACACCCCGCTCTCACCGGGCTGGGGAGTGGGAATGGCCTGCCCTTGAGCAGGCAGCCTATGCGAGATTTCACGGTTAGGTACCTGGCATCTCTCAGCTTTCGCACGTCTTCTTCCGTAACGGAGGAAGGCATCCACCGGCCTTGAAGGTCAGAGCCGAACATCATTGAAGGTCCGAAGCGCCTAAAACTAGAGCTTTGGGTGTTGGAACTCGAGGCGAGGGGCGGATTCCATTGAATTGAAAAGAAAGGAGCCGAGCCTTGGTCTCTTTATAAAGAGGTTGAATACCAAGAGCCCTCCCCGTAACCGTTTGGGACTCGCTTTCAATTAGGGAGTCATACCAAAGGCACGGTTGGGTTACCCACACTCGTATTGATGAGAATTCCGGAATAAGGGGACACGATCTCTGCTTTGACAAGACGTGCCAAGGAAACCGCCTCGCTAAACACGCTGAGGTGGAGCAGTAAAACGATTCGAATAAAGGCTTGGCCGTGGCGTGATGTCACGCTGCAGAATACGTCAGCGGATTAGATTTGTTCAGATATTATTCTCTCTATGGTGGTATGTGGAACTTATTTTGCAGAGCTGGACACTATCCTTGTGTTCAACATCTTCTATGAAGTATTCGGAGGAGGAACCCGCCTTACAATGCCAAAGACAATTTGCGCGCCGGACTCGTCGTCATTGAAGCCTGGTTCACGGGCTACTGAGGGAGTCCTGGATTAGGGGGTGTCCGGATGGCCGGATTATGACCTTTGGCCGGACTGCCGGACTATGAAGATACAAGATTGAAGACTTCGTCCCATGTCCGAATAGGACTTTCCTTGGCGTGGAAGGCAAGCTTGGCGATATGATATGAAGATCTCCTCCCATTGTAACCGACTCTATGTAACCCTAGCCCTCTCCAGTGTCTACATAAACTAGAGAGTTTTAGTCCGTAGGACGAACAACAATCATACCATAGGCTAGCTTCTAGGGTTTAGCCTCTCTGATCTCGTGGTAGATCTACTCTTGTACTACCCATATCATCAATATTAATCAAGCAGGAGTAGGGTTTTACCTCCATCGAGAGGGCCCGAACCTGGGTAAAAACATCGTGTCCCTTGTCTCCTGTTACCATCCGCCTAGACGCACAGTTCGGGACCCCCTACCCGAGATCCGCCGGTTTTGACACCGACACACATGGAAACACAAACAAAGATACATACACGAAGCAAAGGCAAAGGTGAACTGGGGGAGAGGAAAATGAGAGGCAA
This sequence comes from Triticum dicoccoides, assembly GCF_002162155.2. Taxonomy (NCBI): domain Eukaryota; kingdom Viridiplantae; phylum Streptophyta; class Magnoliopsida; order Poales; family Poaceae; genus Triticum; species Triticum dicoccoides. The sequence goes on from NC_041381.1 coordinate 439,818,004, forward strand.
ATGGCAAGTAATGTAATGCGAGGGATAAGAGTTTGTGATGAGTACTTGGTATGTCTTGACTTGCGCATAGACTCTCTCCGGCAACGGCGCCAGAAATCCTTCTTGCTACCTCTTGAGCATGCATTAGTTTTCCCTTAAATAGGAAAGGGTGATGCAACAAAGTAGCTGATAACCCACAAGTATAGGGGATCGCAACAGTTTTCGAGGGTAGCGTATTCAACCCAAATTTATTGATTCGACACAAGGGGAGCCAAAGAATATTCTCAAGTATTAGCAGTTGAGTTGTCAATTCAACCACACCTGGATAGCTTAGTATCTGCAGCAAAGTATTTAGTAACAAAGTAGTATGGAAGTAACGGTAACGGTAGCAAAAGTAACGATAGCAGTTTTGTAGTAATTGTAACAGTAGCAACGTTAAAGGAAATAAGCAGAGCACAATATATGAAAAGCTCGTAGGCATTGGATCACTGAAGGATAATTATGTTGGATGCGGTTCCTCATGTAATAGTTATAACATAGGGTGACACAGAGCTAGCTCCAATTCATCAATGTAATGTAGGCATGTATTCCGAATATAGTCATACGTGCTTATGGAAAAGAACGTGCATGCCATCTTTTGTCCTACCCTCCCGTGGCAGTGGGATCCTAGTGGAAACTAAGGGATATTAATGCCTCCTTTTAATAGAGTACCAGACCAAAGCATTAACACATAGTGAATACATGAGCTCCTCAAACTACGGTCATCACCGAGAAGTATCCCGATTATTGTCATTTCGGGGTTGTCGGATCATAACACATAATAGGTGACTATAGACTTGCAAGATAGGATCAAGAACTCACATATATTCATGAAAACATAATAGGTTCAGATCTGAAATCATGGCACTCGGGCCCTAGTGACAAGCATTAAGCATAGCAAAGTCATAGCAACATCAATCTCAGAACATAGTGGATACTAGGGATCAAACCCTAACAAAAGTAACTTGATTACATGGTAAATCTCATCCAACCCATCACCGTCCAGCAAGCCTACGGTGGAATTACTCACGCACGGCGGTGTGCATCATGAAATTGGTGATGGGTGGTTCATGATGACGATGGCGACGAATCCCCCTCTCTGGAGCCCCGAACGGACTCCAGATCAGCCCTCCCGAGTGAGATTAGGGCTTGGCGGCGGCTCCGTATCGTAAAACGCGATGAAACTTTCTCTCTGATTTTTTTCTCCGCGAAAGCAAATATATGGAGTTGGAGTTGAGGTCGGTGGACGTCCAGGGGGCCCACAATGCAGGGGGCGCGCCCAGGGGGAGGGGGTGCGTCCCCCACCCTCGTGGACAGGGTGTGGGCCCCCTGACGCTAATTCTTTCGCCAGTATTTTTTATTAATTCTGAAAAGTTGCTCCAAGGATTTTCAGGTCATTCTGAGAACTTTTATTTCTACACAAAAATAACACCATGGCAGTTCTGCTGAAAACAACATCAGTCAGGGTTAGTTCCATTCAAATCATGCAAGTTAGAGTCCAAAACAAGGGCAAAAGTGTTTGGAAAAGTAGATACGACGGAGACGTATCAACTCCCCCAAGCTTAAACCTTTGCTTGTCCTCAAGCAATTCAGTTGACAAACTGAAAGTGATAAAGAAAAACTTTTACAAACTTTGTTTGCTCTTGTTGTTGCAAATATGTAAAGCCAACATTCAAGTTTTCAGCAAAGATTACAAACTAACCATATTCACAATAACACTTAGGTCTCATGTTTACTCATATCAATGGCATAATCAACCAGTGAGCAATAATAATAAAACTCGGATGACAACACTTTCTCAAAACAATCATAATATGATATAACAAGATGGTATCTCGCTAGCCCTTTCTGAGACCGCAAAACATAAATCCAGAGCACCTTTAAAGATCAAGGACTGACTAAACATTGTAATTCATGGTAAAAGAGATCCAGTCAAGTCATACCCGATATAAACTAATAGTAATGCATGCAAATGATAGCGGTGCTCTCCAGCGGGTGCTTTTTAATAAGAGGGTGATGACTCAACATAAAAGTAAATAGATAGGCCCTTCGCAGAGGGAAGCAGGGATTTGTAGAGGTGCCAGAGCTTGATTTTAAAATAGAGATGAATAACATTTTGAGCGGTATACTTTCACTATCAACGTAACAACTATGAGATCTCGATATCTTCCATGCTACACACATTATAGGCGGTTCCCAAATAGAATGGTAAAGTTTATACTCCCCCACCACCGACAAGCATTAATCCATGGCTTGCCCGAAACAACGGGTGCCTCCAACTAGCAACAATCCTGGGGGAGTTTTGTTTAATTATTTTGATTTGATTTGATCTTTTAATCATGGGACTGGGCATCCCGGTTACCAGCCATTTTCTCGTGAATGAGGAGCGGAGTCCACTCCTCTTGAGAATAGCCCACCTAGCATGGAAGATACAGACAGCCCTAGTTGATACATGAGCTGCGCGAGCATGCAAAACAGAATTTCATTTGAAGGTTTGGAGTTTGGCACATACAAATTTACTTGGAATGGCAGGTAAATACCACATATAGGAAGGTATGGTGGACTCATATGAATAACTTTGGGCATGGAGTTTGGATGCACAAGCGGTATTCCCGCTTAGTACAGGTGAAGGCTAGCAAGAGATTGGGAAGCGGCCAACTGAGAGAGCGACAACAGTCATAAACATGCATTAAAATTAATTAACATTGAGTGCAAGCATGAGTAGGATATAATCCACCATGAACATAAATATCGTGAAGGCTATGTTGATTCTGTTTCAACTACATGCGTGAACATGTGCCAAGTCAAGTCACTTGAATCATTCAAAGGAGGATACCACCCTATCATACCACATCACAACCATTTTAATAGCATGTTGGCACGCAACGTAAACCATTATAAGCTCCTAGCTAATTAAGCATGGCATAAGCAACTATAATCTCTAATTGTCATTGCAAACATGTTTATTCATAATAGGCTGAATCAGGAACAATGAACTAATCATATTTACAAAAACAAGAGAGGTCGACTTCATACCAGCTTCTCTCATCGCAATTAGTCCATCATATATCGTCATTATTACCTTCCACTTGCACGACCGAATGGTGTGTATAATAATAATAGTGCACATGCATTGGACTAAGCTGGAATCTGCAAGCATTCAACTCAAGGGAGAAGACAAGGTAATATGGGCTCTTGGTTAAATCGACAATTATGCATATGAGAGCCACTAAACATTTTCATTATGGTCTTCTCCTCTCGACCCTCAAAGGAAAGAAAAGAAATAAAACTATTTACACTGGAAAGCTCCCAACAAGCAAAAGAAGAACGAGAAATCTTTTTGGGTTTTCTTTTAATTACTACTATAAGCATGGAAATTAAACTAACTAATTTTTTGTTTTTCTTAAGGTTTATCAAACACAAGAAGAAAGCTAGAAAGAGAATTTAAACTAGCATGGATAATACAATGAAAAAGTATGAGCACCGACAACTAGAATGAGTGTGTGAACATGAATGTAATGCCGGTGAGAAATACGTACTCCCCCAAGCTTAGGTTTTTGGCCTAAGTTGGTCTATGGCCATGGATAGCCTGACTGATATCCGAAGTTGTAACTGGGCTCGTACTAATATGCAGCGGCCATTGCCTCCTGGGCTGCAGCACGGCAGCGAGCTGCCTCCGCCCCCCTCTCGTACTCGGCTGCCTCCTCCCTGGTTACAACATATCTTCTTTTTGCCTGATAATCAAAAAGGGCATGAGCAGGGCGAGTAACATGGACAGCGCGACGTCTGTCAAAGATTAGTCGATACTGGAGGAATTGTTCATTCATCTCAAGAAAATGATGACTGGCCATAGCATTATAATCTAAATAAGCAGGAGGCAACTCCCTATCACCCTCACGTGGAGGTATACCAAGATAATTAGCCACACGGGTCGCATAAATCCCTCCAAATAAATCTCCAACTAAACCATTATTATGCACCTACGTGCAACAATTGCCCCCAAGTTGTATTCTTTATCACCTAATACAGCACTCCTAAGAACACAAAGATCAGGAACACGCATGTGACATGCTTCATCTTTACCATTAATGCATCTATCAATGAAGAGAGCAAAATAATGTATAGCAGGAAAATGAATGGTCCCTATGGTAGCTTGTGCTATTTCTCTAGATTCTCCCACAGTGATACTAGCAAGAAAATCTTTAAATTCAGATTTACGGGGTTCATTGACACTACCCCACTGTGGGAGTTTGCAAGCAGTAGTAAAATATTCTAGGTCCATGGTATATGATTGATCATAAATACCAAACATGACATTTTGAGAATTACACGAAGATGAAAATTTAAACCTTCTCACGAATGAATCAGTCAAATAGTAGTACTGAGGACACTTATCTTGCATGAAGTCCTCAAGGTTAGCATTACGCACATATGCATCAAATTCATCCTTGATGCCTGCTTTGACCATAAACTCCTCTGACGGCCATTCACAAGGCCGCACGTCAGCTTCCCTTGGTGGTTCATCATCCTGCTCGCGCATCGCGAGCCTGGGTTGTTGCTTTCTTGAAGAACCACCTTGGTACATTTTCCTAGACATAATTCTTCCTCTAAAAAATTTCGGAAATTTTTAGTAACTCAAAATAAAAGTGAATCAAACTCAATAAGATTGATAGAAACTACTCTCACAAGTGCCTAGAGCCTATATCATGCATTAGAATTACTTGGGACCTCATAAATTTAACATGCAAGCTCAAGAACAGGGTCACCTAGGCAGCAAAAATTTGCAATTAATAAAGCACTAGAACAAAAACTAATTGGACCATTGGAGGAGTCACATACCAAAGAGCAATCTTCCAAAGCAGTTTTGTGAATGGAGCCTTGAGCAAGGAGATCGAAAATCGCAGCAAAATGAGCTAGAACTCGTGCTTGAGCTGGATGGTGATTTTTTGGGGAGGAAGAAGAAGTGTGTAGGTGCAGGAATAAGTGGAGGGGGCCACCATGGGCCCATGAGGCAGGGGGCGTGCCCTGGACCCTCGTGGCCAGGTGCTTGCTCCCCCTGTTGTGTTCTCAGTGCCAAATATTCTCAAATATTCCAGAAAAAATCATACTAAATTGGCAGGGCATTTGGAGAACTTTTATTTTCGGGTATTTTTTAATTCGGAAACAGACAGAAAATACTATTTTTGCTTTATTTATTCTAAATAACAGAAAGTAAAATGAGGGTACAAAAGGTTGTGCCTTCTAGTTTCATCCATCTCATGATCATCAAAAGGAATCCACTAACAAGGTTGATCAAGTCTTGTTAACAAACTCATTCCGAATAACATGAAACCAGAGAAATTTCGAATAACACTAGGTTACCTAAACGGGGATATGAACATCCCCAATAATAAGAATATCATATTCCTTCTTGATAGTAGGAAGAGGAAATTCAAAACCTCCAGTAATGATAGTTGGAATTTTTCCAATAGAATTGATGCTATGAACTTGAGGTTGTTTCCTCGGAAAGTGTACCGTATGCTCATTACCATTAACATGAAAAGTGACATTGCCTTTGTTGCAATCAATAACAGCCCCTGCAGTATTCAAAAAGGGTCTACCAAGGATAATCGACATACTATCGTCCTCGGGAATATCAAGAATAACAAAGTCTGTTAAGATAGTGACGTTTGCAACCACAACAGGCACATCCTCACAAATACCGACAGGTATAGCAGTTGATTTATCAGCCATTTGCAAAGATATTTCAGTAGGTGTCAACTTATTCAATTCAAGTCTACGATATAAAGAGAGAGGCATAACACTAACACCGGCTCCAAGATCACATAAAGCAGTTTTAACATAGTTTCTTTTAATAGAGCACGGTATAGTTGGTACCCCTGGATCTCCAAGTTTCTTTGGTATTCCACCCTTAAAAGTAAAATTAGTAAGCATGGTGGAAATTTCAGCTTCCGGTATCTTTCTTTTATTTGTAATAATATCCTTCATATACTTAGCATAAGGATTCACTTTAAGCATATCAGTTAAGCGCATATGTAGGAAGATAGGTCTAATCATTTCAGCAAAGCGCTCAAAATTCTCGTCATCCTTTTTCTCGGACTGCTTGGGAGGTAAAGGCATGGGTTTCTGAGCCCATGGTTCTCTTTCTTTATCGTGCTTCCTAGCAACAAAGTCTCTCTTATCATAACGTTGATTCTTTGATTGTGGGTTATCAAGATCAACAACAAGTTCAATCTCTACATCATTGTTATTGCTAGGTTGAGCATCAACATGAACATTATCATTAACATTATCACTAGGTTCATGTTCATCACCAGATTGTGTTTCAGCATCAGAAATAGAAATATCATTGAGATTCTCAGGTGTATCAACAACAGGTTCACTAGATGCATGCAAAGTCCTATCATTTTTATTTTTTCTTCTTTTTAGAAGGACTAGGTGCATCTAAATTATTTCTTTGAGAATCTTGCTCAATTCTCTTAGGGTGGCCTTCAGGATACAAAGGTTCCCGAGTCATTCTACCAGTTCTAGTAGCCACTCTAACAACAAAATCATGTTAATTCATCGAGCAAATCATTTTGATCCTTAAGTACTTGTTCAGCTTGAGTGGTAACCATAGAAGCACATTTACTAATGAGTTTAAGTTCACATTTAACTCTAGCCATATAATCACTCAAGCGTCCTATCATGTAAGCATTACTCTTTAATTAATCCAAACATTTTCTTGTCTAGCCATAAAGTCATCAAATTCATCCAAACATTGGCTAGGAAATTTAGTAGAGGGGATTTCAACTTTATCATATCTATAGAGAGAATTTACCTTTACTACCTATGTAGGGTTATCAAGACAATGTGTTTCTTCAATAGGTGGTATATTAAGACCATGTATTTCTTCAACAGGAGATAAATTCTTAACATCTTCAGCTTTAATACCTTTTTCTTTCATAGATTTCTTTGCCTCTTGCATATCTCCAGGACTGAGGAATAGAACACCCCTCTTCTTCGGAGTTGGTTTAGGAATAGGTTCAGGAATTGGCTCAGGAGTTGGCTCAATTGGATCAGGAATTGGCTCAGGAAGAGTCTAATTATTTCCATTAGTCAACATATTATTCAATAGCAATTCAGCTTGGTCGACTGTTCTTTCCCTGAAAACACAACCAGCACAACTATCTAAGTAGTCCTTGGAGGCATCGATTAGTCCATTATAAAAGATATCAAGTATTTCATTTTTCTTAAGAGGATGATCAGGCAAAGCATTAAGTAATCGGAGAAGCCTCCCCCAAGCTTGTGTGAGACTCTCTTCTTTGATTTGCATAAAATTATATATTTCCCGCAAGGCAGCTTGTTTCTTATGAGCAGGGAAATATTTAGCAGAGAAGTAATAAATAATATCCTGGGGACTACGCACACAACCAGGATCAAGAGAATTAAACCAAGTTTTAGCATCACCCTTTAATGAGAATGGAAATATCTTAAGGATATAATAGTAGCGAGACTTCTCATCATTAGTGAACATGGTGGCTATATCATTTAACTTAGTAAGATGTGCCACAACAGTTTCAGATTCATTGCCATAAAAAGGATCAGATTCAACCAAAGTAATTATCTCAGGATCGACAGAGAATTCATAATCCTTATGAGTAACAAAGATAGGTGAAGTAGCAAAAGCAGGGTCATATTTCATTCTAGCATTTAGAGATTTCTATTTCCATTTAGCTAATAACTTCTTAATATCATATCTATCATTGCAAGCAAGAATAGCTCTAGTAGTTTCTTCATCCATAACATAACCCTCTGGAACAACAGGCAATTCATACTTAGGGGGAGAACCTTCATTATCACTATCTTCAATAATTTCATCCTCTCTAACCCTAGCAAGTTGTTCATCAAGAAACTCACCTAATGGCAAAGTAGTATCAAGCACAGAAGTAGTTTCATCATAAGTATCATGCATAGTAGAAGTGGCATCATCAATAACATGCGACATATCAGAATTCATAGCAGTAGCAGGTTTAGGTGTTGCAAGCTTACTCAAAACAGAAGGAGAATCTAGTGCAGAGCTAGATGGCAGTTCCTTACCTCCCCTCGTAGTTGAGGGAAAAAACTTAGTTCTTTCGTCTTTCAAGTTCCTCATAGTGACCAGCAGATATAAATCCCAAGTGACTCAAAGAATAGAGCTATGCTCCCCGGCAATGGCGCCAGATAATAGTCTTGATAACCCACAAGTATAGGGGATCGCAACAGTTTTCGAGGGTAGAGTATTCAACCAAAATTTATTGATTCGACACAAGGGGAGACAAAGAATATTCTCAAGTATTAGCAGTTGAGTTGTCAATTCAACCACACCTGGATAACTTAGTATCCACAACAAAGTATTTAGTAGCAAAGTAGTATGGAAGTAACGGTAACGGTAGCAAAAGTAACGATAGCAATTTTGTAGTAATTGTAACAGTAGCAACGGTAAAGGAAATAAGCAAAGCACAATATATGAAAAGCTCGTAGGCATTGGATCAATGATGGATAATTATGTCGGATCTGATTCCTCATGTAATAGTTATAACATAGGGTGACACAGAACTAGCTCCAATTCATCAATGTAATGTAGGCATGTATTCCGAATATAGTCATACGTGCTTATGGAAAAGAACTTGCATGACATCTTTTGTCCTACCCTCCCGTGGCAGCAGGGTCCTAGTGGAAACTAAGGGATACTAAGGCCTCATTTTAATAAAGTACCGGACCAAAGAATTAACACATAATGAATACATGAACTCCTCAAACTACGGTCATCACCGAGAAGTATCTCGATTATTGTCACTTCGGGGTTGTCGGATCATAACACATAATAGGTGACCATAGACTTGCAAGATAGGATCAAGAACTCACATATATTCATGAAAATATAATAGGTTCAGATCTGAAATCATGGCACTCGGGCCCTAGTGACAAGCATTAAGCATAGCAAAGTCATAGCAACATCAATCTCAGAACATAGTGGATACTAGGGATCAAACCCTAACAAAACTAACTTGATTACATGGTAAATCTCATCCAACCCATCACCGTCCAGCAAGCCTATGATGGAATTACTCATGCGCGGTGGTGAGCGTCATGAAATTGGTGATGGAGGATGGTTGATGATGACGACGACGACGAATCCCCCTCTCCGGAGCCCCGAACGGACTCCAGATCAGCCCTCCCAAGAGAGATTAGGGCTTGGCGGCGGCTCCGTATCGTAAAACGCGATGAAACTTTTTCTCTGGTTTTTTTCTCTGTGAAAGCAAATATATGGAGTTGGAGTTGAGGTCGGTGGACGTCGAGGGGGCCCATAAGGCAGGGGGCATGCCCCCACCCTTGTGGATAGGGTGTGGGCCCCCTGACGCTAATTCTTTCGCCAGTATTTTTTATTAATTCTGAAAAGTTGCTCCGTGGATTTTCAGGTCATTCTGAGAACTTATATTTCTGCACAAAAATAACACCATGGCAGTTCTGCTGAAAACAGTGTTAGTCCGAGTTAGTTCCATTCAAATCATGCAAGTTAGAGTCCAAAACAAGGGCAAAAGTGTTTGGAAAAGTAGATACGACGGAGACGTATCAGTAGTGTAAGTATTTCCCTCAGTTTTTGAGAACCAAGGTATCAATCCAGTAGGAGGCTACACTCAAATCCCTCGTACCTGCACAAACAAATAAGAACCTTGCAACCAACGCGATAAAGGGGTTGTCAATCCCTCCACGGCCACTTGCAAAAGTGAGATCTGATAGAGATAATACGATAAATATTTTTGGTATTTTTATGATATAGATTGGAAAGTAAAGATTGCAAAATAAAATAGATCGGAAACTTATATGATGGAAAATAGACTCCGGGGCCATAGGTTTCACTAGTGGCTTCTCTCAAGATATCATAAGTATTACGATGGATGAACAAATTACTGTCGAGCAATTGATAGAAAAGTGCATAGTTATGAGAATATCTAGGTATGATCATGTATATAGGCATCACGTCTACGACAATTAGATCGAAACGATTCTGCATCTACTACTATTACTCCACACATTGACCGCTATCCAGCATGCATTTAGAGTATTATGTTCATAAGAACATAGTAACACATTAGGCAAGATGACATGATGTAGAGGGATAAACTCAAGCAATATGATATAAACCCCATCTTTTTATCCTCGATGGCAACAATACAATACGTGCCTTGCTGCCCCTGCTGTCACTGGGAAAGGACACCGCAAGATTGAACCCAAAGCTAAGCACTTCTCCCATTGAAAGAAAGATCAATCTAGTAGGCCAAACCAAATTGATAATTCGAAGAGACTTGCAAAGATAAAAAATCATACATAAAAGAATTCAGAGGAGATTCAAATATTGTTCATAGATAATCTTGATCATAAACCCACAATTCATCGGATCTCGACAAACAGACCGCAAAAAGAATTACATCGAATAGATCTCCAAGAAGATCGAGGAGAACTTTGTATTGAGATCCAAAGAGAGAGAAGAAGCCATCAAGCTAATAACTATGGACCCAAAGGTGTGTGGTAAACTACTCACACTTCATCGGAGAGGCTATGGTGTTGATGTAGAAGCCCTCCGTGATCGATTCCCCCTCCGGCGAAGCACCGGAAAAGGCCCCAAGATGGGATCTCAGGGGTACAGAAGGTTGCGGCGGTGGAAATAGGGTTTCATCATGCTCTCGGATGTTTTCAGGATATATGAGTATATATAGGTGAAAGAAGTCGGTCAGGGGAGCCACGAGGGGCCCACGAGGGTGGGGGTCATGCCTACCCCCCTGGGCACGCCTTCCTGCCTCGTGGCCGCCTCGTTGCTTCCTTGATGTCCACTCCAAGTCTCGTGGATTGTGTTTGTTCCAAAAACAACTCTCTCGAAGGTTTCATTCCGTTTGGACTCCATTTGATATTCCTTTTCTGTGAAACACTAAAATAGGCAAAAAACAGCAATTTGCACTAGGCCTCCGATTAATAGGTTAGTCCCAAATATGATATAAAAGTGCATAATAAAGCCCATTAAACATCCAAGACAGATAATATAATAGCATGGAACAATCAAAAATTATAGATACGTTGGAGACGTATCACGCCTTTGATCTCCATCTTTGAGGCGCGGCATGATCACCTTCGTCACCGGCATGACACCATGATCTCCATCATCGTGTCTTAATGAAGTTGTCTCGCCAACTATTACTTCTACTACTATGGCTAACGGTTAGCAATAAAGTAAAGTAATTACATGGCATTTTTCATTGACACGCAGGTCATACAATAAATTAAGACAACTCCTATGGCTCCTGTCAGTTGTCATACTCATCGACATGCAAGTCGTGATTCTTATTACAAGAACATGATCAATCTCATACATCACATATATCATTCATCACATCATTTTGGCCATATCACATCGCATAGCATACCCTGCAAAAACAAGTTAGACGTCCCCTAATTGTTGTTGCATGTTTTACGTGGCTGCTATGGGTTTCTAGCAAGAACATTCCTTACCTACGCAAAAGCCACAACAATGATATGCCAATTGCTATTTACCCTTCATAAGGACCCTTTTCATCGAATACGATCCAACTAAAGTGGGAGAGATAGACACCCGCTAGCCACCTTATGCAACAAGTGCATGTCAGTCGGTGGAACCTGTCTCACGTAAGCGTACGTGTAAGGTCGGTCCGGGCCGCTTCATCCCACAATGCCACCGAATCAAGATAGGACTAGTAACGGTAAGCAAATTGAACAAATCATAGCCCACAACTACTTGTGTTCTACTTGTGCATAGAATCTTCGCATAGACCTGGCTCATGATGCCACTGTTGGGGAATGTAGCAATAATTCAAAATTTTCCTACGTATCACCAAGATCAATCTAGGAGATACTAGAAACGAGAGAGAGAGAGAGAGAGAGAGAGAGAGAGAGGGAGAGAGAGAGGGAGAGAGAGATGGACTGCATCTTCATACCCTTGAAGATCGCTAAGCGGAAGCGTTACAAGAACACGGTTGATGGAGTCGTACTCGCGGCGATTCAAATCGCGGAAGATCCGATCTAGCGCCGAATGGACGGCGCCTCCGCATTCAACACACGTACAGCCCGGGGACGTCTCCTCCTTCTTGATCCAGCAAGGGGAGAGGAGAAGTTGAGGGAGAGCTCCAGCAGCATGACGGCGTGGTGGTGGAGCTTGTGGTTCTCCTGTAGGGCTTCGCCAAGCACTACAGAGGAGGAGGAGGTGTTGGAGGAGGGAGGGACTGCGCCAGGGAAGGGTGTGCGGCTGCCCTCTCTCTCTCTGACTATATATCGGGGGAAGGGGGAGGAGGAGGCGCCCTAGGGTTTCCCTAGGGGAGGGGCAGCGGCCACAGGGGAAACCCTAGATGGGTTTGGGCACCCCCACCCCTAGGAAACTTGCTCCCAAAGCCGAGAGGGGCGGCTGCCCTAGGGGAGGCGCCCCCACCTCTCCAGGTTACGTGAGATGGGGTGGGAGGGGCGCACATCCCCTTAGTGGGCTGATGTGCCCCCTGCCCTTGGCCCATAAGGCCCCCCAATGCTTGTCGGGGCCTCCGAAACCCCTTTCGGACACGCTGGTCGTCACCCGGTACCCCCGGAACAATTCCGGACTCCAATACCCTTCATCCAATATATCGATCTTCACCTCCGGACCATTCCGGAGTTCCTCGTCACATACGGGATCTCATCCGAGACTCTGAACAACCTTCGGTAACCACATACTAACAACTATAGCGTCGCCGAACCTTAAGTGTGTAGACCCTACAGGTTCGGGAACCATGTAGACATGACAGAGACACCTCTTGGCCAATAACCAATAGCGGGATCTGGATACCCATATTGTCTCCCACATGTTCCACGATGATCTCATCGGATGAACCATGATGTCGGGGATTCAATCAATCCCGTATACAATTCCTTTTGTCTATCGGTATGTTACTTGCCCGAGATTAGATCGTCGGTATCCCTATACCTTGTTCAATCTCGTTACCGGCAAGTCCCTTTACTCGTTCCGTAATGCATGATCCCGTGGCTAACTCCTTAGTCACATTGAGCTCATTATGATGATGCATTACCGAGTGGGCCCAGAGATACCTCTCCGTCATACGGAGTGACAAATCTCAGTCTCGATTCGTGCCAACCCAACAAACACTTTCGGAGATACCTGTAGTGCACCTTTATAGCCACCCAATTACGTTGTGACGTTTGGTACACCCAAAGCATTCCTACGGTATCCAGGAGTTGCACAATATCATGGTCTAAGGAAATGATACTTGACATTAAAAAGCTCTTAGCAAATGAACTACACGATCTTGTGCTATGCTTAGGATTGGGTCTTGTCCATCACATCATTCTCCTAATGATGTGATCCCGATATCAATGACATCCAATGTCCATGGTCAGGAAACCACAACCATCTATTGATCAACGAGCTAGTCAACTAGAGGCTCACTAGGGACATGTTGTGGTCTATGTATTCACACATGTATTATGGTTTCCGGTTAATACAATTATAGTATGAACAATAGACAATTATCATGAACAAGGAAATATAATAATAACCATTTTATTATTGCCTCTAGGGCATATTTCCAACAATCTACGCATAGACCTGGCTCATGATGCCACTTTTGGGAAACATTGCATGGAAAACAAAAAAAAAATCTACGCACACGCAATGATCTATCCATGGAGATGCATAGCAATGAGGGGGGGGGGGTAGTGTGTGTACATACCATCGTAGAACGTAAGCGGAAGCGTTTCACAACGCAGTTGATGTAGTCGAACTTTCTACGTGCTCCACCGATTGAGTACCGAACGTACGGCACCTCCGAGTTCTGCACACGTTCAGCTCAATGACGTCCCTCGTCTTCTTGATCCAGCAAGACGTCGAGGTAGTAGATGAGTTCCGTCAGCACGACGGCGTGGTGACGGTGATGGTGAAGTGATCCTCGCAGGGCTTCGCCTAAGCACCGTAAGAATATGCCCGGGGTGTAAACTGTGGAGGGGGGCGCCGCACACGACTAGGCAACTGTCTCGTGTGTGCTAGGGGCGCCCCCACACATATATATATAGGTGGGAGGGGGAGGGGATAGGCCAGGAGGCGCCCCAATTAGGACCGAATCCTACTTGGGCTCCTCCCAAGCCATGCGCCCCCCTACCATATATGCGAGAGGGGGAAGGAAAGAGGGGGGAGAGAGAAGGAAGTAGGAATCCTATTCCACACTTGCCATTCCTCCTTCCCCTTTCCTTCTACACCTTTGGTCGGACCAAATGGGGGGCGGCTGGCGCGTTTCCCCTCTTGGCCTATAAGGCCCATATCTTTTGTCGGGGGTGCCCAGAACCCCTTCCGATGATCCGATATATACCCGGTACCCTCCGGAACACTTCCGATGTCCGAATACCATCGTCCTATATATAAATCTTTACCTCTCGACCATTTCAAGACTCCTAGTCATGTCCGTGATCTCATCCGGGACTCCGAACAACATTCAGTCACCAAATCACATAACTCATATAATACAATATCGTCATCGAACTTTAAGCGTGCGGACCCTACGGGTTCGAGAACTATGTAGACATGACCAAGACACCTCTTCGGTCAATAAACAATAGCTGAACCTGTATGCTCATATTGGCTCCTACATATTCTATAAAGATCTTTATCGGTCGAACCGTTATGACAACATACGTAATTCGCTTTGTCCATCGATATGTTACTTACCCGAGATTCGATCGTCGGTATCTTCATACCTAGTTCAATCTCATTACCGGCAAGTCTCTTTACTCGTTCTGTAATACCTCATCTCATGACTATCTCCTTAGTCATTTGCTTGCAAGCTTATGATGTGTATTACCGAGAGGGCCCAGAGATACCTCTCCGATACTCAGAATGACAAATCCTAATCTTGATCCATGCCAACTCAACAGACACCTCCGGAGATACCTGTATATCATCTTTATAATCACCAAGTTATGCTGTGACGTTTGATAATACACAAGGCATTCCTCCGGTATACGGGAGTTGCATAATCTCATAGTCGAAGGAATATGTATTTGACATGAAGAAAGCAATAGCAATTAAACTGAACGATCATTATGCTAAGCTAACAGATGGGTCTTGTCCATCACATCATTCTCCTAATGATGTGATCCCGTTATCAAATGACAACCCATGTCCATGGTTAGGAAACCTTAACCATCTTTGATCAATGAGCTAGTCTAGTAGAGGCTCACTAGGGACACGGTGTTTGTTTATGTATTCACATATGTATTAAGGTTTCCGATCAATACAATTGTAGCATGAATAATAAACCTTTATCATGAATAAGGAAATATAAAATAACAACTTTATTATTGCCTTTAGGGCATATTTTCTTCAGGATGTGCCAATGGTAATGGCCTCGAGCCATGATAAACACAACATAATGACCACTGATGGAACCTTTCAGTACTACATTACATGGTGGCAGTTCAGTTTTCGGACAAAGTTAATAGGACACGACCCAATCAACCCACTATTCCAACACTACAAACTTTGTTGTTAATCTACCAAGGTCTGGATTGGTCTTCGGAACTGATGCGAACATTTTGAAGAGGGTGCTGCTAAAACTCCTCAGATATCCAAAGAATGTCACTTCTTGGATTGAATCATGTTTACAGTAGAAGAAGAAGCCAAAAAAGGATTGGCAAGGACTTTGGATCCAGAGGTGTCCTCAGACAAAAATCGGCATAGAAGCATCAAGTTTGTTGAACTCGCCTACAAAACCGAAGAGTCGAGATGAAGCCGCAACTCCGAGCAGTTGATCAATGTCATCGTCTTGAAGACTAGTTCAGGGGATATTGACGGTTTTCTAGACTAGGGGGTGCTAGCTATATCAGCCTGCCAGTTGTGGGCCGGGCCGACGACCTCCAAACAATCGAAGAATGGACCATGTCCATCATGGCTCCTGTCGGTACCATGAATAGTTGATTCACAAGATCGACTACGCATGGACCACGGGTTTCCCTCCTCCTGATCAGAAGTATCAAGATTACAAGACCCGGGAATAGAACCTACGGCAACGACCCTCGTCGGCCAGCACCCGAGAACGACCTCACCCCTCAACAACCACACCCAGCTGGTCCGCACACAACAAGCCTTCGACAGCAAGCTACCGCCTCACCCACATGTGGCGCGGTTGTTCAGCGCTCACAGAGCTTTTGAGCCACGTGACAGGTGAGCAGGGAACCGTGAATGGAAGTCCCTCAACCATTGATGGTACACCATCCAAGAGACCGTGTCCAAGTATTGCAGGCACTTGAAGCATCTCATTGCATGGTGGCCTAGCGGTGCACAAATCACCAAGCAAGTAAGTTGATCACTAGCCGGATGTGCTTAATTTTGTTGATCACTAGCCGGACATGTATTGTTTTGTTGCTCACTAGACGGCTATGCATTGTCGACAATGTTTCACTTTTGTAGCATACTCGTGCTTGCGTGGTGTACAAGAAGTTGGAGAAGAAGTCCTTCACTGTCATGCATTGTTGGTTGAAGTTGAATGGGCAACCGAAGTGGAACCTTTTCATAGCCAAGACTGCCGCCCAAGCCATTGGGGAAGAAACCGATGACCCTATCGATCCAACCCAAGAACCGTCGAAGAAGGTTATAAGAAATTCACGGGGCAAGAAGTTGGAGGAGGACAGGGAGAAGCGAGAAGGTGCGGCGGCCAAGCTCACGGAGAGGTTCGAGGACATTTTGGCAAAGAAGGAGGAGGCATGCGTGAAGTGCTCGGACATCAAGGAGGAGGCATGCGTGAAGGCGGAGAGGTTCAAACTATTGATTGAGGTGATGGACAAGAAGCTCAAGCTCGAAGAGAGGAGGACCATGATCGAAGAGAGGAGGGACGTGCTTGAGGAAGAGAAGTTGAAGATCGCCGCCAATGCGGAGGACGCCAAGATGCTGACCTTGAATGTGGACTCTTTGGATGCCGATGCAATAATCATCGTGCAAACTGTCCGGTACCAGATGTTGCGGCGTCGGAAAGATCAGTTGGCGATGGTGGAGAAGAAGCTCAAGCTCGAAGAGAGGAGGACCATGATCGAAGAGAGGAGGGACGTGCTTGAGGAAGAGAAGTTGAAGATCGCCGCCAATGCGAAGGACGCCAAGATGCTGACCTTGAATGTGGACTCTTTGGATGCTGATGCAATAATCATCGTGCAAACCGTCCGGTACCAGATGTTGCGACGTCGGAAAGATCAGTTGGCGACGGTGGAGAATGAGGACGCGACGGAGGCTTACGCGGAAGCAGAGGCATAGGCTGCCTACGCGGCGGCGATGACACCACCTTGATCGGGGAGCTGACGGCTGGGATTGTCGGTCCGGTAGGGCAGGAATGCACAGACTGATGTTCTTTTAGATTCGGGCATGCAAAAAGCTAAGCATATTTGCCTCTATTTGGTTTTGATCGGGTATGTGATCGACGTGCTGTGTGGATCGGGGTACATTTGAATTTGAATTTACTCGCGAACATATACATGATAACATTGGATGGCGGCCTCCGCATCCATGTCCGCGGACTGGTCTCCCCGTCCGTGGCAGTCCGCGGACACGAATGCAGGAGGAAATTTGCGGGTCGTCGTTGGAGATGCCCTTAAGCTGGCTATAGTGGTGGTACCTTAGTTGGTATCATGCACTCGGGACTAGCAAATACGCGTAGATAATTAAAGAAGAGAGAGGGTTAGAGTAACATAGGTAGTATTCGGGACATGCATGATAATAAAATAAGATCATCTATGATATTACTCTATGATACTATGCACATGTGGTATCTAGACTAGTATCATATGCATGATACTAGTATATGATAGTCCCACTATGAATAGCCTTAATGGTATAGAAAAGTGTTTGATGTCAAAAAAAAGGTATAGCATTGTCAAAAAAAGGTATAGCATTGTCAAAAAAAAGGTATAGAAAAATGTCGTCCCAGATTCCAGGGGTGTGGAACGTTGCACAAGCCCTTTGGAAATTTCTTCGAAACTCCTGCAAAAATTGAGCTGTTTTCGATTTTTTTTAAATGAGTTGTTCTCGGTTTAGGTTCCGAAATCCGTGGACTCCTTTTCTTCTCAGGTCCCAATCGAGATGGGTTGATCATGTGAATGTGTGGATAACGAGGCAAAGCGGGTGCCGTTCGTCTCTTCCGCTCCCCCCCGCCATACCACGCGGCACGCGCGGGTGGGTCATTACCGAGACCGACACAATTCATTTTGAACGGAGGCGTCACTCGCAGGATGGCAATTTTATTTTTTTGAAAATCACTCGGGGAATGGCAGGCACGCTGACCCCGCGCCTTCGCACTTTACAAAGCCCGCTCCCGCTCAGCACACACCAGGACCCGGTCCATGCACCGGGCAACCCACCAGGAGGCCCGCTATTTTCCAGCCGAAACTACTGCACGGACGACACTGCCCGGCCGAACTCCGCACGATGCGAGAATGAACGGTGCTAGCTACGTTTGCTCTAACGCATGGACGGTTCGATGTGTAGCATCGTTCGGTGATCGTCCAATATCATCGTGTGTGTAGCATCGCTGTTTTCCAGTTTCCACCTCCTATTCGTACATTAATTGTACTAAATCAATGACAATTAATATGGATGTACTAAATCAACACAATTTTTATGGATTGAAGAGAGTACTAGCATAAAATATGGCCTCTCTACAAAAACAAGCATAAAATAACATTTTTATAGATACTATTAAAGAGTGAATTTCTGGCGTGAACATTCAAGTTGCGCATTCCCTAAAACACCGCAGTCTTTAGCCTCAACAAAAATAAAAAATATAGTCATGTGACATCAAATGCCAAGATCCGTTTTGGATGTGAATTGTCACAGCCATAACGGGGCAATGCATTTTTTGAATTATAAGCGATGTAAAATCCTGAGCATTTGTCAAAAGACATTTCACATCTGACAAATAGTGTTTAAATTTGATCTTGTAAGAGATAGCCGACGACGCATGCTAAGGGTCCAATTTGCACAATTTTTTTATGGAAGGGAACACTTCAAAATGATATGGCTGGGTGACTACGTCATGGTTCACACTGCTCATGCACATTTAGAAGGGGGAGGGGGGGCACTATCGTGCAACAAGCTGGCGGACGCCGGGGTGCGGCAAAGGCAATGGTGTAGGTAGTTAGAACAACGACAAATAATACTATCTCGTAACTGAGCTGTCACGGTGAATATCAATGCACCCTCTCCCAGACTCAGCTTTGAAATAGATCAAATTGTACTCACACGGTGATTAGTCCCGATGGCTATGTCACATTACAAGAAGATCAGCTAGGTGGTGATGGGAGCATACAAGTATGCACATTCAACTTATAAATAATGTAAACCATGAGTTGTTGTCACAACAAATTTATCACTGATGATTAGAGTAGACTTTAAAATTTGATCATATAAATTATAATAGAGTCAGACGAAAACAAGTAATGATAAATTGACACACTTTTATAAAAGGGAACATGATGAGCCCTCCCCATATGATTCGTTGGTTATGAACTTATGACACAACTCATATTGCTCACATGCATTTAGGGGATAGGGGGAGTATGGTGCAATAGGTTGACGAGTGTTGGGATGTGGCAAAGACAAGGGTGCACCGCACATTTAGTTGGCGATAAAAACGATGACAAAGAAAAACGTGTAAATGAGTTGTCGCAGTGAATAACATGTGGGAACATGCACGACACATCCTTTCCCAAACTCATTTTCTATAGACCCAGCTAAACTACTATTGCAAATAACAATAATGTCTATCAATGAAATCACAAATTTGCATGATCTTAGAGCATCTACAGCCGAGCGCCTCAAACGACCGGGCGGACGGCCCTGACACTGATCGGTCAAAAAGGGCGATCCAGACGGACACCTCAAACCGACCTCAAACGTCCGGGCCGACTGGCAGCCCTCATATCCAGCCCAAATTTGAGGCGGATATGGGGAGGCCCGGCCGCATCCGCACGTCGGACTGACGTACGAGTCCCCAATGAAAACACTCTGAAACCCAGCGGTCCGAAACTCGTCCTCCAACAGACTGATGGTGACACGTGGCGGCGCTCTGGTGCGCCGTGCAAGGCCCCTAGCTCGGCTATTTAAGGCGACACCGGCACCGAAATCCTACCCATCCATATTTCATTCCATCCCGTCCGCCGCCGCCACTTTCCAATCCCCTTCCACCTTCATGTTTAACTCACCGGCTGCTCACCGGCCGCCACCACAATTAAGTAGCCATGCCAATACGCCGACAGGCCAGGAGCTACCCTTATCTAATGCCAGAGCACCGACTGCAGTGCCTTGAGCAGATCCGGGCAAGGCGCGAAGCCCGGATCGCCGCAGAGCTACCTCCCGACGCGGTGGATCCGGATGAGGACTCGGAGGAGGAGGAGGAGAAGGACGCGGAGCAGGAGGAAGACGAGGAGGACGCGGAGCAGGACAAGGAGCATGAGGAGGACGAGGCGCGGGTCGACACAGATCTACAGGCGGAGCAGGAGACAATCCTCGATTCTTTTTAGTCGGAGGCGGATGCGGAGGCCAACCGCCGTATCCTCCAGGCGGAGCAGGAAGCGGACGTCGAAGAGATCTTGCCTATATGGATGATGATGAGGAGCCGGAGCCCTCCTATGTGTCAATCTACCCGGCGTCCGACACGGAGATCGTGGACATATCCGACGATGAAGCGTAGTTAGGATAGTGTGATTTGGTAGTACGTAGGATTTCGTTTGCATGTTCTTTATTGAATTAAGGGATGGATGGAATATGAGGTATTCGGATGCATTGGAGAAAGTATGATATGTGATCGATCACTGCCCACGGACGTGCCCGACTGTGTCTGCGGGCGATCGAGGGGCCAGATTTGGTGTCCGCAGTTGTAGATGCTCTTATGATACTGATTATATGCCATGGACCCATCGATGCATCACATTGGTGTAATTCAGACTACGATCACCGTGTGAATAGATTATTCTATTTTATTTCAACATTTTACACTTCCATCGTAAAAATCACAAATTTTAGATGTGATGAAAACCTACCCACCACAAGAGAAGGCTTTCACACATGACCCACTACGCATCGACACCTCTACCACTTAGTCTACCACCAACAGAGTCACAGGTGGTGCACGGGCCAAGTCCATGGTGGCGCCCCCGCTCCTACTCTCGCACTCCCCACTATCCAACCGAACCAGACGTCGCGACAGGCGAAAGTCTCGTCACAAACCAAACCTAAACGCCGCAACAAGACCCCTAACCCGATCCAACCCCAGCCCGCACCCCTCTTCCCTCCTCCCCTCAGTCTGCGGTGGCCGACTGACTGGCTTGTGCCTGGTTCGCGACTGGCGTGGTGCTCCGCGCAGCCAAACCACAAAGCTACAAACCCCACTCCACCCCCGCCTCATCGCCTCCTCCGCCGCCCTCCCCCCGCCGCCGACCGCCCCCGCAGCCGCCTTCCCCCCGGTGAGGTGACGCCGCCGAAGCAGGAGGTACGGTTCTTCCGGCGCCGGCCGCCGGGGTATGAGCAGCAGCCGCCGCCCCGCAGGATCTAGGGTTCCGACCACCCCACTCACGTATGGCGGGTGCTAGAAGCTCCAGCGACATCACCTCGGTATCTCCCCCTCCCCCCCTTCCATTTACCGCGTGTGGCTGATGGGTGCAGTGTGCTCGCGTCGGGAATTGCTCCGGGGTAGCGCCTGCCCCGGCGAGCTAGGGTTTTGGGTGGCGCTTGAACTGGGACGCTTCCTGTTTTGGATGCTTTTGGCGGGCTGGTTTCAAGTTCGTTTCCAGGTCTTGGAAATTAGGGTTTTGGAGCAGCACCAAGTGGCAGTCCGTGAGTGTCGGGTTTACTATGTCCAGCTGTGGCCAACTGCGGCTTTGAGTTCCTGCACTAGCGATTCGATTTTAGGCTTTTAGCCAGCAGAGGATGATTTGCTGGTACGGCATATGTCATGCAGAATTAGTATTTGGTCCATTTCGCATGCTTTATTATGTGGAGCTTAGGAACGGGCTGATGCCCATAAGTTCATTTCTTTTATGCACATTTACTTATGTCGATAGAGGGAGTGGGATGAAAAACACGATTAGCTGTCCACTGCAGTTGTATGCGAGACTCATGGGGAGGCAAGGGGTTGTGACCTCCTATAATTGGCTAAGATTCTGGCCTTTCGCTCCTATTAAGCAGGTTATTAGGCCTGTAATGTTTGATCACCCATCTGAAGACTGATGATTTATGTAGTTTGCTTATGTATGAACTGGAGACATGTGTAAACCATCTACCAAATGCCTAGCTTGCTCACACTTTACTTTCGTCATTGACATGTTGGAACTTCCATTTCTATATAAATCTTAAGTTTGTTTATCTTGCAGATAAACACCCATGGATTATGATGATACTGATTTCCAGAGCCGAAATTTTCAACTAGCTGGTGAAGACAACAGTAAATCCCCATCAAGTTTGCGGCCATTTGCACTGCCGAAACTTGATACTGACGACCAACTACAGGGCCATCTCAGATTTGGCAATTTAACAGACTCTGAAGGATTTTTCAGTGTAGGAGGGCACGATAATAGTTGGATTGAGGTGCTGTCCACTGGAAGTAGTGTTGTTGGTTTTAGTTCTAGCGCAGCTGAACCTTGCTCCATATCTAGGAGTAACTATGTCTGGTCAGAAGCAACATCCACTGAGTGTGTGGAAATGTTGTTGAAGTCAGTGGGAGAAAATGAGATGACTGGTAACATGAATGATAATGTGCATCAGCAGTTAAGTGGCATGGACAGTCAAATTGGTCCATCCAACATGCAACCTAACCCTAGTGACTCTCCGTCAGACAGCATTGTGGTGCCGACTGAGAATGACCAGTCCCAGGGCACTCATTCTAGAATGCCAGAAGATCCTTTGACAAGTCAACCTCAATTTGAAGATATTGCACCTTTCTCAATGGTTGAGAAAGCTGAACATGCCGTGTCTTCAACTTTGTCAGGCAGGAAGTCAAACTATATGTTGGATTCTGTTTCTGAGAAGTGCATTGTGAGTGAGAAGCTGTCTTCCGCTTCTCAAAACACACCAGAAGCCTGTCCAGCTGTTGACAACTATTTTAAGGTGGTTCATGATGGTGATTCTTTGGACAATCTCAACATACACTCAGCTGGAGTTGATTCCGATAAGTTGAGCAACGAAGCCTTCTCGGAGTTAGCTCGAATTCAGAACATATACTCCACTGGCTCATATCACTTTGAGCAAGGCAATCATATGCATTCAAATAAACTTGAAGGAGGAATGCATGAATTGCAGAAATTGACAGAAAGCTCTGATGGATTATTGGAGGCCATCACAAATCCGGTTAAGATGCTGCAAATGAATGATGACACTTGCAAGAGTGCCAGTGATTCACTTCAGCCATCCCTTTCGCAAGTAGAGCGTGGGGCAGAAGGCCATAAAATTTCAGTGGACGCGCACAAAAAAATTGTCATTGAGAAGTTTGGCGTTGGCGAAGAACCCAGTTCTGCTAAATCTTGTCAAAACCAGTCAGATCTGAATAATTCTAATCCTCATCCGATCACTCCCTTGTCAACCGAAAGTAGTGAGTTGATTCAGTCTCCAGATGGAAAGCAGCCTGCCCATGTCACTGGAGCTCCAGAAGAAACGGAAAGTGATGGAGTGGAAGATACAGTTGATGTCTCAAAACATGGAGTGCCGGAGCAGCATCAAGAATCTGTTGATAATCTAAAAAATGTTGTTATGGATGATACAAACATCAACAATGACGTCGACTCAAAGCTTGGAGTGCTAGAGCAGCATCAAGATTCTGTTGATAATCTACAAAGTGTTGTTTCAGAAGAACAATCAGGTAGGGAGGAAATCTCAGCGGTTTCAGGGGACCTTGAATGCTTGGTAGAAGCTGGTCATGATGGAAACGATAGAGGTCTTACTGGTACATCAAAAGATGAGTTTGAATCATCAGGGCATGTTGCACCTGACAATTCTTCAGCTGGTTTATTTGATGAAAATGGTCCAAACGTTTCCTCAGTAAATCACGAGTGGCCAGTCAAGGAAGATGATACGCCTGTTTTAGAAGACGAGCCTGGAACTAATTCTGGGCCTCAAGAAAAAGAGATAGCACCTCTAAACAATTTAAGCAGCGATATAATTTCTACTACGGTTGCTGATACATCCAATAAATCAATGGATAAACTTGACTGTTCAGGAGGTGTTCCATCCAATGGTTCTCCTGTTGGTGTGCTTGAAGGAAATGATTCGACGATTTCCTCAATAAATCATGTGGATTCAGTTGATAGAGTTGCTAATTCTTCTTCAGAAGTTGTAGCATCTGTTTCTGAGTCATTAGTGAAGAAGTCAGCAATGTCGGTGAACTCTGACATCAATTCTATTTGTAGCAGTGGTACCGATCCTGTCGCAAAAAATCCGCAGTGCGAAGGGCTGCCTACTTCTTTGGGTAGTTTGACCACGAATCAAAGTCAGGATAAATCAGGTGACTCGTATTTTTCTTTCCTTCTACCAGCCATGTATCTATTAGCAATATGTATTCCACTTAAGCAGGTTTTCTTTTGAAACTGACAAGGTTGGGATTCATTCAGGTGATCATCCAGATGCTCATACAGAGAATTGCCAGGTTGACAGACCTTCGTTACAATCTGAAGACCAAGAAATTTCTCATCCACAGAAATGTCAGATTGGTGGATCTTCTGTACAATCTGGGCATCAAGGAAATTTAGCTACTGCTTCCTCCTTGGATGTCTCATCTGGCAAGGGTACACAAATCATCATAGAAACTCCTCTAAATGCAAATGATGATTTAAATGTGCATATAAAAGGTTAGTTGTTTGTGCTAGCATAATACTAGCGATGCAGTTTTTCTCAAGAAGAGCAGTGTGTCAGTGCTTCTTTTAGAAGAAACATTCTTTCTACAAAGCAAATATTTCTAAGCATCCTTTATACTTTTCCCTTAAAGTTGAAGTGCAAATTGTTTCCCCCCCTCAAGTTTGCACATTTAATTCTTGCTCCGTTACGTTCCAGATCCATAATGTATTTCTGAAAGACATGCATGGAACTTTGGAGCATTCTTTAAATTTAATCCTTGCACTTGGACTTCGATACGTTTTACAAATTTAAGCTCCACTATAGGTGATTAAGTGCACTCGGCTGTCTTCATTCTGTTATGAATAGTATGCACGTTCTAACATAAGCAGCTGAAAAATTCAAATGGATGCAAAGTGACATTCTATTTGCTACAGATAACGAAGGAAGCTATAATGATGCTACATGCGGTTCCCCTACAGTGATTAGTTGCACAGAACCCTGTCTCCAAGAAGGTGGGCAGGAGGGTATCGCTGTGCTTCATAGCAACCTAACTGAACAATCCGACCCTACAGCCTCAGCTGGCGCTTCCCCTAGTTCAGAAGATTGCTCTGCCAGAAATATAAAACATACTCTTACTTCTGAGGAGGCAAATACAACAGGAGATGATCGAAGTTTCTCATTTGAGGTCGGAGATCCACCAAAAGTGTCTGAGAAAGTTCATCGTCCTGCTTGGAGCCCTTTCCCTAGATCTAAAGCTGCTATAAGTACCGAGGTCTCTCTCTCTCTCTCTCTCTCTCTCTCTCTTGCTCTTTGTGCATGAGCTTGATGCTTACATACCACAAATTGGACTTACATGTGCTAGGACAAACTGTTTGAAGCTTAAACATCACACCTTAGCTGTGATATTGGCATGATTTATTATCGTAATTTGTTTACTATTTCCTAATTTTTAGGTAAACTCAGAAATCCCCAAACCTGGGACTCCTGGAAATGTGTTGAAGCACACCAGTGAAGTGAGTAAGAAAACGTCTGTTCTGGAGACCGGCAAAGAACAACAATCAGGGAACAAAGTGGTTGAAAGTGTTGGGGTGCTCTCTAGCAGCTCGCATATTGGTCATAGTACTGAAACTAAAAGTGCACCGCTAGAGCAGCCACAACAGCATCCAACTCCTGAGAGCAGTGGTAGGCAAATCTCCTATATTCAGACAGTTCAGATATCTCTATTACCTGTCTTGAATACATCAATTTCTTGTGCAGCTCTAGCGCCCCAACCTTTCACAGATTTACAACATGTGCAGCTGCGTGCACAGATATTTGTTTATGGTGCTCTTATGTAAGTTAGAACTCTCTTACATATGTGTTGTTTACTTGTGTAATTGGAAATGTATGGATTATGGAACTTAATTTTCTTTCTGCAGTCAAGGAATACCACCAGCAGAGGCCTACATGGTGTCAGCTTTTGGAGAACCTGGTGTGTGTTGTTTCATAGATGGAAGTCCTCTGTTTTTCCTTCTTTTTTGCGGATTTTTCCTTGTTTGCCTTGTCTCATAAATTTTCGCATTAACATACAGTAGGTGGCGGCAAGCCTGCCTGGGAGGCAGTCTGGCGAGTTGCTGTTAAGATATTTCAGAATCAGAAGTCACCTGTAGCTGGCTTGGAAACTCCTACAAGCTCACGTATAGGTAACTATGCGATACGATGATTACACTATATATTATACATACATATATTTTTAAATTCCTGAGCACATGAATCTGCAGGCAGCCATGTGGCTGAAAAAGCCAGTAAGGGTACAGCAGGTAAAACTTCACCAGCTAGCAAAAAAGGTGGCAAAACTGTGTTGCCAGCACATACTGCTGTAACTCTGCACTCACCAACTTTCAGCATGTCACCTCTTGGTAGTTCTACATTGAACCTGCAACGAGGTTCCCATCTGGATTTTAGTCAGGCTGTATCACCAGTATTCACATATAATTCACAGACAAGGCAGCCTACTTCTGCTGTTGCATCCTGGTTTCCTCAGAGCCCTGGTCCACGTGCTGCACCTTGGCTGGCTCCACCACAAAATTTAATATTTGATTCATCAATGCAACCAACTGTGCCTTCAAGTGAATCTGCAAAAGGATCTAGTAAAACTATATCCATTTCACAAGCTATTACGCCTGGTCTATTTCTTCCCAGTCAGTCTTCTACTGTTGCTTCTCCATTAGCAGTTGTACAGGAGGAGAAACAGAAGACACCGGCTTCTAAGCGTAATAGAGCTGGAGCTGCATCACCAAAGCCAAGAAAAAGAAAGAAAGCTTCAGCAAGTCAAGAACAGCAACCTGACATTGCTTCCTCCCAGCTCAAAACGGACATTGCATCATCCCAGCTCAGAACAGACATTGCATCTGTTATTCCTGCCAGTGAGCAGACACCAGGCTTCACCTTATCTACTCGTTCTCCAAGTAGTGTTCTGGGTAGCCGGCTTGTTCCTAACGCAAGTTTGATCACATCTGTGCCTAACTACCTGGGTGGTAAGGGTGCTGAGCAAAGAATAATCTTTTCAGAACAGATCAGTGGTGCAGTGGACCAATCTATGGACCAAGCCAAAGGTGCAAGCATGTACTCCGAGGAGGCACTTAGGCACAGTGAAGGTGTGTGGAACCACTTATCCACAAACTCAAGGAGCAAATTACCTGCAGAAGTAGAACAAAAGCTTACTTCAGCAGCTGCTGCTGCTTCTGCAGCAGTTTCTGTTGCGAAGGCTGCTGCAGAAGCTGCTAAAATGGCGTCGGTGGCTGCATTGCAGGCAAAAATGATGGCAGAAGAAGCCCTTGGCTCTACGAAATCTGCTAATTCCTTGCAGAGGCGTGACACTGGCGAAGTTGATGTAAATAATATGGCAAGTGTGTCAAGTTTGACGCCCAAATCATCATGGAAAATAAAGGACAGCACTAATGCCCCAGGTTCCACCATTTCGGTGGCACGGGAGGTTGCTAGAAAAAGGGTTGAAGAGGCATCTGCAGCTGCAAAACGTGCAGAAAACTTAGATGCTATACTTAAAGCTGCAGAGCTTGCTGCAGAGGCTGTGTTCAAAGCAGGAACAATCATAGGGATGGGTGAGCCTCTGCCTTTTACTCTAAGTGAGCTGTTGGAGGCTGGTCCCGATGGCTACTGGAAGTCTGATAGAGTGAAGAATACGAAGGCTGGTAACACCAGTGAGAATGCGGTAACAGAAGAATTGGAGATACCTACTAATAAATCTGGCAAGAAGCATGATAGCAAAGCTAAATATGATCAAGCAATACAGAACTTGGAGCCATCTTCCAGTGTCAAAAATTCGCAGCCAGATAAGACGCCCTCAGGTAAATCTACAATTACCTTTTGGTATCTCGTGATCGATGTTCACCTCCAGCTGATTTTTGTTTGTTTGGCTCATGTAGGGAATGGGATTGAAGATAATCCCACTGCTGCCCCACTCAATGGCAACACAAATGATACAGCACCAAGCATAATTTGGAATGGCATTGGAAAAGGATCTCTTGTTGAGGTCAGTTGCTTCTTTTTGTCTGGATATATTTCCCCCTTTTGACATGACTAAGATGATAGTCTGCTCTGTGGACATTTTTGAAGCTAAAAAATACTCCCTCCATTCCAAAATATAAGGTGTATTAGTTTTCTCAAACTTATGCATGTTTGACCAAGTTTTTACAGAAAATTATTTGCATAATTAGTTCCATCATGAAAACTATTTTCATATTTGATTTATTTGTCATTGTAGATGTTGATATTTTATTTTAAAATTTTGGTCAAATGTAGAAATGATTGACTTGTATGAAAATTTATGCACCTTATATTTTGGAACGAAGCGAGTACCTTCCATTATTCCTTGCGATGCATCTATTCTCCATGACTCCATCTATTTATGAATTTCAATATACACCTTTGACCCTTTTTTCCTAATGACATTTGTTAATAATAATAATAATAAGTACTCCCTCTATTCCAAATTATTTGAAGGTCTAGCTTCATCCAAGTATTTTTTTCTATTTGACCAAGTCTATAGAAAAATGTGCTAATATCTATAGTACTCAAAATTTGGTGTTGTAGATGGTGGTATATCTTTCTGTAGACTTGGTCAAACTTAAGATGTTAATCCTAGGACAAAGTTATAACTTAATTTGGAACAGAGTGAGTACTTGTGACTAATCTATTAATATTTTTCATGGGATTAAGCGGCTAACGAGTGCGATGTTCTCTAGTTCTTTTTTTCATGTTTGGTATTAAATATATATTTGTTTGTCAGCTTTGCTTTTAAAACCTTATATTGTCTTATTTTATTTTTGTGTCAGGTTTTCGCTGCTGAGGGTGGTTCTAGAGCAGCTTGGTTTTCTGCGAAGGTCCTTGATATAAATGAAGATAGTGCATGCATCAGCTATGAAGCCCACGGTGAAGGTTAGTACCGATTGTTCTATTCATATCTGCACCTCCATTTTCCATTATGCATCCATTCTTCCCACTCTTTGATTATCCTCAAGCTACACCAAAGTAAGTGTTGGTTGTTATGCTAATCAGGCTGTGGGATTGGCTTATCTTTTTTAGGGACTGGTCTTTCAAAAGAATGGGTGTCACTGAAGCAGGATGGGGAGAAGGCACCTCACATACGTCTTGCCCATCCTGCTACTATATCTAATTTGAAAGGTACTAGAAAGAGGCGTAGGGACACAGCAGGAAATTATTCTTGGGCTATTGGTGATCACGTGGATGCATGGATAAAAAACAGGTATGCCATTCAGTGTTCTTACATGCTGCTCTTTCATGGGTAAATGCCGGAAGCCGGAAGATAGCAGCATATAGGCTGTAGATTTGCATATCCACTGATGGTGTTTCTGCTCAATGCTGTGGTGGGTAGCCCTATTCAGTATTTTGGACTTGAAGGCTGTGCGCAGAAGCAGTATTTCATAAGTATATACATCTAAAAGTGGATTTTAGAGCAATTCTAGACTGTCTTATTTTCTTTTATAGGTTCATTCTGGTGCCAGCAGTGTTCTGATAGTAGGTTGACGGAGATACTAGTATTCTCTTTTTTATATCACTTATTGATCTGGAGCCTGTTTCTTTCCACAGTTGGCGGGAGGGAATCATTTCTCAAAATGGTGAATTTGGTGACACAAAGTTCGTTGTGCAATTTTCAGGTAACATTAGCATGACTGTCCATCTCTCATCCTTTATGGCATTGTTCTTATTCTGAGTTTTGCTGCCAAGTGCATGTTTCAAGTTAGTAATAATTTACTACTACCATAGTTTGTACATAATGAATGCTTGCAATCAACTAAGTGGAGCTGCCACAACATATCTGAACTGAAATTGATGTCATCATAATTTGATTGTTGCTAACCTACCATTGATCTTTGGCTTTAGGTTTCCAGTTTGACCTGTGGATTTTCATTTATTAGTGGGAAAAGTTCTTCAATAGATGATTCTTTAACCACCCTTATTGTCTTGATCATGTATTTTCAGCTGGTGATTCCTTAGTCCTTGATGCTTGGAATCTTCGTCCATCACTTGTTTGGCAGGATGGGAAATGGACAGAGTGGTCCCGTGCACGAGAGAGGAAAGATAAATCAAATAAGGTTCCTTCTATATTCTACACTTGCTCGGAAAATTTAAGCTTTGTCCAAGAATTAATCCAATTTTTTTAATACTGACATTTTTACTCAAATTTGATACTACTGGATTTGTCTCCAAAAGTTCTTATGATCTCATCTTTTAACTACTAAAGAAATGCATAATTTAAGGTTAGAACTTATATTTGGACAGTCAAATACGCCACACCTCGTTCTGCATTGGATGGAGTACATTTTTATTTGTATGGAATGCGCTTACTTATGCACAATTATATTTGAATAACAATACTTTTGGGTACAGGGTGATTCTCCATATGAGAAACGCCAGCGGACAGCAGTGAGCGATCCTGTGCCTACTGCTGGAGAAGCACGCCCCCCTTCTAAAGACAAGAAGAGCACTAACACTGTAGTGAATGACCCTGTGCCTACTGCTGGAGAAGCACGTCCCCCTACCAAAGACAAGAAGAGCACCAACACTGTAGTGAGCGGTCCTGTGCCTACTGCTGGAGAAGCACGTCCCCCTACCAAAGACAAGAAGAGCACCAACACTATAGTGAGTGATCCTGTGCCTACTGTTGGAGAAGCACGTCTCCCTACCAAAGACAAGAAGAGCACTAACACTGTAGTAAAACCAGATGAGCCAAGGTCACTGGCTTTATCTGATAGGGACGTGCTTTTTAACATTGGAAAAGGTGCAACTGAGATTAAAACCACCAGGCGACCTGGACTGCAAAAGGAAGGAACAAAGGTCTTTGGTGTTCCAAAACCTGGAAAGAAGAAGAAGTTTATGGATGTAAGCAAACATTATGTTGGCGATCAAGCCGATAGGATTTCTGAGGGTAGTGCATCCACAAGATATGCAAAACATCCAGTGCCACAGGTGCCAAGACCACGGGAAAGCACCCTAAAACTTGACCAGAGAGCCAAGAGGGCAAGTGACATGCGATCCAGAGGACTTAAATCTGCCAAGCCTCAGACAACATCAACTAACAGTGTTCCTGGCGAGGATCCTTTATCCACTCCTATCCCAAGCTCTAGTGCTCTTGAAAGTACTTTTGCTTTTGTGGCAAGTACGACAAGCTCTTCCAACCCTGTTAACCCTACTGTTGAACAGAATAATTTGGCTCATGCCACTGATCTTAGAACTGAAGATGCTTCTATTCCGGAATCACGTTTACAAGCCACACCAACCATTCCTGCTATCAAGAAGAATTCAACCGCTGCTAATCGAGCTAAAAGGAAATTCGTTCCTTCTGCTGATAGTAATGTGAACAGGAGGGTGCTGAAAACTCCTGAAGTTTCAGCCAAGACTAGCTCAGATTCTGCTGAACCCCGAAGGTCAAACCGCCGGATTCAACCAACTTCACGGGTAACTACTGGAACTGTCCTTAAGTTGGCACTAAATTTATACTGTAGTTGTACTATTTTCCGTCGCTGAATATTGGTAATACCTCCTTGGCGGTGCATAATATAGCTATAGCTTAGTAAAGAAATATAAGAGCGTTTAGATCACTAAGGCAGTGATCTAAACGCTCTTATATTTCTTTACGGAGGGAGTACTTTTGAGCCTTTCTGTATTGTTGTAGTCATTCTAGGCTTTTGTCAGAGGTCTCATTACTGTGATGAGTTTCTATACTAGTGTTGCTCCCTTCAGAATAAATCTGAGCGATTTGATTGTTTTTCCCCATTGTGTGCTTGTTTCATGTCTGAGCTTGCTGCGGAACCTCTACATACACTTGTTTTATGGAGCTTGATACATCTGCTAACTTAGTCTTGCTGTTTTCTGTAATTCAGTTGCTCGAGGGCCTGCAGAGTTCCCTTATAGCCTCCAAAATTACTGGCGAAAAAGTCCCTAGGACTAATTTCAGGAGTGCTACTTCTGCCTCAAGAGGTAACTCTCTTCTCTTTTCGTTGTTTCCGGAGCTTCATTTATTGGTGTCATTTCTGATCCTGTGCTTGTCAATCCGTTTCGGGAACCTTGTGGAAACAGGAAAAGCCCATGGCTAATTCAAGGCAATCGCTGTTTTGGCGAGACAACCATGGCGTGTTTGTACATATCGGTAGCTTGCCGAGTATGGAAGAAAAGGGGATAGGATTTGAGTGAAGGCTTTTGGAGCTGGTGTGTGTGATGTACTATAAAACTAGCTTAAGTTAGTGTCTTTTCTCTCTTTATTGCACTGGACAGTATTATTGTGTCGTAGGATTAGCCATTAATCACCCCCAAACCCTCCGTTTAATCTGTATGGATACAGTGCCAAGGAGAAGAACGACGGGGTCTGGCTTAAACTTACTCATCAACGGTTGTACTTTACCTTCTCTCGAGTACCAGCCCCATGTTGGAATGATTGACTGGTGCTTCTTGGTTCCAGTGAATGCTTTGATCTTGATGTGGCACCTGTGTTTTTTTTTTGTTCTGTCTGTCTTATGTGTGCACTGGTGCGTTTTCGCGGCCGTTATCTGTAGACAGACATGCGTTTTCCATGCTTACGCTTTGTTGGTTTTAACATATGGCACAGGGTTTCACTTCGATCAGTCAAACTTATATGCCAAGGAACGTACACCAAACATACAATGAAATCAGTGAATCATGAAGGTGCAAGTTTTCTGTGATTTTTGATCCTTTTTTTTTTGAATTGTTTGGATTGCTTACCATATACTCCCTCCGTTCCTAAATATAAGTCTTTGTAGGGATTGCACTATGGACTACATACTATACATCCGTATGTGGTTCATAATAAAATCTTTAAAAAGACTTATATTTAGGAACGGAGGGAGTATGTCATATGATGATTGTTGACCTTTATTGCCAAGAATCGTATAGGAAATCAGTGAAGCTTGAGGCAACAAACTGCCCGTTGATTTTTTCAGGAAAAAAAAACTAGCTGCTCATCGTTTTTCTATTTTCTAGGGAACCTACTCATCGTTGACAGCACTAGATCAACCATTGGGTGAAGTCTGAAAAAAAACCTTAAACTCATACACCTCGGCGGAATTGAACCCTGACCTTCCAATCCCCGAAATCTGCACCCTATACTCATCAATCCCGGTCAAGATCGACCACTAACCTGTTTGGTGCACCAGGAAAAATTGATTCCGATCAGGATCAGAGGCTATTCTCACATCTATGTCCATTATCTTCATCCACTGACCAACCATGACAACGAGCCATGGCTGTGTGCAGGTCCTCGAGCTCGTAGCCTTGGTGCGCCCATAAAAACTCATGGTCCTCACGCGCTGTTTGGACACAGAGGACGACGGCCTCGGACGTGTGGTACCCGCCGAGATCGCCACCGGCGAGGAGTACGAACGACATGTCCGGCTACGCCAGCCCGTAGTTTTCGAGTTGCGCCTCACCAGGCCCGTCGAGCGTCCTTTCGATGACTATGTACTGGTTGGCGGTTGCAAGTGCATGCCTTGAGTAGCAGAATCGATAATTGAGCTGTTTTAGGCACACGAATACATAACAACATGTGGCAACAAGCTCTTGCATTGCATCGTTGACCCACCATCAGCTGGATGGACAGTGGATGCGTCCGCAGTGCATGATTGCGTGTGAAGACTCGCACACGAGAGACATCACTTTGTACGCCGTGCTTTGGCCGCCATTACCGAGCATCTCCGCGGACGCACGTAGCAGTTCGTTCCGGCGGTTCAGGTCCTCCAAAAAAAATCAGCTTTCCTCTTCACTTTTCCTTATTCTCTAAGAGTTATAGCGCACGCTTGCCTCCCTCCTCCCCAGCTTGGCCATTTGCTCCTCCAGTAGCCAGTAACATTCTGTCGAACAGTTAGTGTGCATGCACTCCCCTGCAGTTTACCTCGCCTCCGGGCTTGCTCCTACCGCCCCTGTGGATTCTCGGACTCTCATTCGCCTTACCGCGTCATTGGATGAGCTCCAATCACTCGCTCTCCCCCTATTTTCCCCTCCACTTCTCGCTCTAGGCCACTGCTCTACGCCAGTGCACGTCAAGCCGAACGCAAGCATGCCTCTCACCGTGCCCCATGGACTGCGCGAACGGCGACAAGACAAGCTCCCATGCGCCCATTCTCTTGCCCTTCCCATCGCTCCTCTGCCTAAACCTCAACCGTTCTGAACGAACACCACAGTTCTTGGCGAGAGAGAGAAATTACGGGAAGAAGATGGACATGACATGCGGACCCGTGAAGTCAGTGAGTAATGAATGATCCCGGCCGGGATCGTCATTTTCCTAGTGTGACAAACTAGTCCAGAAAGACTTAGGGTTGAGATAGACCAGGATTAGTGAGTAGAGGGTGTCAATTTCAGGGATTTGAAGGTTGAGGTTTGATTCTGACGAGCCATATGAATTGAAGGTTTAAAACAGACTTCACTCTCAACGATTCCTTCGGCAGTATATTGCATCTGTATGTTGTAGACATGGACAGCTCTGTATATGCTAATAATATATGCTAATGGCGGCTGGTAAAATCTGTTTTCCGGGGCTTGACTTTCTGTTACATAATAATGAGCTTTCGTGTTGCATAAGTATGTTATATCAAGTTGCGCTCTTCGAAAACAAAAAACACAATTTCTTGAGTATGCAATTGGAGGGGAACGTTGACTTTCGTGATGAAGAATGGCTTGTCTGAATCGCCTTCGCCTGCCTAGATACATACTCCACATCTCAGCTATCAGCCGCTCATAGCCATTGATCACCAGCAAGGCTGGTTGGACCAACGGAAGGATGGCAGAGTCCTTCGACAAGATGAAGGTGGAGTTCACGGGCCATGAAGAGAGCGTGCAGGCCCTCGCAGCGACCGTCCACGACTCCGGCGAGGTCCCCGAGAAGTACATCAGGCCGGAGATCGAGGCCGATCCCCCCGCCGCCGATGCGGGGGGCAATGCTCTGCCGACGATCGACATGTCCAGGCTGCTCGACCCCGAGTTCTCGGTGGAGGAGTCGGCTAAGCTCGGATCCGCCTGCGAGCACTGGGGCTTCTTCCAGGTCTGTAACAACATCATTCCATTCCACGATTCATGTCATGTCATCAGGCGGCGGAGAAATCGTTGGAGGCGTTTGATGTTTTCTTCCCCTGCAGCTCGTGAACCATGCCATGGACGGGGGCCTGCTGGGGCAGACGAAGGCCGACGTCGCCGAGTTCTTCGGCCTTCCCCTGGAGGAGAAGTCGGCCGTGGCGATACCGCCCAACGGCATGCAGGGCTTCGGCCACCACTTCGTCTTCTCCAAGGAGCAGAAGCTGGACTGGGTCGACCTGCTGTTCCTCGCCACCAGGCCCGCCCAGGAGCGGAGCTTGGACCTCTGGCCTACCAAGCCCTCCACCTTCAGGTGAAAGTGAAATGGTTTTCTCTTTCGTCAACTAGATCCCTCCCTCCAGCTTCAGGTGACATGAACCAGAATGTTTCAAACATTTTTTGATCCCTGCTGCTGTGCTCATCCTGATCCCCAGGGACACGCTTGACAAGTACACGACGGAGCTAGCAAGTGTGGCCGAGCAACTGTTCAGGTTCATGGCCAAGGACCTGGGAGTTGACCAGGAGGCGCTCCTTGGCACCTTCAAGGGCCTGCCCCAGTGCGTGAGGATCAACTACTACCCTCCCTGCCGTCAGGCCGGCAAGGTGCTGGGCCTCTCGCCGCACACCGACGGCGTTGGCATGACGCTGCTCCTCCACGCCAACGACGTGCAAGGGCTGCAGATCAGGAAGGATGGGGAATGGTTCTCCGTGCATGCGCTGCCCGGAGCTCTCGTCGTCAACATCGGCGACGTCCTTGAGGTGTGTTCCTAGCTAGTACACCCTCCGTTCCGTAATTCTTGTCATGGTTTTAGTTCAAATTAGTATCTGCTCTGTTTGACCTGCAAATAGTATGATCGCTTCAAGTCATCAGCTGCCTGTCTATTTAAGCTTGTTGAAATAAAACACTGAGAAATTGCCATTGGTTTCAAACAGATCCTCACCAACGGCAAGTACAGGAGCATCGAGCACCGGGCGGTGGTTAACCCTGACAAGGAAAGGATCACCATTGCAGCGTTCCACAGCGTGCACCTTCCCTGCACAATCGGCCCGTTTCAGGAGCTGGGCGACGCACGCTACAAGACGGTCGATGGCCTTGACTTCACCAAGGGATACTTTGCGGCGAAGCTGGAAGGCAGGAGGTACCTGGAGAGCTTGAAGCTATAGGCATATTGATGGTCACTGGTCAGTGTGGTGAGTGTTGTGACTAATTCACTTGGTTTAATACTACTCCTATTGTTTCCCTATGTCCCATATGTGTTGCTTTCAGCATGGATGCTATGTGCAGTCTTCTCATAGAATGATTTTTTGAACTTTTTCTTTCAAAAACAGAATGTTTTGTGGACATTTTTTTGAAGAACATAATACTTTTGTGAACTTAATGTATTATTAGGTGTAAATACTGCCTGTGGATAAGCAACAATTTGTGAACAGTCTTTTTAATTTCCCCCCTAAGGTATATATGTTCCATCGACCTAGGACTAGGAGAAGCCAGTATCCACCTTCTGTTGTGATCTACTCCCTCGGTCCGGAAATACTTGTCGGAGAAATGGATGTATTTCCAGACGTTGGGAGTATGTAGGTTGTGATTTTCTTTTGGAAACAATAGAGATCCACAGTATGATAGGCTAAGTGCAGAAGAATACACAATCAGCAATTGAGAAGAACTGTTTAAACTAAAATATTAGGATGGACATAAAGTGCTGTAAGATGGATCAAGTGCAACACCAAACTCAATCATAGACAGCAATACAGAAACATCAATGAAGATCAAGATAAAAGCTCACTCGGTCTCTTGGGAGCTAGCCACGCTGAATAAAAGCTCATCTCAACAGAAGAAATACGCCGCTCATCTCAACAGAAGAAATACGCGGTGACCATTCCAAAGAGGCAAGTTCAACTGGCAAATAAGTGGTCACAGGCTCTCCACGGCTTCTCCTTGTACATTGATCATCAGCTCTCTGTTTCTGTCTATTCCCTGTAGCTATCGAAGAACACCTATCCTCAAGATGTGACTCCTCGCAGTTGTCAATTCTGCATGTAGAGCAGCCATTTTGCTCAGACTTCTTCTCACCCTCGAAAGTAAAAAGGCCTCTATCTCCGCGACTTTTGCCCCATCATCACTAATCAAAGATTCTTTGCATGACTGCAACACTGACAAGAACAGAGGGAAATTTCTCTGTGCTTACAAACCATCTTCTACAACATTGGCCCCAGTTACTTTGGTCTCTGAATCCATCTGAGACAGAAAAAAGGGTTTCACTGTAAGTAAAGATTGACATGTATGTATATATAATACAAATTGTGCGAGGTTATAGATTCCAATAATACATGATGGATTTATTTAGCATGCACAAAGGCAACGAATGTAGCATGATATTTCACACAGTTGCACCATTACCATCTTATAGTGGTTAACATTACAAAATATTGTCTAGACAGCATTTTCTGCACTTTACTGAAAAGAAACTTCAAGCCTCAAATATTGTCAATGTGGCACTCTATCTGTGTGCTATCATATATCCTACCGAAATTCTTGTGCTAAAAAGTTTAAATATTGCCTCCTCGTACTAACATATATATAGTCTGCAATTGAACTCATGTACAATGAGATACGCAAACCAGACATGTTACTATATCTAGACTGAGAATCAATTCATCCCTCGGTAGCAAAAACATCAACAAAAACTGACCAA
Organism: Triticum dicoccoides; assembly: GCF_002162155.2. Taxonomy (NCBI): domain Eukaryota; kingdom Viridiplantae; phylum Streptophyta; class Magnoliopsida; order Poales; family Poaceae; genus Triticum; species Triticum dicoccoides. Next base: position 439,856,200 of record NC_041381.1, read on the forward strand.
AACAGCGAAATGTGAAGAGAGGATATCAGATTTTCACAACAATAGGCACTCAAATGCTCTTAAGTAACTTAATTGTATACTACTATAATCCAGGGACCAGATGTAGGAAGATTCAAGTTCAGGCTCACCTTGTTGCATACCAAAGAAGGTGGCCAGGCCATGATGTAGGGATGGAGAGGACTGTCAAATGTACCCCGGAAGAGTTTGATGAGCTCCGCTGTTTCAAGGCAGAAGGATAGAAACCACTCAGGAGATTCAGTACTTGCGTGACAGTAACTAGACAGGTACACAAAGCCGTCGACAACTGCCACACTGTTGACCACGATATGATCTTCTAATGAACACTCGGTGAACTCAACAAACTTGTGCAACGGAAACCTCTTCTCCATCCATCTCTTGACACCATCACCGTTGGCTCTCCAGAACCAAACAGCAAGCGTCCACTCCTTTGCACGGGAATCATCCGCGCAAACGATACAGAGCTCGCCGTCCTTGGTCTGACCAAGCCTGAAGTTTGTGAAGTGCTTCTCTTTTAGGGGCTGCAGCAAATCCATTTGAGAGAACTGCAATGTCGCAGTGTTGAGCACAAGCATGCAGGCTTGGGTCTTGCGCTTCCAATAGATGAATCCATTCACCAGGGTACCAGTGTGAAACATGGGCTTGTCAACTCCACCATCCCCAGGCTGTGGGGTCGCGGTATCCACCGCCGGCATAACCAGCCACCCCTTGCCCCTGTCGTCCGATGAGAAGACGGCGATGCGCGCCCGCGCCCGCCGCAGGGACCTGCCGTGGCGGACACAGACCGCACGGAACGACCCCTGGCCCTCTTGGGAGAAGACGATGTGGATCTCGAGGGAGCGGGAGCGGGACATCTCTTGGGGCAGTGGAGGGAGGAAATCCAGAGCCAGTGTGAGGGGGTTGTAGGCGGCAATCTGCTCGGTGCTCCGGTTGAGCAGGACGACGTAGCCGTCTTGGCAGCCCTGGATCTCCCACCCGGGAGAGGGGTCGTCGTTGTCTTCTGGGAGTCGGGTGAGGAAGAGATCAGCGCCGCGTATTGCGGCGGCAAGGTCTGGGTCGGACCGGCGGCGGAGGGGGACGAAAGAAGGGAGGGAACAGCTGTAGGACTCGATAAAGAGGCCAAGGAATGGGGATGGATGGAGCGACCGGAATCCGCGGCGGAAGACGGGGTTCGAACGGACAGCTTGGAGGAAGGTGCGGCAGGCGAGGGCGGCGCGGACGAGGCTCGGGAGGGAGGGGAGATGGAGGAAGATCTCGCGGAGAAGGTCGTCGCCTATAGAAGTGATGGTGCTGGGAGCAGGTGGGGCATATCTCGCCGTCGGCGTCCCTAGTTGGGAGGCCATGGCTGTTGAGTTCGAGCCCGGGCGGCGGCCGCCGGTTCTTGTTTTCGGAAGGAAACGGTCGCCACGTCCGTCCACAAGGAAAGTGCGTCCGGCGTGGAGCAGGCGCAGGAGTTCTATCGGCTGGATTAGAGTGGCCCAATATAAAACTACGGAAAAGTATAACTATTTTTCTAAAAAAAGAGAGTATTTTCTTGCGGGAATGCGGAAAAGTATGACTAGTGAATACTTACCCGTGATCTAGCATGTGGTTGTATGGTTAGCAAGATAAGGGTATCCCTGTCCATTAGGGTTTAAGTCCTGATGTTTTCGGTGATGTGTGTCCAGTGGAAGGAGACAGTCCCGCCTGTATTCGATTATGAGACACTTGTGATGACTTCGTCAATTTCAAAATAATATGCCGGCTCAGTGTCTCAGAGGTGCTCATAGCTAAAAAAACTAGTGGCGGCAATTCTTCTCTGGGATGAATTGCCCATGAATCTTAAATTTTTGAAAGTTTGACCTGACACACATCTTATACATGGAGTAAAAAGTAATCGAGGGAGTACAAGGCAGTCGTGGTGGACGGCAGTTGTCCCGGCTATGGAATAACGTTTCCTTTTCTTTTTCAGGGTTTTCTCCTTTCCTCTTGTTTTTTGTTTTGTTTTTTTATTTTGGTTTTCTGGAAAAAACACAAAATTAGCTGGCTGGGGCTGCCGAGTTGGCACTGCCTAGTCAGCGGTAATGTGGTCAAAACCACTTGTCGGTGTCAAAATAGAGATGAGGGTTAATTTTGGACCGTGTGGTTAGTTTGGGGGTGTATGTTTACCGTTGTTGCAGTTTAGGGTTGAGTTTTAAACCGTTTGGCTAGTTTAGGGTTGTACTGTGAACTTTGCTCTTTTCAGAAGAAAACGTTCCTCACACCCGCAGGAAGTGAGCGCTTGTCCCATAGCTGCTTGGATCATAGCCTCGGTCTGGGAGGTTGTCAAGAGCATAAATCTGTATAAAGTTTCTTTTGAGGTATCGATCAACACTAAAGCGCCGTAAGACCCTAGTGCAAGAAAGGGAGATAAAGCATGGGTAAGGCATGATTAAGGGGGGTTGCTTGCCTTCGGTTGCAACAACCTGGTATTGCAACGTATCCTTGGAACATTGTTGTGAGATGGATCACAAGCGTGCACGTAAGAAGCGTCGTTTTCGAAACCCAGGAGCAAATCCGGCAAGAAACAGAACAAACATAGGTAATAGCGCAATGCGCAAGCAAATGATGCATGCCATTTTAATGTCATGGAAATAAAGCTACAACTACCCTCCAATTTATGTGAAGTCGGAAAACATAAAACAGTTGTTTTTTTAAAGAACTTCACATGCATAATTTAAGTTAAAATGGATTTACTACAAGACATTAGGTTTATAGTGTTTAAACATGCATGAGAATGCTCTAGTTGGATTCTTTGCAGTTTTCTAGTCGATTTGGATATAAAGTTTGTAAGATTTGAAGTTAAAATGAATTAGTTTATCTTTTGGTAAAGTGATATTTCAGATATATTTTATTGCACAAAACACACATCAACTCACACTTGGCATTGGATTAATATGTCGGTTGCTACTTATGAGCTACGTTGGGATTTCTCCGAAGAGGAGAGGATGATGCAGTATAGTAGATATAATTATTCCCCTCAGTTAAGAACCAAGGCTCTCAATCCATTAGAAGAACCACACAAGACCTCGTGAACAACACCTACACACAAAATAACAAATACTTGCGCCCAATGCAAACAAGGGGTTGTCAATCCCTTGGCGGTTAATTAAAGGATCAAATCTCGTAGTGATGGATAGATAAACAAAAACACAAAATAAAATAATGGTACATAAATTGCAGCAAGGTATTTTGGATTTTAATATACGATAAAGATAGACCCGGGGGCCATAGTTTTCACTAGAAGCTTCTCTTAAACATATCATACGGTGGATGAACAAAACGACATTGCCGAGAGGAGGAATAGAGCTTTTTTAGACATGGTTAGATCAATGATGGCTTATTCTGATTTACCATTGAGTTTTTTTGGGGGTGGGGGGAAGCATTGCACACAACTGTTTATTTATTGAATCACTCTCCATCAAAATCGGTTCCTGTAATTCCCCATGAATTATGTAAGGGGAGGAAACCCACTATAAGACATTTAGTTGTTTGGGTCTGCAATGTACAGATAAGAGTGCCTTCTCAACATAGAATTAAACTGCAACCTAAGAGCCAACCTGGAAATTTTATGGTTATTCTACTGGGTCTAATGACTATAGGTTTTATGATATTGAGAAAAGGAATTTACTGGAAAGTAGGGGGCGTTGTTTTTCTAGATCAGGACACACCTCGTAGGGCAAAACGTCATAGGGTGGAATTATTAATTCCTGATCAAGATGTTAACATGGATAATGCTGAAACTGATGCTTCTAATAAGGAAATCATACTGTTAATGATCCCTTTGCTGGAACTCCTGCTACTAGTGAACCTAGGAGAAGTGGGAGGAATATAAATACCCCTGCATATCTTGATGATTATTATGTATTATTGGGGGAAGATTGTTCCAAAACATCACTCAGAGAACGAACCTAAATCTTTTAGGGAAGCTATGTCTAGTACAGAATCCAATCTTTGGATGGCTGACATGCAAGAGGAATTGAAATCCGTGGAACATAATAAGGTTTGGTATTAGTGGACCTACCAAATGATAGAAAGCCTATAGGATCAAAGTGGATATTTAAAAGGATGTTAAATGCATTTGGTTGCGTGGAAAAGTACAAAGCCAGACTTGTTGCCAAAGGTTACACACAAAGGGAGGGAATGGACTTTGCGGAAACATTTTCTCCTGTTGCAAAGTTTACTTCTCTTTGAATTATTAGTTCTTTAACTGCTAACTTTGATCTAAAACTCCACCAAATGGATGTCAAAATTTCATTCTTGAATGTAAATTTGGAGGAAGATATTTACATGTCTCAACCTGGTGGTTTTTTTGAAGAAGGAAATCAGGGAAAGGTATGTAGGCTGAAAAGGTCAAATTATGGTTTAAGGCAAGCCTCACTCCGATGGAATATATTATCTGATGATGCTATCGCATCATATGGTTTTTCTATGATGGAAGGAGACCATTGCATTTATTTTAAGATAGTGGGAGGAAATTTCACACTCTTATCACTATATGTTGATGATATACTTATTGCTTCTAACAATAAGGAAATGCTAACAACAGTTAAGTCTTGGTTATCTTCTACCTTTGATATTAAAGACATGCGTAATGCTTCTTATGTTCTAGGAGTGGAAATACTTAGAGATCGGAAAAAAAGAATTTTGGGTTTATCTCAAAAGTCATATTAGAAAACTGTACATAAACAATTCTCTATGGAAACATGCAAACCTGTACTTGTACCTTTAGTAGTAGGGACTAAACTCAGCGAGGAAACGTGTCCTACAACTCCTGGGGAAAAGAAGAAAATGGAAACTATTCCTTACGCTTCTACTTTGGGGTCCGTGATGTATGCACTATTGTTTACATGTCCAGATATATGCTATGCAGTAGGAATTTTAAGCAGATATCAAAAGAACCCTAGTGTTGCACATTGGAATCAAATGAAGCATGTTTTGAGATGTGTTAAGGCTACTTTGGATTTATGTCTATATTTTAACAAAGACAATCTACAACTGCAGGATTTTACTGATGTTGATTGGCAGGGTGATCTGGATGAACGAGTGGGAGGTGTAGGAATTTGTGTCCTTCAACTATTTCCAAATATTGCTTGTTAATTATTCATGAATCTCATAGTGGAAACATGCTTTGTGTAAGCATGGAATTGTCATATTTGATAGATGGAATTGCTTATTCATGGAATTAATGTCTATAAGCTAGTCGACATTGTTAAGATAAGGGTTGAAATTAATTCTTGCTAGATTATACACTTAGGCGTTTGCTTGAGGAAGCTAGTCAATTAATATTGGAACACATTATACATGTTTATTATATACTGAAAATATTGCCCGGGAACAATATTAATTGGAAGGGAACTAGATCGATGGTCAAATACAACCTTGACTATGATCTAAATAATTAATCTAACTCACATGTGTGTGTCCTGGGACGTAACAAAATAGTGTTCAATTAAAGTGGATTATATTGTGGTTGTTAATCACTTCTGGACTCTATTTGGAAACAAGTTAGTTTCAACTTGGAAGCTTGTCTACATATAGATCAGGACTCTAGAATTAGCAGTACAAGTAGGTCCCACCCTCTAGTCTCGAATCGTGTTGTGAGTGGTGAAGGAAATATGTCCTAGAAGCAATAATAGAGTTATTATTTATTTCCTTATTTCATGATAAATGTTTATGATTCATGCTAGAATTGTATTAACCGGAAACTTAATACATGTATGAATACATAGATAAAACATATTGTCCCTAGTATGCCTCTACTTGACTAGCTCGATAATCAAAGATGGTCATGTTTCCTAACCATAAACATGTGTTGTCATTTGATGAACGGGATCACATCATTAGGAGAATGATGTGATGGACATGAACCATCCCTTAGCTTAGCATTATGATCGTTATAGTTTCATTGCTACTGCTTTCTTCATGACTTATACATGTTCTTCGGACTAGGAGATTATGCAACTCCCGAATACCGAAGGAACACTTTGTGTGCTACCAAACATCACAACGTAAATGGGTGATTATAAAAGGTGCTCTACAGGTGTCTCTGAAGGTGTTTGTTGGGTTGGCATAGATCGAGATTAGGATTTGTCACTCTGTGTTTCGGAGAGGTATCTTTGGGCCCTCTCGGTAATACTCATCACTATAAGACTTGCAAGCATTGTAACTAATGAGTTAGTTGCAGGATGAAGTATTACGGAATGAGTAAAGAGACCTGCCGGTAACGAGATTGAAGTAGGTATGATGATACAGACGATCGAATCTCGGGCAAGTAACATACCGATGACAAAGGGAACAACACATGTTGTTATGCGACCGATAAAGATCTTTGTAGAATATGTAGGAGCCAATATGAGCATCCAGGTTTCGCTATTGGTTATTGACCGGAGATGTGTCTCGGTCATGTCTACATAGTTCTCAAACCCGTAGGGTCTGCACGCTTAACGTTTGATGACGATATGTATTATGAGTTATGTGTTTTTGACGACCGAAGTTTGTTTGGAGTCCCGGATGAGATCACGGACATGACGAGGAGTCTCTAAATGGTCGAGACATAAAGATTGATATATTGGATGGCTATATTCGGACACTGGAAGTGTTTCGGAAAGTTTTGAATAAAACCGAGGTGCCGGAGGGTTACCGGACCCCCCGGGGGAACTACTGGGCCACATTGGGCCTCAGTGGAGAGAGAGAGGGGCGGCTAGGGCAGGCCGCGCCCCCCTCCCACTTGGGTCCGAATTGGACTAGGGAAGGGGGGGTGCCCCCCTTTCCTTCTCCCTCTCCCTCTCCTTCCTTCCCCCCCTCTCCCTCTTAGTGGAATCCTACTAGGACTAGTAGTCCTAGTAGGACTCCCCTTGTGGGGCGCGCCCTAGGAGGGCCAGCCGGCCTCCCCCTTGCTCCTTTATATACAGGGGAAGGGGGGCACCCTAGGACACACAAGTTTTCTCTCCCAACCGTGTGTGGTGCCCCCCTCCACAGTTACACACCTCGATGATACCATCGTAGTGCTTAGGCGAAGCCCTGTGCCGGTGACATCATCGTCACCGTCGCCACGCCGTCGTGCTGACGGAACTCACCCTCGTCCTCAACTGTATCAAGAGCACGAGGGACGTCATCGAGCTGAACGTGTGATGAACACGGAGGTGAAGTGCGTTCGGTACTTGATCGGTTGGATCGCGAAGAAGTTCGACTACATCAACCGCGTTATTGAAACGCTTCCGCTTTCGGTCTACGAGGGTACGTGGACACACTCTCCCCTCTCGTTTCTATGCATCACCTAGATATATCTTGCGTGATCGTAGGAGTTTTTTTGAAATTACCGCGTTCCCCAACAATGGCATCCGAGCCAGGTCTATGCGTAGATGTTATATGCACGAGTAGAACACAAAGAGTTGTGGGTGATAATAGTCATACTGCTTACCATCAATGTCTTACTTTGATTTGGCGGTATTGTTGGATGAAGTGTCACGGACCGACATTACATGACTGCATTCATGAGACTTGTTCTACCGACGCGCTTTTGCACATAGGTGGCTGGCGGGTGTCTGTTTCTCCAACTTTAGTTGAATCGAGTTTGACTACGGCCGATCCTTGTTGAAGGTTAAAACAACACACTTGACAAAAATCGTTGTGGTTTTGATGCGTAGGTAAGAACGGTTTGATGAGGACATGACTACCTTGGATACGACCAAAAATATTGCATACATGCATATTTGTCACATGATTTCTAGTGCAAACTATTCAATAATCTATTTATGTTATCCAGAACAAAAATACTTCACACACTTTTGTATTTTGTCTAATTGCAGGTGTATGGGACATTTGTACAATTCACATATGAAGATAAGAGAGAAAGAGATGTTACTTGCTGTTCAAAAAGTTCTCTCACGTCACTTTTGGGCCAAGAGAAGATAGAGTCCAAGTCTCTCACGTTCTGGATTCAAATTCAGACTGCACAGACATACCTGACTCAAAACGCCAACAATTTTTTCATACGAACTCCGAATTGGGTGATTCTTTTTTTGTTGGAATCTAGATGTTGTGCTCTTTCCAGCCCAATTGGATTCATCTTCAAATTCGTCCGGGGCGTTGAGATATCGACGAAACAATCAGACGCTGCAGCAGAATCCGAGTCAAGCAACAAGTCCAAGGGTGTTGCATCACCTCCACTTGGGCCCATGAGCCTTGTACGACCTAGGATTGCTGTTAGGATGCTTTGGGATGTTCTCCCACCTGCTTGGCTGCCACCCCTTCCTCCTATATAAGTAGATCCACCTAGTAGCTTTTTTCCTTGGGTTTTGTTTAGATTAAAGTTCGCCATAGCTGCAACTTCGCGTACTTCGTTTGTATTCAACGACCAGACAAAGGCATTACAGAACCCCACCTTGATCAATAAAGCTTTCATCTTATACTCGCAATATCCAGATTGCAATCTCAGTTTCTTACTTGTTCTTCGTTTGCTCGCAGGAAACAGACCCTCGTGGTCAGGTTGATCGTGCTATGACGTGGTCAATAACCTCTCGGAGTTGGTTTAGCGATTGCTAAGGCGCGACGTCCTCGCACGTTCGTAGTCGGATCGTCAAAGTCGACTTCCACCAAAGCAAAATCCATCATCTCATCAAAAGATCGGGACATCCCGCCTCTATCAAGTGGTATCAGTTTTTCAGCTTGCTCGGTGAGAATTTCTAGTTATTCCTAGATTAGATTTATTTTCACACCTATTGTCCAAGAAAAAGCCACAAAAAAAGTTAGATCTATTCATCCTTTGTCCTAGCCAGTCTGAGCCTTTGCAATTTTCTTTTCATTGTTTGTATTATTGAATTCTTGGTTGCATCGTCGTGTCGAGTTGCTGGTCTTAGTGTCTAGTTCGTTTAGAGTTTCTAGTTCTGTTCATATTAGTCACGCCGCCGCTGCATCATTATTCCTTACATTGTCCACCATCCCATCCATCAATTTCCACCACGCGCTACCCACCGTTCATTGTCTTCATCATAGTTGAGGTCTTTCATATCTTCGCTTGATCCAATCTGCATCTTATCTATTTTGTTTTGGAAAAAGGGAGAGAGAAAAAATGAGAGAGAAAAAAAGTAAAAAAAAAGTCAGAGAAAAAAAAGAGAAAGAAAAAGAAAAAAAAAGTGTGAGGAAAAAAAAGAGAGAAGAAAAAAACCAAAATTCGGATCTATCTAGACTCAATCTCGTAGTTGAATTCGGATTGGAATCTGTTTTGTGCACTGTTCAGTAAAACAGGCATAACTTCCTTATATGAAGTCCGTTTTGGCTCCACAAGTACTCAAATTCAACCTAGTGACTAGACGCATCTAAATAGTTGCAGAAGCTAGTTCCATATTTGGCACCTCAAAATAGGCTTCTAAATAGGTCGTTTTTCCCTCCGAAGTTCGTGAACACAGCTTATTCCAGTTTTTCAAGCCAATTTTAGAATTTTTTGACTATTCATATCAACTCGGAATTGAGTGATTCCCTTTGCATTGGAAAGCTTGAGTTAGTAGCAAACTTTTCAAGAGGAAAGTTGGAGAGAGAGTTGTTATATGTCCTGCTTGGCAGTTGTTATTCATCATTATCTTTACTGCCGTTGTGATCTTCACTTATATCTTGCTGTCCAGAGCTACTTATCCTTCATTAATGCTAGTTGTGCTATGCCATGACCTCATTAGTGTTCGAGGCTCGCGTCTCTAGTCCGGTCTAGCCTAGGACCAGCACAGTACCGTTGTTGAGCATTTATTCAACATTGTATCTTTGAATTGATTATTGCTAATTTTTTGCTACCATATATAGCCAACCCAGCTCCACATATTTCTACACCGTGTATATGTACGTTCCCCTGGCAATCGCTTTACACAATCTTCGGAGTTATTTGACACCGCTGGTTGCCTGTCACCACCTGTCGCATGGTAAGAACTTGTAAGATATTGATATTTGCTTTACTGTGAGCACGTTACAACCACATCCTAGTAGTTCATAGGAACATTATTCTTGAATTTTGTTTCTTGTTTCTACTAATCATGACAGGTTCCGGAGAAATAAGTTCCTGGACAACGAACACATCTTCACCATCACGAGAGTTGGGACAACACACACAAGCATATGGTCAGGTTATGTCTTTACCATCATTTGAGGGTAGATTTAATCCTGCTATTTATCTAGCTTGGGAGCTTGAATTAGAAGAAGTTTTTAGTCACCATGATTTTTCTGAACTTGAGAGAGTACGAGCTACCACTAGAGCATTTACTGGTTTTGCTTATGTTTGGTGGAGTGTACATTGTAAGAAAAACACCAACCCACAACTTGGAAAGTTTTGAAAGCTGTAATGAGACAACAATTTTTTCCTCCTTACTATCCTCGTGAATTGCTTCGCAAATTGGAACAATTAAAACAAGGCAGTAATACTGTTCATGCTTACTACCAAGAGTTCAAATCTTATATGCATCATTGTGACATAGAAGAATCTGAGGATGATACAATGAATAGATTTTTTGGTGGTTTGAACCATGATATTCAGGCAAGATTTAGGTATATTCCTTGTTGCATTACTGGTATGTATGTTCGTGCTTGTACCTTTGAGAGACAATTACAGGAGGATGCATTGGGTGACTACAACAACAACTATTCCAACTCATGCTCACTACCATCAGTTGATTCCTCCACCGTTGCACCTACTAGAGCAGCCACACCTCAGATTGTGAGTGCGACATCATCTCAAGTGTATGGTACATTGTCATTGTCCATACCGACATCAGCTACGTCTTTGTGACAAGGTAACAGTAAAGGTATTGATGATATAACTTCACATGAGAATGATGCATCTCTAATTAACTTAAATACATCATGTGTTGAGTTACCTGTTGATTTGAGCATGCCAACTATTTTAGAGAATCATGTTACTATCATGAATGCATCATGTGATCAAACAACTGAAATACCAACAATTTTAAGTGCACCCATTGAATTAACTATTGATGCAAAAGAACCAATGTTTAATCATTTTGATATGACCTCTAATCTTGGTGATGATTCTGTGTCCAATGACTTACTGCATGTTTGCTTATTTAAGCATGTTGTAGCATGTAAATTTGATGCAAGTAAGGTTTATTCACCAATGTTGGGATGGTTTAATGATGAATATTGTCAATCTTTTGATAGGAATAAGAGCTTCACTTATATGTGCAAACTGAGCTGCAATATTTTCATGCCTTCTACTTATGATAATATTTTGGCTTTATATTTTATGATCTATGAAAGTTACTCATGTATACATGTGTCATATGTGCAAAAATCAAGGGAAGTAAAAATGGATGACATATACATATACAACATGTATACCTTGTCTCTTTTGTTAGCAACATTTCAGATTAAGCAACGCCGATGACGGCTTTGTTTTCAAAAAGGGGAGGATGATGAGGACATGACTACCTTGGATACGACCAAAAATATTGCATACATGCATATTTGTCAGGTGATTTCTAGTGCAAACTATTCAATAATCTATTTATGTTATCCAGAACAAAAATACTTCACACACTTTTGTGTTTTGTCTAATTGCAGGTGTATGGGACATTTGTACAATTCACATATGAAGATAAGGGAGAAAGATATGTTACTTGCTATTTAAAAAGTTCTCTCACCTCACTTTTGGGCCAAGAGAAGATAGAGTCTAAGTCTCTCACGTTCTGGATTCAGATTCAGACTGCACAGACATACCTGACTCAAAACGCCAACAACTTTTTCATACAGACTCCGAATTGGGTGATTCTTTTTTTGTTGGAATCTAGATTTTGTGCTCTTTCCAGCCCAATTGTATTCATCTTCAAATTCGTCTGGAGCATTGAGATATCGACAAAACAATCAGACGCTGCAGCAGAATCCGAGTCAAGCAACAAGTCCAAGGGTGTTGCATCACCTCCACTTGTGCCCATGAGCCTTGTACGACCTAGGGTTGCTTTTAGGATGCCTTGGGACGTTCTCCCACCTGCTTGGCTGCCACCCCTTCCTCCTATATAAGTAGATCCACCTAGTAGCTTTTTCCTTGGGTTTTTTTTAGATTAAAGTTTGCCATAGCTGCAACTTCGCGTACTTTGTTTGTGTTCAGCGACCAGACAAAGGCGTCACAGAACCTCACCTTGATCAATAAAGCTTTCATCTTATATTTGCAATATCCAGATTGCAATCTCAGTTTCTTGCTTGTTCTTCGTTTGCTCGCAGGAAACAGACCGTCGTGGTTAGGTTGATCGTGCTCCGGCGTGGTCAATAACCTCTCGGAGTTGGTTTAGCGATTGCTAAGGCGCGACGTCCTCGCACGTTCGTAGTCGGATCGTCAAAGTCGACTTCCACCAAAGCGAAATCCATCATCTCATCGAAAGATCGGGACACCTCGCGTCTATCACGGTTCTTGCTAGAAGCCCGTAGCAGCCACGTAAAACTTGCAACAACAAAGTAGAGGACGTCTAACTTGTTTTTGCAGGGCTTGTTGTGATATGATATGGTCAAGGCATGATGTGATATAAATTGTTGTATGAGATGATCATGTTTTGTAACAAATTTATCGGCAACTGGCATGAGCCATATGGTTGTCGTTGTATTGTATGCAATGCAATCGCCATGTAATTGTTTTACTTTATCACTAAGCGGTAGCGGTAGTCGTAGTAATAATAGTTGGCGAGACGACAATGATGCTATGATGGAGATCAACATGTCGTGTCGGTGATAATGGAGATCACGACGATGCTTTGGTGATGGAGATCATGAGCACAAGATGATGATGGCCATATCATGTCACATATTTTGATTGCATGTGATGTTTATCTTTTAAGCATCTTATTTTGCTTAGTACGGCGGTAGCATTATAAGATGATCCCTTACTAAATTTCAAGGTATAAGTGTTCTCCCTAAGTATGCACCGTTGCTACAGTTCGTCGTGCCGAGACACCACGTGATGATCAGGTGTGATAAGCTCTACGTTCACATACAACGGGTGCAAGCCAGTTTTGCACACACATAATACTAGGGTTAAACTTGACGAGCCTAGCATATGCAGATATGGCCTCAGAACACTAGAGACCGAAAGGTCGAGCGTGAATCATATAGTAGATATGATCAACATAGTGATGTTCACCATTGAAAACTACTCCATCTCACGTGATGATCGGATGTGGTTTAGTTGATTTGAATCACGTGATCATTTAGATGACTAGAGGGATGTCTATCTAAGTGAGAGTTCTTACGTAATATGATTAATTGAACTTTAGTTTATCATGAACTTAGTCCTGATAGTATTTTGCAAATAATGTTGTAGATTAATATCTCGCGTTATAGCTTCCCTTTATTTTTGGTATGTTCCTAGAGAAAAATAAGTTGAAAATGATAGTAGCAATGATATGGACTGGGTCCGTGATATGAGGTTTATCCTCATTGCTGCACAGAAGAATTATGTCCTTGATGCACCGCTAGGTGACAGACCTATTGCAGGAGCAAACACAGACGTTATGAACGTTTGGCTAGCTTAATATGATGACTACTTGATAGTTTAGTGCACCATGCTTTACGGCTTAGAATCGGGACTTCAAAGATGTTTTGAACGTCATGGACCATATGAGATGTTCCAAGAGTTGAAGTTAGTATTTCAAGCAAATACCCGAGTTGAGAGATATGAAGTCTCCAACAAGTTCTATAGCTAAAAGATGGAGGAGAATAGCTCAAGCAGTGAGCATGTGCTCAGATTGTCTGGGTACTACAATCACTTGAATCAAGTGGGAGTTAATCTTCCAGATAAGATAGTGATTGACAGAGTTCTCTAGTCACCATCACCAAGTTACTGGAACTTCGTGATGAACTATAGTATGCAAGGGATGACGAAAACGATTCCCGAGCTCTTCGTGATGCTGAAATTGACGAAGGTAGAAATCAAGAAAGAACATCAAGTGTTGATGATTGACAAGACCACTAGTTTCAAGAAAAAGGGCAAAGGGAAAAAGGGAACTTCAAGCAGAATGGCAAGCAAGTTGTCACTCTCGTGAAGGATCCGAAAGCTGGACCAAAGCCTAAAACTGAGTGCTTCTACTGCAAAGGAAATGGTCACTAGAAGCAGAAATACCTTGAATATTTGGTAGATAAGAAGGATGACAAAGTGAAAAAGGGTATATTTGATATACATGTTATTGATGTGTACCTTACTAGTGTTTATAGTAACCCTTGGGTATTTGATACTTGTTCAGTTGCTAAGACTAGTAACTCGAAATAGGAGTTACAGAATAAACAAAGACTAGTTGAGGGTGAAGTGATGATGTGTGTTGGAAGTGGTTCCAAGATTGATATGATCATCATCGCACACTCCTTATATTTTCTAGATTAGTGTTGAACCTAAATAAATGTTATTTGGTGTTCGCATTGAGCATAAATATGATTAGATCATGTTTATTGCGATATGATTATTCATCTAAGGTAGAGAATAAATTGTTACTCTATTTACATGAATAAAACCTTCTATGGTCATACACCCAATGTTGATGGTTTATTGAATCTTGATCATAGTGATACACATATTCAATATATTGATGCCAAAAGATGAAAAGTTGATAATGATAGTGCAACATATTTGTAGCATAACCGTTTGGGTCATATCGGTGTAAAGCGCATGAAGAAACTCCATAAAGATGGACTTTTGGAATCACTTGATTATGAATCATTTCATGTTTGCGAACCGTGCCTTATGGGCAAGATGACTGAAACTCCATTCTTCGGAGCAATGGAACGAGCTAGTGACTTATTGGAAATAATACATACCGATGTATGCGATCCAATGAGTGTTGATGCTCGTGGCGAGTATCGTTATTTTCTGACCTTCACAGATGATTTGAGCAGATATGGGTATATCTACTTAATGAAACACAAGTCTGAAACATTTGAAAAGTTCAAAGAATTTCAGAGTGAAGTGGAGAATCATCGTAACAAGAAAATAAAGTTTCTATGATCCAATCGTGGAGGAGAATATTTGAGTTACGAGTTTGGCCTTCGTAGAAAACAATGTGGAATAGTTTCACAGCTCACGCCACCTGGAACACCACAGCGTTATGGTGTGTCTGAACGTCGTAACCGCACTTTATTGGATATGGTGTGATCTATGATGTCTCTTATCGGTTTACCACTATCGTTTTGGGGTTATGCATTAGAGACAGTTGCTTTCACTTTAAATAGGGCACCATCAAAATCCATTGAGACGACGCCTTATGAACTATGGTTTGGTAACCAAAGTTGTCGTTTCTTAAAGTTTGGGGCTGCGATGCTTATGTGAAAAAGCTTCAACCTGATAAGCTCGAACCCAAATTGGAAAAATTCATCTTCATAGGATACCCAAAGGAAACTGTTGGGTACACCTTCTATCACAGATCCGAAGGCAAGATATTCGTTGCTAAGAATGGATCCTTTTTAGAGAAGGAGTTTCTCTCGAAAGAAGTGAGTGGGAGGAAAGTAGAACTTGATGGGATAATTGTACCTTCTCCCGAATTGGAAAGTAGTTCATCACAGAAATCAATTCTAGTGATTCCTACACCAATGAGGGAGGAAGCTAATGATGATGATCATGAAACTTCAGATCAAGTTACTACAGAACCTCGTAGGTCTTCCAGAGTACGGCCCGCACCAGAGTGGTACGGTAATCCTATTCTGGTAGTCATGTTACTAGACCATGATGAACCTACGAACTATGAGGAAGCGATGATGAGCCCAGATTCCATGAAATGGCTTGAGGCCACGAAATCTGAGATGGGATCCATGTATGAGCACAAAGTGAGGACTTTGGTGGACCTGATGATCGGTAAGCCGTATTAAATAAATGGATCTTCAAGAGGAAGACAGACACTGATAGTAGTGTTACTATCTACAAAGCTCGACTTGTCACAAAAAGGGTTTTGACAAGTTCAAGGTGTTGACTACAATGATATTTTCTCAACTATAGCGATGCTTAAATCCGCCCGAATCATGTTAGTAGTTGCCATATTTTATGAAATCTGGCAAATGGATGTCAAAACTGCATTCCTTAAATGGATATTTCTTAAAGAAGAGTTGTATATGATGCAACCAGAAGGTTTTGTCGATCCTAAAGGTACTAACAAAGTGTGCAAGCTCCAGCGATCCATCTATGGACTGGTGCAAGCATCTCGGAGTTGGAATATACGCTTTGATGAGTTGATCAAAGCATATGGTTTTATACAGACTTTTGGAGAAGCCCGTATTTACAAGAAAGTGAGTGGGATCTCTTAGCATTTCTAATATTATATGTGGATGACATATTGTTGATTGGAAATGATATAGAATTTCTGGATAGCATAAAGGGATATTTGAAAGAAGTTTTTCAAAGAAAGACCTCGGTGAAGCTGCTTACATATTGAGCATCAAGATCTATAGAGATAGATCAAGACACTTGATAAGTTTTTTCAATGAGTACATACCTTGACAAGATTTTGAAGTAGGTCAAAATGGAACAGTCAAAGAAGGAGTTCTTACCTGTGTTGCTAGGTGTGAAGTTGAGTAAGGCTCAAAACCCGACCACGGCAGAAAATAGAAAGAGAATGAAAAGTCATTCCCTATGCCTCAGCCATAGGTTCTACGAAGTATGCCATGCTATGTACCAGACCTATTGTATACCCTGCCTGAAGTTTGGCAAGGGAGTACAATAGTGATCTAGGAGTAGATCACTGGACAACGGTCAAAATTATCCTTAGTAGAATAAGGAAATATTTCTCGGTTATGGAGGTGACAAAGAGTTCATCATAAAGAGTTACGTTGATGCAATCTTTGACACCGATCTAGATGATTCTGAGTCTCAATCTAGATACATATTGAAAGTGGGAGCAATTAGCTAGAGTAGCTCCGTGCAGAGCATCGTAGACATAGAATATTTGCAAAATACATACGGCTCTGAATGTGACAGACCCATTGACTAAACTTCTCTCACAAGCAAAACATGATCACACCTTAGTACTCTTTGGGTGTTAATCACATAGCGATGTGAACTAGATTATTGACTCTAGTAAATCCTTTGGGAGTTGGTCACATGAGGATGTGAGCTATGGGTGTTAGTCACATACATATGTGAATATTTGTGTTAAATCACATGGTGATGTGAACTAGATTACTGACTCTAGTGCAAGTGGGAGACTGAAGGAAATATGCCCTAGATGCAATAATAAAGTTATTATTTATTTCCTTAATTCATGACAAATGTTTATTATTCATGCTAGAATTGTTTTAACCGGAAACTTAGTGCATGTGTGAATACATAGACAAACAGAGTGTCACTAGTATGCCTCTACTTGACTAGCTTGTTGAATCAAAGATGGTTATGTTTCCTAGCCATAGACATGAGTTGTCATTTGATTAACGGGGTCACATCATTGGAGAATGATGTGATTGACTTGACCCATTCCGTTAGCTTAGCACTTGATCGTTTAGTATATTGCTATTGCTTTCTTCATGACTTATACATGTTCCTATGACTATGAGATTATGCAACTCCCGAGAATACCGGAGGAACACTTTGTGTGCTACAAAGTGTCACAATGTAACTGGGTGATTATAAAGGTGCTCTATAGGTGTCTCCGATGGTACTTGTTTAGTTGGCATAGATCGAGATTAGGATTTGTCACTCCGATTGTCGGAGAGGTATCTCTGGGCCCTCTCGGTAATGCACATCACTATAAGACTTGCAAGCAATGTGACTAATGAGTTAGTTGCGGTATGATGCATTATAGAGACTTGCCGGTATTGAGATTGAGCTAGGTATTGAGATACCGATGATCGAATCTCGGGCAAGGAACATACCGATGACAAAAGGAACAACGTATGTTGTTATGCGGTTTGACCGATAAAGATCTTCGTAGAATATGTAGGAGCCAATATGAGCATCCAGGTTCCGTTATTGGTTATTGACCGGAGACGTGTCTCGGTCATGTCTACATAGTTCTCGAACCTATAGGGTCTGCACGCTAACGTTCGGTGACGATCGGTATTATGAGTTTATGTGTTTTGATGTACCGAAGGTAGTTCAGAGTCCCGGATATGATCACGGACATGACGAGGAGTCTTGAAATAGTCGAGATATAAAGTTTGATATATTAGATGACTATGTTTGGACTTCGGAAGTGTTCCGGGCAAGTTCGGGCATATACAGGAGTACGAGGGGGTTACCAGAACCCCCCGGGGAGTATAATGGGCCTTATGGGCCTTAGTGGAGAAGAGGAGGGGCGGCCAATGCAGAGCCGTGCGCCCCCTCCACCTCTAGTCCAAATTGGACAAGGAGGGGGGCGGCACCCCCCTTTCCTCCCCCCCTCTCTCCTCCTCCCCCTTCTCCTACTCCTACTAGGAAAGGAGGAGTCCTACTCCCGGTGGGAGTAGGACTCGCCCTTGGCGCGCCCTCCTCCTGGCCGGCCGCCTCCCCCTAGCTCCTTTATATATGGGGGCGGGGGGCACCCCAAGACACACAAGTTGATCATTGATCTTTAGTCGTGTGCGGTACCCCCCTCCACCATAATCCACCTCGGTCATATCGTAGCGGTGCTTAGGCGAAGCCCTGCGTCGGTAGCTTCATCAACACCGTCATCACGTCGTCGTGCTGATGGAACTCTCCCTCGAAGCTCCACTGGATCATGAGTTCGTGGGACGTCACCGAGCTAAACGTGTGCAGATCGCGAAGGTGTCGTATGTTCGGTACTAGGATCGGTCAATCGTGAAGACGTATGACTGCAGCAACCGCGTTGTCATAACGCTTCCTCTTACGGTCTACGAGGGTATGTGGACGACACTCTCCCCTCTCGTTGCTATGCATCACCATGATCTTGCATGTGAGTAGGAAATTTTTGAAATACTACGTTCCCCAACAATTTCAGCATCACGAAGAGCTCGGGAATCGTTTTCGTCATCCCTTGCATACTATAGTTCATCAAGAAGTTGCACTAACTTTGTGATGGTGACTAGAGAACTCTGTCAATCACTATATTATCTTGGAAGATTAACTCCCACTTGATTCAAGTGATTGTAGTACCCCAGACATTCTAAGCACATGCTCACTAGTTAAGCAATTCTCCTCCATCTTTTAGGCAAAGTACTTGTCAGAGGTCTCATACCTCTTGACACAAGCATGAGTCTGAAATACCAATTTCAGCTCTTGGAACATCTCATATGCTCTGTGACGTTTCAAAAACATTTTTTGAAGTCCCAGTTCTAAGCCGTAAAGCATGGTGCACTAAACTATCAAGTAGTAATCATATTGAGCTAGCCAACGTTCATAACGTCTGCATCTGCTCCTGCAATAGGTCTGTCACCTAGCGGTGCATCAAGGACATAACTCTTCTGTGCAGCAATGAGGATACACCTCAGATCATGGACCCAGTCCGCATCATTGCTACTTTCATCTTTCAACTTAGTTTTATCTAGGAACATATAAAAAACATAGGGAAGCTATAACGCGAGCTATTGATCTACAACATAATTTGCAAAATACTATCAAGACTAAGTTCATGATAATTTAAAGTTCAATTAATCATATTACTTAAGAACTCCCACTTAGATAGACATCCCTCTAGTCATCTAAATGATCACGTGATCCAAATCAACTAAATCATGTCCCTATTAGGGAACGTGGTAATTTCACAAATTTCCTACGCACACACAAGATCATGGTGATGCATAGCAACTAGAGGGGAGAGTGTTGTCCACGTACCCTCGTAGACCGAAAGCGGAAGCATTATGACAACGCGGTTGATGTAGTCGTACGTCTTCACGATTGACCGATCCTAGTACCGAACATACGACACCTCCGTGATCTGCACACGTTCAGCTCAGTGATGTCCCACGAACTTCGATCTAACAGAGTGTCGAAGGAGAGTTTCGTCAGCACGACGGCGTGATGATGGTGATGATGAAGCTACCGGCGCAGGGCTTCGCCTAAGCACTACGACAATATAACCAAGGTGGATTATGGTGGAGGGGGGCACCGCACACGGCTAAGAGATCAATGATCAACTTGTGTCTATGTGGTGCCCCCCTCCCCCGTATATAACGGAGTGGAGGAGGGGGAGAGGGCCGGCCTCCTAGGCACGCCCAAGGGGGGGGAGTCCAACTCCCGGTGGGAGTAGGATTCCCCCTTCCCTAGTTGGAGTAGGAGAGGGAAGGAAGGGGGAGAAGGAGAGAAGGAAAGGGGGCCGCCCCCCTCCCAATTCGGGTTGGGCTTAGGGGCGGGCGCCCCCACCTTGGCCGCCTCCTCCCCCTTTCCTCTAAGGCCCAATAAGGCCCATTGACTCCTCGGGGGGTTCCGGTAACCTCCCGGTACTCCGGTAAATGCCCGAACTTACCCGAAACCATTCCAACATCCAAACATAGCCATCCAATATATCGATCTTTATGTCTCGACCATTTCAAGACTCCTCGTCATGTACGTGATCATATCCGAGATTCTGAACTACCTTCGGTACATCAAAACACATAAACTCATAATACCGATCGTCATCTAACTTTAAGCGTGCGGACCCTACGGGTTTGAGAACTATGTAGACATGACAGAGACATGTCTCCGGCCAATAACCAATAGCGGAACCTGGATGCTCATATTGGCTCCCACATATTCTATGAAGATCTTTATCGATCAAACTGCATAACAACATACGTTGTTCCCTTTGTCATCGGTATGTTACTTGCCCGAGATTCAATCGTCGGTATCTCAATACCTAGTTCAATCTCGTTACCGGCAAGTCACTTTACTCGTTCCATAATACATCATCCCGTAACTAACTCATTAGTCACATTGCTTGCAAGGCTTATAGTGATGTGTATTACCAAGAGGGCCCAGAGATACCTCTACGACAATCGTAGTGACAAATCCTAATCTCGATCTATGCCAACTCAACAAACACCATCGGAGACACCTGTAGAGCAACTTTATAACCACTCAGTTATGTTGTGACGTTTGGTAGCACACAAAGTGTTCCTCCGGTAATCGGGAGTTGCATAATCTCATAGTCATAGGAACATGTATAAGTCACGAAGAAAGCAATAGCAATATACTAAACGATCAAGTGCTCAACTAACAGAATGGTTCAAGTCAACCACATCATTCTCTAATGATGTGATCCCATTCATCAAATGACAACTCATGTCTATGGCTAGGAAACTTAACCATCTTTGATTAACGAGCTAGTCAAGTAGAGGCATACTAGTGACACTCTATTTGTCTATGTATTCACACATGTACTAAGTTTCCGGTTAATATAATTCTAGCATGAATAATAAACATTTATCATGATATAAGGAAATATACAAATAACAACTTTATTATTGCCTCTAGGGCATATTTCCTTCAGTCTCCCACTTGCACTAGAGTCAATAATCTAGTTCACATTGCCATGTGATTTAACACCAATAGTTCACATTTGTATGTGATTAACACCCATAGTTCACATCGCCATGTGACCAACACCCAAAGGGTTTACTAGAGTCAATAATCTAGTTCACATCGCTATGTGATTAACACCCAAAGACTAGTAAGGTGTGATCATGTTTTGCTTGTGAGAAAACTTTAGTCAACAGGTTTGTCAAATTCAGAGCCGTATGTATTTTGCAAATATTCTATGTCTACAATGCTCTGCATGGAGCTTCTCTAGCTAATTGCTCCCACTTTCAATATGTATCCAGATTGAGACTTAGAGTCATCTGGATCGGTGTACAATCTTGCATCGAGTAACTCTTTACGACGAACTTTTTATCACCTCCATAACCGAGAAATATTTCCTTAGTCCTCACTAAGGATAATTTTGACCGCTGTCCAGTGATATACTCTTAGATCACTATTGTACCCCCTTGCCAAATTCATGGCAAGGTGCACAATAGGTCTGGTACATAGCTGATTTCTACTACACAACCTTCTTCTTGTAGACGTCGTTGGGCCTACAAGTGCACAAGTTTGTAGGACAGTAGCAAATGTCCCTCAAGTGGATGACCTAAGGTTTATCAATCCGTGGGAGGCGTAGGATGAAGATGGTCTCTCTCAAACAATCCTGCAACCAAATAACAAAGAGTCTCTTGTGTCCCCAACACACCCAATACAATGGTAAATTGTATAGGTGCACTAGTTCGGCGAAGAGATGGTGATACAAGTGCAAAATAGATGGTAGATAAATGTATTTGTAATCTGAAATTATAAAAACAGCAAGGTAGCAAGTGATAAAAGTGAGCGTAAATGGTATTGCAATGGTAGGAAACAAGGCCTAAGGTTCATACTTTCACTAGTGCAAGTTCTCTCCACAATAATAACATAGATAGATCATATGACAACCCCTCAACATGCAACAAAGATTCACTCCAAAGACACTAATAGTGGAGAACAAACGAAGAGATTATGGTAGGGTACGAAACCACCTCAAAGTTATCCTTTCTGTTCTATCTATTCAAGAGTTTGTAGTAAAATAACATGAAGCTATTCTTTCCGCTCAATCCATCATAGAGTTCATACTAGAATAACACCTTAAGACACAAATCAACCAAAACCCTAATGTCACCTAGATACTCCATTGTCACCTCAAGTATCCGTGGGCATGATTATACGATATGCATCACACAATCTCAGATTCATCTATTCAACCAACACAAAGTACTACAAAGAGTGCCCCAAAGTTGCTACCGGAGAGTCAAGAACGTGTGCCAACACCTATGCATAGGTTCATGGGCGGAACCCGCAAGTTGGTCACCAAAACATACATCAAGTGGCACATGATATCCCATTGTCACCACAGATAAGCATGACAAGACATACATCAAGTGTTCTCATAAAAGACTCAATCTGATGAGATAACTTCAAAGGGAAAACTCAATTCATCACAAGAGAGTAGAGGGGGAGAAACATCATAAGATCCAACTACAATAGCAAAGCTTGGGATACATCAAGATCGTGCCATAGAGGGTACACGAGAGAGAACATGAGAGAGAGAGAGATCAAACACATAGCTACTGGTACATACCCTCAGCCTCGAGAGTGAACTACTCCCTCCTCGTCATGGAGAGCGCCGGGATGATGAAGATGGCCGCCGGTGAAGGATCCCCCCTCCGGCAGGGTGCCGGGAAGGGCTCCCGAGAGGTTTTTGGTGGCTACAGAGGCTTGTGGCGGCGGAACTCCCGATCTATCTTGATATTCGATGTTTTTAGGGTATGTAGGCTTATATAGGCGAAAGAAGTCGGTTGGGAGGTGCTCGAGGGGCCCACGAGACAGGGGGCGCGGCCAGTAGGGGGGGCGCCCCCCTATCTCCTGGCCTCCTCAAGGATCTTCTGACGTAAACTCCAAGTCTCCAGGATGATATTCTTCCCAAAAATAACGCTGCCGAAGGTTTCATTCCGTTTGGACTCCGTTTGATATTCCTTTTCTTCGAAATACCGAAACAGGCAATAAAACAACAATATGGGCTGGGCCTCCGGTTAATAGGTTAGTCCCAAAAGTAATATAAAAGTGTATAATAAAGCCCGTAATCATTCAAAACAGATAATAAAATAGCATGAATGCTTCATAAGTTATAGATACGTTGGAGACGTATCAGCATCCCCAAGCTTAATTCCTGCTCGTCCTTGAGTAGGTAAATGATAAAGAAAGAATTTATGAAGTGTGAATGCTAGAGGTGCACAAGTTCGATCAATGATAATTTCAATCACCTTTACTAGCATCATTATATGTCATAACAGTAGTTCATCTCATAAAACTTTTCACGAACTAGTAACAAGCAATTCACATGTTAAAGCATAGACCATAAACTTTCTTGAAAACTAGCAAACTTCATTCTTAGTCATCAAACAATTGCAATTCATCTTACTTTCAGGAAGAGTCTATATCAGAGCTTTGATTTAGCAAACTTCACATACTCAACTATCATATAGTCTTCTACAATTGCTAACACTCACGCAATACTTGTGGTTATGAAGTTTTAATCAGACACAGAGAAAGATTGGGGCTTATAATGTTGCCTCAAAACGTATTCATCTTTGGGTTATGTCAACAATAATAGTTCATGCTAACGTACATCCAATTGGATATATATATATCAGGATCACCCTAACACAAAGTGCTTGCCAAAGGCTACAATGAAAAAGGGAAAGGTGAAGATCACCTTGACTCTTGCATAAAGTAAAAGACATAAAGTAAAAGATAGGCCCTTCGCGGAGGGAAGCAGAGGTTGTCATGTGCTTTTAGGGTTGGATACACAAAATCTTAATGCGAAAGAACGTCAATTTATATTGCCCCTTGTATATGGACCTTTATTATGCAGTCCGTCGCTTTTATTGCTTCCATAACAAGTTCGTACAAAGCTTATTTTCTCCACACTAATAAGTCATGCATATTTAGAGAGCAATTTTTATTGCTTGCACCAATGACAACTTACTTGAAGGATCACTCAATCCATAGGTAGGTATGGTGGACTCTCATGGCAAAAACTGGGTTTAAGGATATTTGGAAGCACAAGTAGTATCTCTACTTAGTGCTAGGAATTTTTGGCTAGCATGAGGGGAAAGGCAATCTCAACATGTTTGAATGATCCATGACAATATACTTTAACTAAGATGCAAGAAAACATAACCCATTAAGTTGTCTTCCTTGTCCAACATCAACCCTTTAGCATGTCATACTTAATGAGTGCTCGCAATTATAAAAGATGTCTATGATAATATATTTATATGTGAAATCTCTCTTCCTTCAATATTCTTTCATGAATTGTTCAAATGACCAATACAATGCTTGCTAACCGTCAATAAATTTACAACCTCTACTTCTTAGATGTGAAGTAATTACTCCCCATGGGATAAGCAAATGAAACATATATAATTTCAGATTTATGACATTCAACTCATTCAACCATTTACTCATAGGATATAAGTGAAGTACAAGAGTAAATGACAAACTACTCCAAAAAGATATAAGTGAAGACCAATGAGTAGCTAAATAATTATGCAACTATGTGAAGACTCTCTCCCATTTAAGAATTTCAGATCTTGGTATTTTATTCAAACAGCAAGCAAAGCAAAATAAAATAACATTGCAAGGATATCACACTCATGTGAAGAAGCAAAAACTTAGGCTCAACCGATACTAACCGATAGTTGTTGAAGAAGAAAGGTGGGATGCCTACCGGGGCATCCCCAAGCTTAGATGCTTGAGACTTCTTGAAATATTTTCTTGGGGTGCCTTGGGCATCCCCAAGCTTGAGCTTTTATGTCTCCTTAATTCCCCTCATATCATGGTTTCTCTTTTTATCAAAAGCTTCATCCACAACAAACTCAACAAGAACTCGTGAGATAGGTTAGTATAAACCAATGCAAAACCTTATCATTTTCTACTGTAACAAATCACTAAAATTATTATTCAACAATGCATACTAAATGCCTCTGCATATTTAATACTCCTATCCTCAAATAGAATCATTAAACAAGCAAGCATAGGCAAACAATGCAAACATAACAGCAATCTGCCAAAACAGTATAGTCTGTAAAGAATGCAAGATTCATCATACTTCCCTAACTCCAAAAATTATAATAAAAATATTAAGCTGTAAAATATTTATCAGAGCTTAATATGCAAAAACTTTCAGCATTATACCATTCTCTGAATTTTCTAGGGAATTTTTGCAACAGCGGTAAACTTTCTGTTTTCAAACAGCAACATGTATACTAGCAAAATAAGCATGGTAAAGGCTATCCTTGACATTTTTATTGAAACTAAATATCCAAAAAATTACTCTAAATAACATCAAGCAAATACTAACAAAATAAAATGACACTCCAAGAAAACACATATTATGTGGCGAATAAAAATATAGCTCCAAGTAAAGTTACCGATGAACGAAGACGAAAGAGGGGATGCCTTCCGGGGCATCCCCAAGCTTAGTTTCTTGGTTGTCCTTGGATATTACCTTGGGGTGCCTTGGGAATCCCCAATATTAGGCTCTTGCCACTCCTTATTCCATACTTCATCGAATCTTTACCCAAAACTTGAAAACTTCAACCACACAAAACTCAAAACAAAGCTCGTAAGCTCCGTTAGTATATGAAAATAAATCACCACTTAGGTACTGTAATGAACTCATTCTAAATTCATATTGGTGTAATATCTACTGTATTCTAACTTCTCTATGGTTCATACCCTTACATACTAGCCATAGATTCATCAAAATAAGCAAACAACACAATGAAAACAGAATCTGTCAAAAACAAAATAGTCTGTAGTAATCGGTATCAAACGTATACTTCTGGAACTCCAAAATTTATGAAATAAATTGGTGGACCTTAGGAATTTATCTATTAATCATCTTCAAAAAGAATCAACCTAAAATCACTCTTCAGTAAAAATGGCAGCCATTTTCGTGAGCGCTAAAGTTTCTGTTTTCTACAGCAAGATCATATAGATTTCACCCAAGTCTTCCCAAAGGTTCTACTTGGCACTTTATTGAAACAAAAGCTATAAAACATGATTACTACAGTAGCATAATCATGTGGACACACAAAAACAGTAAGGGTAAATATTGGGTTGTCTCCCAACAAGCGCTATCGTTAATGCCTTTCTAGCTAGGCATGATAATGACAATGATGCTCACATAAAAGATAAGAATTGAAACATAAAGAGAGCATCATGAAGAATATGACTAGCACATTTAAGTCTAACCCACTTCCTATGCATAGGGATTTTTTGAGCAAACAACTTATGGGAACAATAATCAACTAGCATAGGAAGGTAAAACAAGCATAACTTCAAAATTTTAAGCACATAGAGAGGAAACTTGATATTATTGCAATTCCTACAAGCATATGTTCCTCCCTCATAATAATTTTCAGTAGCATCATGAATGAATTCAACAATATAACCAGCACCTAAAGCATTCTTTTCATGATCTACAAGCATAGAAAATTTATTACTCTCCACATAAGCAAAATTCTTCTCATGAATAATAGTGGGAGCAAACTCAACAAAATAATTATCGTGCGAAGCATAATCCAATTGAAAACTAAAATCATGATGACAAGTTTCATGGTTATCATTATTCTTAATAGCATACAAGTCATCACAATAATCATCATAGATAGCAACCTTGTTCTCATAATCAATTGGAACCTCTTCCGAAATAGTGGAATCATCACTAAATAAAGTTGACACTCTTCCAAATCCACTTTAATATTCATCACAATAAGATTCAATATCCTCCAAAATAGTGGGATCAATACTACCTAAAGTTGACACTCTTCCAAACCCACTTTCATCAATATAATCATCATAAATAGGAGGCATGCTTTCATCATAATAAATATTCTCATCAAAACTTGGGGGACTAAACATATCATCTTTATCAAACATAGCTTCCCCAAGCTTGTAGCTTTGCATATCATTAGCATCATGGGTATTCAAAGAATTCATACTAACAACATTGCAATCATGATCATCATTCAAATATTTGGTGACAAACATTTTATAGATTTCTTCTTCTAGCACTTGAGCACAATTTTCCTTACCATCATACTCATGAAAGATATTAAAAAGGCGAAGCGTATGAGACAAACTAAATTCCATTTTTGTAGTTTTCTTTTATAAACTAAACTAGTGATAAAACAAGAAACTAAAAGACTCGATTGCAAGATCTAAAGATATACCTTCAAGCACTGACCTCCCCGGCAACGGTGCCAGAAAAGAGCTTAGTTGACGGGGTGTGAGTGTCATTTACCTAGCCTCCCCGGCAATGGTGCCAGAAAATAGCTTGATGTCTACTACACAACCTTCTTCTTGTAGACGTTGTTGGGCCTGCAAGTGCACAGGTTTGTAGGATAGTAGCAAATTTCCCTCAAGTGGATGACCTAAGGTTTATCAATCCGTGGGAGGCGTAGGATGAAGATGGTCTCTCTCAAACAACCCTGCAACCAAATAACAAAGAGTCTCTTGTGTCCCCAACGCACCCAATACAATGGTAAATTGTATAGGTACACTAGTTCGGCGAAGAGATGGTGATACAAGTGCAAAATAGATGGTAGATAAAGGTATTTGTAATATGAAATTATAAAAACATCAAGGTAGCAAGTGATAAAAGTGAGCGTAAACGGTATTGCAATGGTAGGAAACAAGGCCTAAGGTTCATACTTTCACTAGTGCAAGTTCTCTCAACAATAATAACATAGATAGATCATATAACAATCCCTCAACATGCAACAAAGATTCACTCCAAAGACACTAATAGCGGAGAACAAACGAAGAGATTATGGTAGGGTACGAAACCACCTCAAAGTTATCCTTTCTGTTCTATCTATTCAAGAGTTCGTAGTAAAATAACATGAAGCTATTCTTTCAGCTCAATCCATCATAGAGTTCATACTAGAATAACACCTTAAGACACAAATCAACCAAAACCCTAATGTCAACTAGATACTCCATTGTCACCTCAAGTATCCTTGGGCATGATTATATGATATGCATCACACAATCTCAGATTCATCTATTCAACCAACACAAAGTACTTCAAATAGTGCCCCAAAGTTTCTACCGGAGAGTCAAGAACGTGTGCCAACCCCTATGCATAGGTTCATGGGCGGAACCCGCAAGTTGGTCACCAAAACATACATCAAGTGGCACATGATATCCCATTGTCACCATAGATAAGCACGGCAAGACATACATCAAGTGTTCTCGTAAAAGAACAATCCAATAAGATAACTTCAAAGGGAAAACTCAGTTCATCACAAGAGAGTAGAGGGGGAGAAACATCATAAGATCCAACTACAATAGCAAAGCTCGGGATACATCAAGATTGTGCCATAGAGGGAACATGACAGAGAACACGAGAGAGAGAGAGATCAAACACATAGCTACTGGTACATACCCTCAGCCTTGAGGGTGAACTACTCCCTCCTCGTCATGGAGAGCGCCGGGATGATGAAGATGGCCACCGGTGAAGGATCCCCCCTTCGGCAGGGTGCCGGGAAGGGCTCCCGAGAGGTTTTTGGTGGCTACAGAGGCTTGTGGCAGCGGAACTCCCGATCTATCTTGATATTCAATGTTTTTAGGGTACGTAGGCTTATATAGGCGAAAGAAGTCGGTCGGGAGGTGCTCGAGGGGCCCACGAGACAGGGGGCGCGCCCAGTAGGGGGGGGCTATCTCCTGGCCTCCTCGAGTATCTTTTGACGTAAACTCCAAATCTCTAGGATGATATTCTTCCCAAAAATAACGCTGCCGAAGGTTTCATTCCGTTTGGACTCAGTTTGATATTCCTTTTCTTCGAAATACTGAAACAGGCAATAAAACAGCAATATGGGCTGGGTCTCCGGTTAATAGGTTAGTCCCAAAAGAAATATAAAAGTGTATAATAAAGCCCGTAATCATTCAAAACAGATAAAAAAATAGCATGAATGCTTCATAAATTATAGATACGTTGGAGACGTATCAATAGCATACTTTATAGAACCTATGATTGTGGCATAGGGAATGACTTTCATTCTCTTTCTATCTTCTACCGTGGTCGGGCTTTGAGTCTTACTCAACTTTACACCTTGTATACAGGCAAGAACTTCTTATTTGACTGATCCATTTTGAACTCTTTCAAAAAACTTGTAAAGGTATGTATTCATTGAAAAATCTTATCAAGCGTCTTGATCTATCTCTATAGATCTTGATGCCCAATATATAAGCAACTTCACCAAGGTCTTTCATAGAAAATACTCTTATTCAGGTATCCCTTTATGCTATCCAGAAACTCTATATCATTTCCAATCAACAATATGTCATCCACATATAACATCAGAAATGCTACAAAGCTCCCACTCACTTTCTTGTAAATACAGACTTCACCGCAAGTCTGTATAAAACTATATGCTTTGATCAACTCATCAAAGCGTATATTCCAACTCCGAGATATTTGCACCAGTCCATAGATGGATCTCTGGAGCTTGCACACCTTGTTAGTACCTTTAGGATTGACAAAACCTTCTGGTTGCATCATATACAACTCTTCTTTAAGAAATATCCATTTAAGGAATGCAATTTTGACATCCATTTGCCAGATTTCATAAACAACTGCTAACATGATTCAGACGGATTTAAGCATCGCTACAGTTGAGAAAATCTCATTGTAGTCAACACCTTGAACTTGTCAAAAACCTTTTGCGACAAGTCGAGCTTTGTAGATAGTAACACTACTATCAGTGTTTGTCTTTCTCTTGAAGATCCATTTATTTAATATGGATTGCCGATCATCGGGCAAGTCCACCAAAGTCCAGACTTTATTCTCTTACATGGATCCTATCTCAGATTTCATGGCCTCAAGCCATTTCGGGGAATCTGGGCTCATCATCGCCTCCTCATAGTTTGTAGGTTCATCATGGTCTAGTAACATGACTTCCAGAATAGGATTACTGTACCACTCTTGTGCGGACCATACTCTGGAAAACCTACGAGGTTCTATAGTAACTAGATCTGAAGTTTCATGATCATCATCATTAGCTTCCTCACTAATTTGTGTAGGAATCATTAGAACAGATTTCTGTGATGAACTACTTTCCAATTCGGGAGAAGGTACAATTACCTCATCAAGCTCCACTTTCCTCCCACTCACTTCTTTTGAGAGAAACTCCTTCCTAGAAAGGATCCATTCTTAGCAATGAATATCTTGCCTTCGGATCTGTGATAGAAGGTGTACCCAACAGTTTCCTTTGGGTATCCTATGAAGACGCAGTTCTCCGATTTGGGTTCGAGCTTATCAGGTTGATACTTTTTCACATAAGCATCGCAGCACCAAACTTTAAGAAACGACAACTTTGGTTTCTTACCAAACCACAGTTCATAAGGTATAGCCTCAACGGATTTTGATGGTGCCCTATTTAAAGTGAATGCAACTGTCTATAATGCATAACCCCAAAACGATAGTGGTAAATCGGTAAGAGACATCATAGATCGCATCATATCCAATAAAGTGCGGTTACGACATTCGGACACACCATGACGCTGTGGTGTTCCAGGTGGCGTGAGCTGGGAAACTATTCCACATTGTTTTAAATGAATGCCAACTCATAACTCAAATATTTTCCTCCACGATTAGATCGTAGAAACTTTATTTTTTTGGTACGATGATTCTCCACTTCACTCTGAATTTTTTTGAACTTTTCAAATGTTTCAGACTTGTGTTTCATTAACTATATAGACCCATATCTGCTCAAATCATCTGTGAAGGTCAGAAAATAACGATACCCGCCACGAGCATCAACACTCATTGGACCGCATACATCGGTATGTATTATTTCCAATAAGTCACTAGCTTGTTTCATTGTTCCGGAGAACGGAGTTTTAGTAATCTTGCCCATAAGGCATGGTTCGCAAGCATGAAATGATTCATAATCAAGTGATTCCAAAAATCCATCTTTATGGAGTTTCTTCATGTGCTTTACACCGATATGACCCGAATGACAGTGCCACAAATATGTTGCACTATCATTATCAACTTTGCATCTTTTGGCATTAATATTATGAATATGTGTATCACTACGATCAAGATTCAATAAACCATCAACATTGGGTGTATGACCATAGAAGGTTTTATTGATGTAAACAGAATAACAATTTATTATCTCTCTTAGATGAATAATGGTATCGCAATAAACTTGATCTAATCATATTTATGCTCAACGCAAACACCAAATAACATTTATTTAGGTTCAACACTAATCTCAAAAGTATAGGGAGTGTGCGATGATGATCATATCAATTTGGAATTACTTCCAACACACATTGTCACTTCACCCTCAACTAGTCTCTGTTTATTCTGTAACTCCTGTTTTGAGTTACTAGTATTAGCAACCGAACAAGTATCAAATACCCAGGGGCTACTATGAACAATAGTAAGGTACACATCAATAACCTGTATATCAAATACACCTATGTTCACTTTGCCATCCTTCTGATCCGCCAAATGTTTGGGGCAGTTCTGCTTCCAGTGACCATTTCCTTTGCAGTATAAGCACTCAGATTTAGGCTTAGATTTAGCTTTGGGATTCTTCACAGGAGTGAAAATTTGCTTGCCATTCTACTTGAAGTTCCCTTTCTTTCCCTTTGCCCTTTTCTTGAAACTACTGATCTTGTCAATCATCAACATTTGATGCTCTTTCTTGATTTCTACCTTCGTCAATCTCAGCATCAAGAAGAGCTCGGGAATCGTTTTCGTCATCCCTTGCATACTATAGTTCATCACGAAGTTCCAGTAGCTTGGTGATGGTGACTATAGAACTCTGTCAATCACTATCTTATCTGGAAGATTAACTCCCACTTGATTCAAGTGATTGTAGTACCCAGACATTCTGAGTACATTCTCACTAGTTGAGCAATTCTCCTCCATATTTTAGGCAAAGTACTAGTCAGAGGTCTCATAGCTCTTGATACGGGCATGAGTCTAAAATACCAATTTGAGCTCTTGGAACATCTCATATGCTCCGTGACATTTCAAAAACGTTTTTGAAGTCCCGGTTCTAAGTCGTAAATCATGGTGCACTAAACTATCAAGTAGTCATCATATTGTGCTAGCCAAACGTTCATAATATCTGCATCTGCTCCTGCAATAGGTGTGTCACCCAGCGGTGCATCAAGGACATAATTCTTCTGTGCAACAATGAGGATACACCTCAGATCACGGACCTAGTCCACATCATTGCTACTATCATCTTTCAACTTAGTTTTTCTATAGGAACACATATAAAAACATAGGGAAGAAACAACACGAGCTATTGATCTACAACATTATTTGCAAAATACTATCATGACTAAGTTCATGATAAATTAAAGTTCAATTAATCATATTACTTAAGAACTCCCACTTAGATAGAGATCCCTCTAGTCATCTAAATGATCACGTGATCCAAATCAACTAAACCATGTCCGATCATCACGTGAGATGGAGTAGTTTTCAATGGTGAACATCACTATGTTGATCATATCTACTATATGATTCACGCTCGACCTTTCGGTCTCCAGTGTTCCGAGGCCATATCTGCATATGCTAGGCTCGTCAAGTTTAACCCGAGTATTCTGCGTGTACAAAACTGGCTTGCACTCATTGTATGTGAACGTAAAGCTTATCACACCCGATCATCATGTGGTGTCTCGGCACGACGAACTGTAGCAACCGTGCATACTCAGGGAGAACACTTATACCTTGAAATTTAGTAAGGGATCATCTTATAATGCTACCGCCGTACTATGCAAAATAAGATGCATAAAAGATAAACATCACATGCAATCAAAATATGTGACATGACATGGCCATCATCATTTTGTGCTCATGATCTCCATCACCGAAGCATCGTCATGATCTCCATCTTCACTGGCGCAACACCTTGATCTCCATCGTAGCATCGTTGTCGTCTCGCCAACTATTGTTACTACGACTATCGCTACCGCTTAGTGATAAAGTAAAACAATTACATGGCGATTGCATTGCATACAATAAAGCGACAACCATATGGCTCCTGCCAGTTGCCGATAACTTTGTTACAAAACATGAGCATCTCATACAACAATTTATATCACATCATGCCTTAACCATATCACATCACAGCAAGCCCTGCAAAACCAATTTAGACGTCCTCTACTTTGTTGTTGCAAGTTTTATGTGGCTGCTACGGGCTTCTAGGAAGAACCGTTCTTACCTATGCATCAAAACCACAACAATTTTTCATCAAGTGTGATGTTTTAACCTTCAACAAGGACCGGGCGTAGCCACACACGATTCAACTAAAGTTGGAGAAACAGACACTCACTAGCCACCTGTGTGCGAAGCACGTCGGTAGAACCAGTCTCACGTAAGCGTACGCGTAATGTCGGTCTGAGCCGCTTCATCCAACAATACCACCGAATCAAAGTATGACATGTTGGTAAGCAGTATGACTATTATCGCTCACAACTGTTTGTGTTCTACTCGTGCATATAACAGCTACGCATAGACCTGGCTCGGATGCCACTGTTGGAAAACACAGTAATTTTTAAAAAATTCCTACGATCACGCAAGATCTATCTAGGTGATGCATAGCAACAAGAGGGAGAGTGTGTCCACGTACCCTCATAGACCAAAAGCGGAAGCGTTAAGTAACACAGTTGATGTAGTCGAACGTCTTCGCGATCCAACCTATCAAGTACCGAACGCACGACACCTCTGCGATCTGCACATGTTCAGCTCGGTGACGTCCCTTGAACTCCAGATCCAGCTGAAGCCGAGGGAGAGTTCCTTTAGCACGACGATGTTGTGATGATGATGATGAAGTTACCGGCGCAGGGCTTCGCCTAAGCACTACGATGATATGACCAGGTGGAAAACTGTGGAGGGGGGCATCGCACACGGATGAAGATCAACTTGTGTGTCTACGGGGTGCCCCCTGGCCACGTATATAAAGGAGGGGAGGGAAGAGGTGGCCAGCCCAAGGGGGGTGCCAGGTGTGGGGAATCCTACTAGGACTCTCTAGTCCAAGTAGGATTCCCCTCCTCTTTCCTGTTCCTAGTAGGAGAAGGAGGGAAGGAGGAAGAGGGGAGAAGGAAGGAGGGGGGCACCGCCCCCTCCTAGTCCAATTTGGACCAGCCCATGGGAGGGGGGGCGCTAGGCCACCCCTTGATGCCCTTCTCTCCTTTCCCGTATGGCCCATTAAGGACCATTACTTCCGCGGGCGAATTCCCGTAACTCTCCGGTACTCCAAAAAATACCCGAATCACTCGAAACCTTTCTGATGTCCGAATATAGCCTTCCAATATATTGATCTTTATGTCTCGACCATTTCGATATTCCTCGTCACGTCCGTGATCTCATCCAGGACTCCAAACAAACTTCGGTCATCAAGTCACATAACTCATAATACAAATTGTCATCGAACGTTAAGCGTGCGGACCCTACGGGTTCAAGAACTATGTAGACATGACCGGGACACATCTCCGGTCAATAACCAATAGCGGAACCTGGATGCTCATATTGGCTCCTACATATTCTACGAAGATCTTTCTCAGTCAAACCGCGTAACAACATACGTTGTTTCCTCTGTCATCGGTATGTTACTTGCCCGAGATTCGATCGTCGGTATCATCATACCTAGTTCAATCTCGTTACCGGCAAGTCTCTTTACTCGTTCTGTAATACTTCATCCCACAACTACCTCATTAGTCACAATGTTTGCAAGGCTTACAGTGATGAGTATTACCGAGAGGGCCCAGAGATACCTCTCCGAAACACAGAGTGACAAATCCTAATCTCGATCTATGCCAACCCAACAAACACCTTTGGAGACACCTCTATAAAGATCTTCGTAGAATATGTAGGAGCCAATATGAGCACCCAGGTTCGCTATTGGTTATTGATCGGAGTGTGTCTCGGTCATGTCTACATAGTTCTCGAACCCGTACGGTCTGCACGCTTAACATTCGATGACGATATGTATTATGAGTTATGTATTTTTGATGATCGAAGTTTGTTCGGAATCCCGAATGAGATCACAGACGTGACGAGGAGTCTCGAAATAGTCGAGACATAAATATTGATATATTAGATGGTTATATTCGAGTGTTCCGGAAAGTTTTGGATAAAACCGGAGTGTTGGAGGGTTACCGGAACCCCCCGGGGAAACTAATGGGCCACATTGGGCCTTAGTGGAGAGAGAGAGAGGGACGGCCAGGGCAGGCCGCGCCCCCCCTCCCCCTTGGGTCCGAATTGGACTAGGGAAGGGGGGGCGTCGCCCCCCTTTCTTTCTCCCTCTGCCTCTCCTTCCTTCCCTCTCTCTCCCTCTTGGTGGAATCCTACTAGAACTAGTAGTCCTAGTAGGACTCCTCTTGTGGGGCGCGCCCTAGGAGGGGCGGCCGGCCTCCCCCTTGCTCCTTTATATATGGGAGCAGGGGGCACCCTAGGACACACAAGTTTTGATGCGGAGCATCCCACGTTCATCCCCATGTACACTCCGACTACGCTCCAAACCCCAAGTGGACATACGACGAGACCTCGAACATACGCCATTGGACACAAGGTGAACTCGCTCCTCTCCGAACCTTCACTTCCCACATGTGAGACATGGTTACTACCTCATATATATGTGCTATGCATGACCAGGAACAAGGAGGAAGACCATGGACAAGACGGCGAGGACACCAAGTACAAGGACCAAGAGAAGAAGCTGCCTGAAGCTACAGCGGCCGGAGGTCCGACCAGGACCAGACGTCCGACGACTCCCAGGCTCCGGACGACCGACCCCCTCCGGACGACCGTGCCAGCGACCACCCAACCGAATCTACGGACATCCGAAGAACTCCGGACGTCCGGGACCCCGCGAGCCTCCGGACGACCGCCCCCCTCCGGACGTCCGACCGAAGCGCACCCGAGCTGAATCTACGGAAGTCCGAAGAGCACCGGACGTCCGGACCTTCCCGAGCCTCCGGACGACCGGAACCCTCCGGACATCCGACGCCTGTCTATGCACAGTGTGTTGGGCCGCCGCCCATGTACCCCTTCACTTACCCCTTCATGGCCCATGACTATATATACTCGTCCACCTCCTCCTAATTAGGTTTAGCGTTGATTTAGCTCAAGTTAGAGATAGAGCTTCGCTCATCCATCGGATCTCCTCCTCGTGAGAGACCGCGGCCTCTTCGGAGAAGATCCTATCGGATTCAAGACCCCCTCGTGGGAAGATCCCCTTGTGGATTCAAGACCTCCTCACGGAGAAGATCGGTTACCTTTGTATCCTTACCTTTGTTGACTTTGGATCTCGTGTATCTCTTTGTGTTCTTTGATCTAGCATTTGTGTGACCGATTCCTTGTTGGTTGAGTGTTTTCCCTCGTTCCTCCCCGTGATTTCCTCATGTGCTTCCGCGTGTTCTTCGTGATTCCCCGTAGGATCCACTCCAAACGTGAAAGATCGTCCACATAGGGTTCCGCCCTACATCATCTTGGTATCATGAGCCACGTTTATCACGTATTTGGAGTCCCTCCCACCATTTTCTAGCCTTCTTTTGCTTGATTTCGTCCTAAAATTCGAAAATCCCCACCAAAAATAGCCCCAAATTTTTTTGTGATTTGTTGGTTTGATGATGTTTTGTTGATTTTGATCCATGGATTTGCTTGGTTTCGAGTGGATCTAGCATTTCCCCAAGTTTCCCCATCTTCCATCCACAAAATCCCGCGAATTTTGACCCCGAAATCTCCATTTTCCGCCCAAAATCACGTCCCCAAACTCGCATCTCGCGTTGACCCCGACCCACCGGACGACCGGACTTTTACGGACGTCCGGAGCCCCAGGAACGACCGGACGTCCGACCTTTTCCGGACGACCGGAACCCCTAACCCGAACCAAATTTACGGATTTCCGACCTTTCCGGACGTCCGACGCCCCGGACATCCGTCCATTTACGGACGTCCGTAACCTGTAGTTTCAGACTTTGGCTGATTCTTGTTTCGGCCATAACTAATTCATCCGAACTCCGATTTTGACGTTCTTTAGCTCGTTTTGAAGCTCTTGACATCCCCCTTCCCACAAAAATACCACCAACATCATTTGACTCCATCAAAATTTTGGAAAATTGGCAAGTTTGCCTAGGCCTTCCACCACATCATCCGCATAGCCACCACCGACTTCCGCAACCTAACCCATCTTGATCAACTCAAACAAGCTCAAACTAGCCCTTAGCATTAGTGGTTGCTTGAGTAGTGAGTCGAGTCTTCTAAGGTGTTTCAGCTACTTAGGGACGATTACTTCTTCATCAACCACCACCACCACTTCCGCATAGGCTTACCCACCATACGCTTCCACCAACCCCAACTTAACCCAATTTTGTTTGAGTTGTGGCTTGTGTCTCCTAAGGTGTTTCGGCTACTTAGGGACGGCAACTTCAACTCCGACACGTATATAGCCATCATCCCACTTCCGCATTGCCTAGTGCAAAACCACCACCGCTTTCCGCTACCACCATTTGACATTTGTCATTTGAGATTTTGAGTTCGCGGTTTTTCCGTTTCCTAAGGTGTTTCGGCTACTTAGGGACGAGTCTCCATCATCTTGGTATCTACACCAAGAACACCGCCACTCATCATCGCAAAGGATGGTAACCTCGACGACACCATTGTATATTCCCCTTGCAAATTGCATTGTTAACCCCTAGCCCATTTTGCGTTACTTGCCTATCGAGACTAGCCATTTGAGTATTGCCGGGCCACGTTACTTGTGCACATTAGTGATCTACACCATCCATTGCATACATACCATATCATATTGGTATCATATCTTGTGTCACAAGTTTGTTCCCGCATATACATAATTGCTATCTTGGTTTGTGCATTGTGCAAAATTGGCCATAGAAAAAAAAGAAATAAAGCTTTTAAGCAAAAGATAGAGAGCAAAGAAGCTTGTAAGCAAGTGTCATAGCATCATACCACATTGCACATAAGATTGTCATATCCGATCATCTTGGATCATTGTAACGCCCGGATAATCATGCTACAGTAATCTCACGTTGATGGTGCCACGTCACCTCTATCACTGTAGTTAATCACGGGTTAAATCAAAACCGTTTCGAAATTCAAATTCAAATTTATGATGACAATAAAAGTTTTCAAAAATTAAAACTAAAAAGTTCGGTGGTTGTCAAATATTACATCGGTAATTATGGTGGAGTGCACACATTTTTATAAAGTGTCTAAATATTTTAAAATGAATTAAAACCGAAAAGGAAAAATAAGAAAAGAAAAAAAACAAACCGAATAAATAAAGGGAGGGGGGAAAACCCCCTGGCCAACTGGGCCAAACGGCCCAGCCGACCGGCCCATTGGCCCATCCGCCCACCCCCCTCACTCCCTTAACCCCCCCGGGCGACGAAACCCTAGCCCCCTCCCCCACTCGCTCTCTCCCCCTCCCCCCGATCCAGTTCTGGATCGGGATCGGGACAAACCCCCCCACCGACGCTCGAACCCCCCCGGATCCCGACCACCGCCGCTCGTCCTCACCCCCCTCCTCGCCGGACGCCGTGGACGCCGTCGTCCCGCCGCTGCCCGTCGCCAGACCTCGCCGTCCCCGTCTTCCACCTCGCCGGGACCACGTTGCCGCCGAACACCTCCTCGCCCTCCTCCTCGCCGGTCCTCCTCGACCTCCCCCGAGCCCACTGCCCCGAACCCCTACTCCGTGCCGTGAGCATCGCCCCTCTCTTCTCCCCCTCTGCTCCCGTCGCCGGATCCGACCGTGCCCGCCATCCGCGCCGAGGCCCTGGTGCCGTCCCTGATGGCCACCGGCCTCGCGCTGCTTCGCCCCGCCCACGCACGCGCTCACGGCCGCGGCCTCCGCGCCACGACTGGGCCAGTGCCCCGCTCGCTCCCCCTACCGTCTCGGCCAACCACGGTGCTCGCCGACCTGCCACCCTTTGCGGGTGCCGCCTACGGCCAGCTCGCCGTGGGTGTGCTCCGGCGAGCCACCCACCCGCAGCACCCTCCCGCGCCCCCCTGCTCCCCTCGCCCCACGCCGGCCCCTGAACCCCATCCCCTCACCTCCGTCCCCCTCGGCGCACGGCTGATGGCGCCGGCCCCCAGCGATCCTCCGTGCGGCCGCCCGTTGCAGTGGTCGGCGACGCCTCGCCGTTTCCCCAATTGGCCTGGGCGGGCGCCCATTCGGGCTGGCGCCCGTCGCCTGCACACCGAACCCGATAGGCCCCTAGGGGCCTATGACAAACAGGGCCCGTGCCCCATAACGATTTTGAAAAAAAAGGAAAAGGAATTAAAAAAAATAGAAAAAAATGATTTAATAAAATTAATTATTAATTAGTTAATTAACTAATGAATTAATTAAGTTAATTAATCTGGTTTAATTAATTTAATTAACTAGTTAAGTTTAATTAAACTGTAAGTAGATTAACCTAAACCCTAATTAACCTAATTAGAGGATGACAGGTGGGTCCCCCCTGGACCCACATGTCAGGTTGAACAAGTCAACTCTGTTGACTGCTGATGTCAGCATGACATCATGCTGACGTCATAAATCCTTTTTTTCGAATTAATTAATTAATTAATTAAATTCCAGAAATTAATAAAATCTTTAGAAAATCATATCTTTTAATCCGTAACTCGGATTAAAATATTTTCAACATAAAAGTTGCTCAGAATGACGGGACGAATCCGGATACGCAGTCCGTTCGTCTGCCACACCCCCCTAACCTATCGAACTCGCAACTTTCCCCCTCCGGCTCCTCTGCCCGAAAACACGGAACACCGGGGATACTTTCCCGGATGTTTTCCCCCTTCACCGGTATCACCTCATACCGCGTTAGAACACGTCTAGCTCTGCTTGTTGTCCTGTTATGCACTTGCTTGCTACGTATTTACTGTTTCTTCCCCCTCTTCTCTCCGGTAGACTACGAGACCGACGCTGCTGCTGCCCAGTTCGACTACGGAGTTGACGACCTCTCTCTCTTGCCAGAGCAACCAGGCAAGCCCCCCCCCCCTTGATCACCAGATATCGCCTATTCTCCTCTATACTGCTTGCATTAGAGTAGTGTAGCATGTTACTGCTTTCCGTTAATCCTATTCTGATGCATAGCCTGTCATTGTTGCTACAGTCATTGATACCTTACCCGCAATCCTATATGCTTAGTATAGGATGCTAGTATTTCCATCTGTGGCCCTACATTCTTGTCCGTCTGCTGTGCTATACTATCGGGCCGTGATCACTTGGGAGGTGATCACGGGTATATACTATATACTTTATACATGATACATGTGGAGACTAAAGTCGGGTCGGCTGGTGGAGCACCCGCGAGTGGATCTTTGAGGCGGAGCGACAGGGCAGGTTGAGACCGCCTAGGAGAGAGGTGGGCCTGGCCCTGTTCGGCGTTCGCGGAGACTTAACATGCTTAACGAGATCTTGGTATTTGATCTGAGTTGGCTACGAGCTTATACGCACTAACCAACTACGTGGGAAAGATATGGGCACTCGGCGTCATGGTATCAGCCGAAGCACTTCAGACGTCAGCGACGGAGCGGCGCGCGCCGGATTGGACTGGAACGCCACTAGGCTAGGTCTGCTTCCGGCCGCCCTCGCAACATGCAGGTGTGCTATGGGCGATGGGCCCAGACCCCTGTGCGCTTAGGTTTAGACCGGCGTGCTGGCCTCTCTGTTTTGCCTAGGTGGGGCTGCGACGTGTTGATCTTCCGAGGCCGGGCATGACCCAGGAAAGTGTGTCCGGCCAAATGGGATCAAGCGTGTTGGGTAAGTTGGTGCACCCCTGCAGGGAAGTTAATCTATTCGAATAGCCGTGATCTTCGGTATCAGGACGACTTGGAGTTGTACCTTGACCTTATGACAACTAGAACTGGATACTTAATAAAACACACCCTTCCAAGTTCCACAGACAACCCGGTGATCGCTTTTCCACAGGGCGACGAGGGGAGGATCGCCGGGTAGGATTATGCTATGAGATGCTACTTGGAGATGCTACTTGGAGGACTTCAATCTACTCTCTTCTACATGCTGCTAGACGAAGGTGACCAGAAGCGTAGTCTTCGACAGGATTAGCTATCCCCCTTTTATTCTGGCATTCTGCAGTTCAGTCCATCGATATGGCCCTTTACACATATACCCATGCATATGTAGTGTAGCTCCTTGCTTGCGAGTACTTTGGATGAGTACTCACGATTGCTTTTCTCCCTCTTTTCCCCTTTCCCTTCTACCTGGTTGTCGCAACCAGATGCTGGAGCCCTAGAGCCAGACGCCACCGTCGACGATGATTCCTACTACACTGGAGGTGCCTACTACTACATGCAGGCCGCTGACGACGACCAGGAGTAGTTAGGAGGATCCCAGGCAGGAGGCCTGCACCTCTTTCGATCTGTATCCCAGTTTGTGCTAGCCTTCTTAAGGCATTCTTGTTTAACTTATGTCTGTACTCAGATATTGTTGCTTCCGCTGACTCGTCTATGATCGAGCACTTGTATTCGAGCCCTCGAGGCCCTGGCTTGTATTATGATGCTTGTATGACTTTTTTTTATTTGTAGAGTTGTGTTGTGATATCTTCCTGTGAGTCCCTGATCTTGATCGTACACATTTGCGTGCATGATTAGTGTACGATTGAATCGGGGGCGTCAGAATCATCTTGAGAGAAACACCGGGAACCATACATACATAGCATACTTGGGATAGAAGTTTATCCATTTTGCATCTTATAGGTTGTGCACAAGTGTCGTATCCGCCTATTGAGCAATCGTGCTAGCGTCTCTCTTGAGTTGTGCAACACGAGCATTTTCCGTGGATTCCACATTTGTGCTCATTCCTTGGTTGCACGACCCCATTTATCTATCCGTGTGTGTGTTTCCGTGTGCCACATATTGCTATTGGTCCATTTGTTTCACTTGCGAATTTGTGAATCTCTTTCAACATTATTAACTCTTGCTAACATTTTGCATTAAATTTTTGTGCCACTATCCTCACCGAGCTCCACTATAAGCTTTACTTGTGTAGGTGTGAGAACCGACAAGGATTGGTACCAATAGTGCTATTTCATTGTCTGCATTTGAGTGAACTTGATTCATTGTCAACTTCGGTCAAGGTACATTGGTATAAGTTCTTCTCTTTCTCCCACTCATATTTGCTCGAGTTTTGTGATGGATAGGCAAGGCATTTCCTCTCCGGTCTTCGACAACAACGATGGCATGAACAACTACATAACCAAAGCATCTATCTTCGATCTACAACGACAACTGCAAGGCGCACAATCAAGATTGCGAGAGCGCATCGAGAACATCTCCATCGACATTCATCACTCCAAAGCAGGGAGAAGGGACTACTTCAACAAGAAGCTTGCCGCACATAAAGAGGAGCAATATGCAAGGATGGAGGAGATTAGAGCCTTGATCAAGTCTACTTCCCCTTCGTCATCTTCAAGGCGGCGGCGACCAAGTCGATCATCTTTGGAGCACAAACAAGATGCAAGCGCAAGTCGTCCAAGTCAACATCTACATGGCGACCGCCATCATGTTCGTAATAAACATCATCATGAAGGGCAAGTCACCTTCAAGCATTATGTGCATGACGACGACGAATGCCAACGAGCTCAAGCACGACAACGACATCATCATCATGAAGATGCTCCACAAGCGCAAGTGCACAAGTCCCAACAAGCCCTACTTCACGCCAAGTCCAAGCTTCATAAGCACAAGAGAAGACCGCGAGACGACCACCACCAAGACGGCGCTACGGCTACATCAACCACTTCGGCATCTTCGCCAAGTGTTCTCAAGGCATCTTCGCCTATGGACGTATGGCATCTTCGCCTACTTCCCACAAGTACGCCTACAACGACTTCATCAAGTCCAAGGCGACCACCTTCAAGAGAGGGCGGCACTTCCATCTTCGGAAGCCCCCCAAGGAAGATGGTCGAGCATGGGAAATTCCCTTCGGTCATGGAGACGAGCTATGAGGTGCCACATCATATGGGCCTCCAACACCAAGACGGTGACAAGACGGTCGAGCAAGGGACATCCCCTTCGACCACGGCGACGAGCGCGAACCTCTTCAACAACATGAAGATGACGCCCACATTGGACTCATACTCCGAGTCAAGCTACGCGACCGCGCATGGAGACATTTGCACCTACATCTCTCCGACACCCACATATGTCGAGATGCCCCAAGTGCCACGTGAGGAGAGCCACCACCACATGAGTGACATGAGTGAATCCACCATACGTGACATTGAGAGCATTTCCTATGAGAGGATGAGTGTGACCACCACTAGCCCCACACATGAGAGCATGC
The DNA here is from genome assembly GCF_002162155.2 of Triticum dicoccoides. NCBI lineage: Eukaryota > Viridiplantae > Streptophyta > Magnoliopsida > Poales > Poaceae > Triticum > Triticum dicoccoides. The sequence continues at coordinate 439,900,048 of NC_041381.1, forward strand.
CACACATCCTATGTGAGGTTGAGAGCCAATTGAGTGACTCCACCAACCATATGAGTGAGAGCATCCTTGAGGGAGTGAGTGAGCCACAATACTTAGAGAGTGAGGTAGTTGACACGGCATGTGAGGCCATTATGATTTCTAACGACTTAACCTCTACTCCTAGTGTGTTTTCTTCTATGGTGCTAGGTCTCCTACATGAAGACACGCCCATACGCGACGAGTCCATCCCTCCAATGGGAAAACCGATGGCCATGGTGGACGATGATACACCCCCCACATGGTTCCATCAAGATGATGATGACCATGACTTGATCTTCAACACCCCACCTACAACACATGAGCGACGCTCCAAAGGTAACATAGGTGATGGTGCTTCTCTTGTCCCACTAGTGGACTCTCTTGACCTTGATTGCTCCCATGATGTTGACCCACCTATTACCATGCTTCATGCTAGTGAAACTTCTTCATGCCTTGAATTACCTATTTATGATGAATATGATGATGAGCATGTTGAGTTGCCTAGTTGTGATGCTATGCTCCATAGGATATCATGTGAAATTTCTTTTGGTCACGTCATGTTTGACAATCCATTGAACTTGTCATATGCTATGAGTGAGATTTCCCATATTGCATCATTACAATCTCAACATAGTAACTATGCATGCCCCATTAAGATAAATCCTATTTGCACATATGGCATAGATGACAAGCCCATGGTTATTGGCATTTGTTTTTCATGTGATGATATTGCCATGCTTCCTTTACATGACTTGTGCAATTCATCTACTATGCCATGCCATGATCACACTGTTCCAAATATGCATTGTTTTGGATGTTGTCAATATTCTCCATGTGATGTTTCCATTAATGCTCATGAGGAGACCCCCATAGCTTCCTCATGCATATTAGGAGATTTTGATTCATCCCATCCTTTGCATGATTTCCATGATTGCTTGCACCATATGCATTCCATGAATAACAATGCTCTAGATATTTCTCGGGATGCATTACACAATTTGAGTCTCCATTATGCCATACATAATAACAAACATATCATGATGGATGACATGTTTCTATATCGCGCATCTCATTTATTTGAACATTGGATATTTTGTGCTAACCGACACAAGCACGTGCGCATCATAATGGATGATGTGTACATATACCATGCACACACAATTTTTCCTTTGTCTTTGTTTTGTGTAGGTACTCATGTATACTCGTCAACCTCTCAATCCCAAGAGTTGACGAAACGAGCTCTTGAGAGCAACGATGCTTTGGGATCCCGTGGACTATCCTTACCACTGTTCCCTTCGCGCAAGGACTACGCGCATCTCTTCTACTTGGCTCTCACACGGCTATGGGCTATTTACCACTTGTCACCTTATGCTCATTTTCCCGTGTTCACTTTGCATGTTATACTTGCTTCTATGCATTTTCCATGCAATTGTGACCCTTGCTTGCATCTACCCATGATTCACCATTATGATACTTCTATGTGTATTTGCATGCTTGGTGGAGATCCTTGTTGCTATTGCCATGTTTATCATGTGCCTCATACTATTGTTGGTTCTTGTGTTGGGAGAGTCATGATGTTACATTGCTATTTACATAGGACTTCTTGACAACACCATGAACCTACTTTCCTCATACCTTGCTTTCATGCTTGTGCTATGACATGTGAATTATTCATGCCCACTATTTGCACACATGACATGCTTGCCATGATTCCTTCTAGTATGTTGCATCTTCGCACTACTAGCATGCTTGACTTGATTGCTAAGATTGCTTGCTTGGTTGCATCACCCATGTTCCACTCTTACTCGCTTTCTTGGGTTGATGACATCTATGCCCATGCCTCTCACATGATATATCTTGATCATTGTCTCATGTGTCCATTAGTTGCCTCTTTCATATCCACTTGTATTGAGTGCAACCATACTATGCTTATTGATCTTGGAGACTTTGACACCTTACTTGTGATGCATGCTTGTTTGATTGAGCCTATTGCATTTGGTTGTAATCGCATCATATGCCTCCATACTATGAAATGCTTCCTTGTCCTTTCTTATGATGAGCATGATGCATACACTTGTTGGGTATATTACCACTCGAATGTTAGGTTTTGCATGTCCGCTAACCTCATTTGTTTTTCCAAGTGTTTGTCATGTTCTTTCATTTTGGAGGATTCACAAGGCGGTGCCGTTATGAGACATATTGGTTATGTCAAGGCATACAAGATGCGCAACTACATCATCCTTGAGACACTCCTAAAGGTGAACTCCTTCTCTTTGAGCCATCCTCAAATACGCATATTGGATGGGTCACTCTTTCATTGTTGTTTCTTTCTTGTTGTCTACATGATACATCTCGTGAACGGAGGAGCAACATTGGAGATTGGCTACATGAAGCTTCACATTGAGGAGCGCTCGCACTTATTGGATGCACCTTCGAAACTCCACTCATGCCTCGACATCGAGCTTTGGTACACCAACACCTCCATATTTATTGATTGTGCTCATACATGTCATGCTCGATGGACTTATCATACTCACCACAAGTTTGCACCCTATGCATGGATTGACTCACATTATGATTGCCTTGTTGCATCTATTTCCATGTCATCCATGATATATGAGCTTGTGCACTTCCTTAGCAAATTTGTTGTGATCTTCCTTGATGGCATATTCATACATCATGATCATATTACCCATCATCAATTGCATGATAACATACACATGTTGAGCATCCATTGCCATATTCATGCTATTGATAAACCGTCTCACTATGACATCATTTTGCACCGTGGTTGCATTAATCATATTTACAACACATTTGTTTGCACAATGATTGCATTTCCTCACATGAATGCTTTGCAACTCATTCTAGATCATCTTGATAAGCTTCATGCACTTTCTCACGACCAATCTTGCCGCACGGACTCATTCTTACATGATGGACACTTTGTGTGAGCTAACCAATGTATTTCCGAGTGTTGCTTGTGTTTGCTCTTTTTGCATGTCTATCACTCCGGCGACACCTTGGACTACTTGGATTGCGCCATGTCTTCAACTTCGTCCAACTACAAGTCCGTCTACGTCAACCGTTTCCATGGTGATGAGGATCACGATCCGAGGTCGGATCTTTCCCAAGGGGGGGGGAGAGATGATGCGGAGCATCCCACGTTCATCCCCATGTACACTCCGACTACGCTCCAAACCCCAAGTGGACATACGACGAGACCTCGAACATACGCCATTGGACACAAGGTGAACTCGCTCCTCTCCGAACCTTCACTTCCCACATGTGAGACATGGTTACTACCTCATATATATGTGCTATGCATGACCAGGAACAAGGAGGAAGACCATGGACAAGACGGCGAGGACACCAAGTACAAGGATCAAGAGAAGAAGCTGCCTGAAGCTACAACGGCCGGACGTCCGACCAGGACCGGACGTCCGACGACTCCCAGGCTCCGGACGACCGACCCCCTCCGGACGACCGTGCCAGCGACCATCGAACCGAATATGCGGACATCCGAAGAACTCCGGACGTCTGGGACCCCGCGAGCCTCCGGACGACCGGCCCCCTCCTGACGTCCGACCGAAGCGCACCCGAGCCGAATCTACGGAAGTCCGAAGAGCACCGGACGTCCGGACCTTCCCGAGCCTCCGGACGACCGGAACCCTCCGGACGTCCGACGCCTGTCTGCGCACAGTGGGTTGGGCCGCCGCCCATGTACCCCTTCACTTACCCCTTCGTGGCCATGACTATATATACTCCTCCACCTCCTCCTAATTAGGTTTAGCGTTGATTTAGCTCAAGTTAGAGATAGAGCTTCGCTCATCCATCGGATCTCCTCCTCGTGAGAGACCGCGGCCTCTTCGGAGAAGATCCTATCGGATTCAAGACCCCCTCGTGGGAAGATCCCCTTGTGGATTCAAGACCTCCACACGGAGAAGATCGATTACCTTTGTATCCTTACCTTTGTTGACTTTGGATCTCGTGTATCTCTTTGTGTTCTTTGATCTAGCATTTGTGTGACCGATTCCTTATTGGTTGAGTGTTTTCCCTCGTTCCTCCCCGTGATTTCCTCGTGTGCTTCCGCGTGTTCTTCGTGATTCCCCGTAGGATCCACTCCAAACGTGAAAGATCGTCCACATAGGGTTCCGCCCTACATCAAGTTTTCTCTCCCAACCGTGTGCGATGCCTCCCTCCATAATTACACACCTCGATCATACCATCGTAGTGCTTAGGCGAAGCCCTGCGCCGGTAACATCATCATCATCGTCGCCACGCCGTCGTGCTGACGGAACCCTTGTCCTCAACTGGATCAAGAGCATGAGGGACGTCATCGAGCTGAATGTGTGCTGGACGTGGAGGTGTCGTGCGTTCGGTACTTGATCGGTTGAATCGCGAAGAAGTTCGACTACATCAACCACGTTATTGAAACGCTTCCGCTTTCGGTCTACGAGGGTACGTCGACACACTCTCCCCTCTCGTTGCTATGCATCACCTAGATAGATCTTGCGTGATCGTAGGAATTTTTTTAAAATTACCGCGTTCCTCAACAAGTGGCACCACCGAAGGCGTAGGGATAGAAGGGTAGGCCTAAACCCAACAGAGAAAACCCGAAAGGCACACCAATCTCGATGTGAATTGGGCAGATGCAATATAAGGCAGTCTCAGGCGACCGTTCAGCGCACTACCAAAGTTGGGTTTTTAATGGCCACGCATGAAAGTTACAACTAGCGGGGGCCAGGGAGTTTATTATCTCAAAATGTAAGATTAATCAAAAGGACTCAAGTGCGGGACTGTTCAAGTACAGAATAAGAGTGTTGACAAGGCATTAGTTGAAGTAACAGACGCGGCAAAGCAGTTGATGCATCTGCCAACGCGTCCCAAGATGTGAACATTCTGTGGAGAAGCTGCAGGACCATTCAGAAGAGGGGGGAAAAACTCGTCGCCCATGGGGCCAGGCAGGGCGGCCTTCTCTGGTGCAGCGCGCGCGGGTCGCGGTCAGATGGTCACGGTCTCCACAACACTGAAGGATGGGAACGATGCAAGATACTGCGGTCGAACACCTCGCACAGGCAGGACAGGAGATCGCCATCTGATCGTGACGCGACTGTGTTGCGTTGGCGCAGGAATGCGCAATCCTTTTTATCGGGGGCAAAACAGGCCAAGAACCGGCATGATCGAAACGTCTGGTTGTGTTTTTCTTCTTCAGGGTTTGAACATTTGAATTGATGTGGTATTTTTCTGGCTATGGTGCTGGGACTAGGAAAAGGAGGAGAACTCTCTCCACCGAAGCTGCAACGGGCTAGAGCAATTTCTCTTTCTAGTGCAAACGTAAGCCGCCCGCTAAGACCAAGGCCGAGAAAACGGCCCGCTACGTCGTTTTCCAACTTGCCGTATGCGCTGAGAGCGTTGAAAACGCCATTTGACAGGGGCATCCATGATCAATCTCTACTCTTTGCCCATCATACGATTACCTCAGCCCAATCAACCTAAACCATTAACTTGTCAACTTAATCACCATCCTTGGTCAATTTGCACGAACCGTCCGGTCGTAAAGTTCTTGTCTCCTGACAGAGGCCACGCTGAAGGCGCGTTCCTACCTCCTTCCAGGCCAGACTGAGGCGGGTAGCTCCTGTACTTGCAGTTCCTAAATCCTAATACGTGTGCCGAGCCCGGGCGTAACACCGCTCGGATTAGCTCCATATTAATACGGAAATCACTAAATCTGACATAAGCCTCTTTTAGAGATATATAAGGTAGAAGATGGAGTACAAATCATATTATACCAAATATCAAATATAGAGATATGTCTATATAATCTAGGAGTATATGCGTTTGAATCGGCTCGCAGAAGAAAAGGAAAAAAAGGCCTTTGGTCTTCGCGTATGACGCAGAGCTTGATCTATTGCGTGACGGAGAAGGCCACCCGGGGAGACGACGACGGGGCGGCGACGGAGTCAGCCGGTGGCCAACCAAAGACCCATCGGCTCCCCTATCCGAACCTTTTTGTTCTCTTCTGTTTCGTTTCTTGCATAAGATTCTTTGCCGCGCGGAGACCTGTAACGAGAATAACGGCCAGCGCGTGCGCGCGCCTGGCTCTGATGGTTCCATGTCGCCCCGCTCGGGCAGCTGCGTGTCTCCCGCTGGTGCTGATACTTTGCCTCCTCTCGTGCGCCGCCGCGAGGCCTGCGCCTGCGCCGGCGCCGGTGCACGGCCGGCACCATGGCCAAGGGTGGCACTCGTTCAAGCGGCTGCTAGACGCGCAGCGGGGGACCCGTGTGACGGGGCTCGGCGACCTGAAGCGCTACCTGGCCATGTTCGGCTACATGCCCAAGCATGCCGTGCCGGAGCACGGCGGCGACCCGACGGACGCCTTCGACGAGCACCTCGAGGCCGCCGTCAAACGGTACCAGTCCCGGCTCAGCCTGCCTGTCACCGGCCAGCTCGACGTCGTGACGCTCGATCAGATGATGTCCCCGCGCTGCGGCGTCCAGGACGACCACGGCGCGTCCGTCTCGCCAGAGCACGGCGGCGCGGTCAGTCGGTTCACGTTCTTCAAGGGCAAGCCGCGGTGGACGCGGCGGTCGGACCCGGACCCGGTCGTGCTCACGTACGCCGTGTCGCCGACGGCCACCGTCGGCTACCTGCCAGCCGACGACGTGAGGGCCGTGTTCCGGCGCGCGTTCGAGCGGTGGGCGCGGGTCATCCCCGTGGCGTTCGTCGAGACGGACGACTACGACGAGGCCGAGATCAAGGTGGGGTTCTACGAGGGCAGCCACGGCGACGGGGTGCCCTTTGACGGGCCGCTCGGCGTGCTCGGCCACGCCTTCTCTCCCAAGAACGGGCGGCTCCACCTCGACGCCGCTGAGCAGTGGGCGGTGGACTTCGCCGGCGAAACGAAAGCCTCGGCGGCCATCGACCTTGAGTCCGTGGCGACTCACGAGATCGGCCACGTCCTCGGGCTCGGACACTCGACTTCGCCGCAGGCCGTCATGTACCCGAGCATCAAGCCGCTGGAGAAGAAGGCCGACCTCACCGTCGACGACGTCGAAGGCGTGCAGCTGCTGTACGGGTCCAACCCGGATTTCAGGCTCAGCTCCCTCTACGACGCGACGGACACCTCCGGCTCGCCGGCAGGGAGCAGTTGGTCTGCTTCCTCGGCTGGGTTAGTTCTTTGTGCGGTCCTGGTCATACTTGTGACGCACTTGTAGATAGACAAAGACATCGTTTTTATAGGCAAAAGATCAGAATACAGAAAAAAACAAGTGTTGGGTAGCCTGATTCTATCTATAGATAGAAGAGAAAGAAGTGTTTCTCTTCTTGCATAGACAGTCAAAAGACGACAGCATGATGTAACTGTACATAATATATTCACCAAAAATTTGAAACTCTATTGTTTGACTTGAGGGTTATGCTTAGTGACAGCGACAAACTTTCAGTACAGAGAACTGACATTGCATCATACGGAGTATGTTTCTACCGCGACACTTCACTCTGAAGTGGCAAAACGCTTTCAGCTCCAGCTTCTTTTGCCCCAGCGGTTCTCTCTGCGACGGCCTTTGACATCGCAAACAATTTCTTGACAGTGTTTGTTAAGCATGTCCTGTGTTCGTCCATGGAGGCATGAATAAACTCGTGGAAGTGATCTCTTAGTTGCGTGACAAAAGAGGTGTTGACGGAGTTCGTCTTTCGGCACGAAGTTGAGGCGGGCTTCACAGGAGATGAAGATGGCTGGGGGACTTCAGATTGGACATCGCCATACATTGTGGATGACACTGCATATATTTGAAACTAAAGTGAGACAAAATGGACAAAAGTCTGCAATTCAATCCATCATGATGAGCACTAACAGGAAAATAGCAGCCTATTTGAAAAGAAAAGAAAAACTAATTTTACATTTGAGTTTCACAGAGAATATGTACAACAAAAGAAATCAATCATCCTTTTCAATGTATATAATAGTCAATGGTAAAAATGATGAATCCAAATCCTAAGCATTTGAATACTTCCAGCTACTATAAACAAAAAAAAATGCATATAACTTCTAAACAAAGACCACATGAATCTAGTTTTATTAAGGGATAAGCACCAATATTGTAGTCTATAGAGCAAAAGATGAGCCCGCATGTGTTAATATAAGGTTGTTTCAGGAAGGGACTATGATATGATTATACAGACAGAAGACTCTCCACTCAGCAATTGCACACCAGTTTTGTAAAACAAATCTAGACAGTACAAACTTCTTAACAAACTAGCAGGCAATCGACAATCAAATACTTGGTACTCTAAAAGACAAACACCAAAGCTCAAGCACAAACATCAGTTAAGGTGGAACATACTGCTTAGAAGATACATTTCTTCTTATCAGGCCAAAGAGTCTTGGACAGTCTAAAACTACAGGCTGGAGGACTAAACTTGCCGATTGCTTCACTAAAACATTAACCAATATGTAAACCGACAGGAGTACACTTAGGTGAACACCGATTATTGGTTGCAATAAAAAAAAACATCAAAGTGCAGCACATATATGCACAATGGTTCCTAATTCCTGAAGACCTAAACAAACTTGCCACGAAACAATAAAATTGGAAGTACAATTGTGTGAGCTGATGTATCAAAGAAGGAAGCACGTGAAAGAGGAACTCCTCCAATTGACACAACTATAAACAAGTTAATGCAGGTGAGCTTATTGACCGTTCACACAAAGATTGCTGCCATGGTGGCCCAAGTGTATAACTGGCTAATTAGCCACCGAGCCTAGACTGGCTTCAGACCGCATTAACATGAGAAGGGTTGCATAATTCCTTGTAATCGGAGATTACTCTACACTTGGCAATGGTAGGTCAATTCTGTAAACTGAATTGCACACTTTCCAGTACTATACATTAGACGGCTGACTGTTTCACTAACTCCTTATACATAGAAGCGTTAAATTAAACTTGTACACAGAATACAAATCGAGATAACCATGTCTAGGTAAACACCTAATTAATGAATGCCGGCCAAAAGTACTTCCAAAACTTAAATTATTTTGCAGAGTATTAGAAATCTAACTTTGTTGTGAGGAAACGAAAGTTTTAGCACATTGATGTGTGAGTTGATGAATCAAAGAAGGAATCACGTGGAAGAGTCATTCCTCTAATTGACACAACAAATCGAGTAAATGTAGGTGAGCTTACTGACCATTCACACAGAGATCGCTGCCACACATGGTGGCTGCAGTGTGTGACTGGCTAATTAGCCACTGAGCCGGGGAATGCAAGATTCGGACCACATTACCACAGGAAGGTTCAAATGGGAAAAAAAATAGCACGTCCACATTGCCACTATTGTGTGGATTTAGAGCAAGTCCAATGAACTCCCCAAATTTGACTCCCTACATCATCGATTGGAGAGGATCACAAAAAAATTCTCTATTTCTCTGAATTAATCAAATCCCACTCTAATTCTGCCAACTTACACTTTATTATTTTTTTGTAACCACCAGACATGTCTTAACAACTGTATTTTTGAACGGTTATATCTTCAGAAACCATATATCGACCCAATTCGACATTACCTTTCTCCATACTTAAAACCAAAAACGTTCTTATTATTGAGCACACGAAGACAGTAGTAGCTAGCAAGCGGCAACAGGCAGCAGCAGATAGGAAGACGCAGGTAGCAAGCCAGCAGCACATAGCAAATCAACCAGCAATAGCTAGCAAGCAGCAGCACATAGCAATCAATCAGCAGCAGGAGCAAAAACATCCTCATTCTCTCGACAAACACTAAAACCTGAACAAAACGCCGCCACAGCAATACAGCACCGTCGCTCTCGGTGCTCCCCATCGGCGCGGATCTGGGTTGCGGGGCAGGGTGGAGCGAGACGGCAAGGCGGCGCAGTAGCAGGTCGGCAAGGAGAATGGCACGTGGAGGAGCACGGCCACGCTGCAGCGACGAGAAGGACTTGGGGGCGGCGACAACTTCGGGAAGCGCAGCGGCGGGGGCAGGTGGGGGATGCCGAGCGCCTCTCGAGTCGACAGAGGGCGGTCTTCAGACTTGCTTTCACAAATTTAGGGTTTACCGTGACTCCACCGCGAAGAGGAAAGAGGGAGCGGAGAGGGTACCTTTGGTGGCGTGGACGGCGACCGCGATCAATACGTCGAGACCAGATGGGAGGTTGAAGAAGAATAGTTTTGGGTTTGCGACGGTGCTAGGGTTCCCTTATTTCTTTTCCTTTTTATATATATAGGGTTCAATTCAATCATCCTTTTTTTTAAACGAATTCAATTACTACCTCCGTCTAGGTGAATAAGTCATTCGCGTAGTTCTAGGTCATTGATTTGAGGAATTAAATATGTGTTATATGTCATGAAAAGTAGATCACTAGATTTCTACGAGGATGTAGTTTCTAAATATATGTTTTTTGTCACATATAATACATATTTAAATAGTTAAATCGTCAACCTAGAACTACGCGAATGACTTATTCATTGAGACGGAGGTAGTATCCTTGATCCGACTAGTAACTGGGACGGCAGACTGACTATTCCAGACAGGCGGTAGATCCCGCACCCAGTAGCCCGGGGAGAAGCCTCCCGCACAGGGAGCGCCCCTACAAGGCCGGTCCGTCGCGCGCTGTAGCGGCCAGGCTACTGTAGCAACAACGTTGCCAGAAAAAGCAACCTTCTTTATTCGTTTTATGAAAAACATGAAATTAATTTTTTGAAAATATGAACATCTTCTAAAAATTATTATTTTCTAAAACCTGGACGTTTTTCAAAAAAGAGAACATTTTCTGAAAACGTGATTTTTTTTGAAAAAAATATGATAACAGTTTAAAATCGTGAAAAACTGATCTTTTTAAAAAGCATGAACATTTCTAAATTTTGAACTTCTTTTGAAATTGGGAACAGTTACTGAAAACATGAACATTTAAAAAAAATCATGAAATTTTTTTCTAATTTATAAACGCATTTTGAAAACCAAAACACTTTTCAAATTTAAAACCTTTATGAACGCAGGAATATCTTTTGAATATTTGAAAAAAAATAAAAATGGCTATATCTCGAATTTTGAACAAATGTCTGAAAAACATGAACACATTTTTAATAAACCCGAACAATTTTTGAAATTCGAAACAAATCTTGAAATTTCGAAAAAAAATCAAAAAGAGACTTTAAAACTAAAAGACAAAGAAATTGGGTACAAGAAACATGAGAAAAAGAAAAGAAAAATGAAAAATACTAAAACTGAATCGAACCTTTCGGGAAGTTTCCAGAACCGGACAACTAAATGGGTTGGCCTAACTGGCTGGCTTTTGTGGGGAAATATCTAGTGCACTGAGTGCTTGTGGTGCTATCGGTGAACCTGACCTCCATAAGACATTTTAAAATGTTCCAAAAATGTGAAGAAAAAAAGTTGGGCATATCACACAATATCAATGCTTGTCGTCACAAAAATTCAAAACATTGCTCAAGATATCTAACACTAAATAATATGTAATATAACTCGACCTTTAGATTATGTCCATTACCGCATTGATGTCAAATTTATCATTTTCCCAATATATCGAATTTTGATATGAAATTTTATGACAACAAACATTGATATTGCGTGAATGTGCTGATTTTTTTCAACATTTTTAGAATATTTTGAAATGTGCTAGCAGGTCCGATGCACCAGTAGCGCCACAGGCACCGTTGCACAAGATATGTTCCCCGTTTCTGTGAGAAGCCCCAATAATTTGACACAAAGCGCATCACATAGGGATTTTCAGTATTTCCTATTTGCCGCATGTTACATCAAACAACCTCCAAACAAAGCAAGTGGGCTAGCTCATTTTAGGGGTAGGCAAAGAGGGTCATGCTTTCGGTTTTGGAAAATTCTAGAACATTCTCGTCTTCCTATTGTTTCATTTTTTTGGTTTTCATCTGTTTTTTCTTTTTCGAAAATGGTCTGAATTCTAAAAAATGACCTTGTTTTATAAACAGGTTCACAAATTCAAAAAATGTTAGGGTTGTTTGATAAATATTTGGAATATCTAACAAAGCTCCCTTTAAAAAAATCATGTTTTTCTAACATTTTTTGAAATTTTAGAAAATATTCCTGTTTCTCCAAATTTGTTCACAAGTTCAAAAAATGCCCATTTTTTCTGAAAGGTTTTGGACATTCATTTGTTTAGTTTTTTTCATGAAATATTCAAAATTACAAAAGAACTTTCCATTTTCAAAATTTATTCACAAATGCAAAATACGTTTACGTTCGAAAAAATGTTCCCCACAGTGATGTTAGAGGGAAGCCCGAGTTGATATATGGAAACCTGGGTCTCTACAGTATCAAAACCAAGGCGCTATATGGCCCAGGCAAGCGCCTTATGCGTGTTTGCTCGGCCTTCTACCACAAACGTGCGGCGTATATGCAACTGTGAGGGCTGGCCCAGGAAGCTCCCGCACGTCGGTCGTTCAGCTTGCTCCGCCCGCCAGTTATATATCTCGCTTATTACGACCCAGAGCACTATATCGCCTCAAGCGTTTGTTTTGATGGGCTGGCACAATATCGTTGGTTTTGGAAGTTCTTACATAAAGTGCCTACCTCCTCTAAAAACGTGCAGTGTCTACGAGACTGGTTTTCGAACCTTTGGTCATTTCAGGAAGGTTGTGATTGATTTTTTCTCTTTTTTGTTATGAGTTCCTTTACTGATTTTATTAGTTCCTTCCTGTTTGTATTTTTTTCTATCTTTCAAATATATTTAATTTTTTAATACACGTTGCACGTTTTTATGGATAGATTAAACATTTTGTACATACACGCTAAAATATATTTGCAAATACATCTTCAATATTTTTCTGTTGAACATCTCTTAAATGCACATTTTTAGTACATGTCAAACATTTTCTGAACCCAACATTTGAAAAAAAATCTAATGAACATTTTCAAACAGGTAAATATTTTTTATATGTTATGAACAATTTTTGAAATAAATGGTGAACATTTCGAAGCACATGATAAACATCCTTTAAATACACGTGGACAATTATTAAATAAACAATTATCATTATTGTGAACAGACGATGAACATTGTTAATATGTTGTGAATATTTGTTTTAAATGCCATATAATTTTTAATGGTACAAACATTGTTTCAATGTAATGAACAAATTTTAAAAACATGTCAAAACAGTTCGGATGGCATGAACATTTTTTTTCACTTTATGCACATTATTGAAACATGTTGTCAACCGATAGAAACAAGAGAAAACCAACATTAAAAACCCAGAAAAAAAACCACGGAACTAAATCAGCGCTATATTACACACTATAGTGGGCCGGCCCAAAGAATTCTTGTAGACCGGAGTGCAATACGGCTCGCTACACCGGAATTGCATAGGAGCACTCGGCGCCGACCCTCATCGGAATTCTGGCCATGTAGGCATCTTGGGATCCGCACACACCAAAGTAGCCTCAATGTATTCACTACTTTTTCAGATCATATGAGGTTTCCAGTGTTTCGTATATCAAAAGTGAGGTCCACACACTTCTATCCCCGGAGAGCAAAGTGTCTGTCCTTACCATAGACATTGAACTCAACTACCAACGTCCAACCACTTCTTTCATGTTAATGCATGTTACCGAAGGCAGGAAGTTCCACCGCATCATCATCTCCCTGCTGGCACTAAATCTCCTTGTTGTAATGTTCGTCTGCACCAAGATCGCTTTAAATCGTTGTCTTCAAGGGAACTACACTTGCGAGACCTAGTCAGCACATCCAGAGCATGGTACCACATCAGTAGTCCAAAATAATTATACCATGCCACAAGGTTAAGTCTAAATTGATTCGTATGTAATCTAGGGAATTAATGTCATTTGTTGTCCAGCCAGACAATGGCCACGAAATACTATGGAATATCTATTATTGCTAATCTCAAACATGTTTCCATCAATCTAGCCACCAATACTGCAATTCATTACGTTTTTTCATATGACCCTTCCATGCACATGACCGTACGAGTCCTTCCATGTACACTGGACATTTTTACTGCAGCCACGTAAACTTCCAACTCTCTCTCGTACACTGTTTTACCTCAACACACCTTTTACCACCCAAAGAATAAATCCCACAAACCAAAAGACTTCCATGAAGTCTTTTGTCCACGAAATTGTGGACATATTAAATGAGTGCACAACCATTTATTACCATGTTATACAACCAAAACTCGCATGCTTTCCATCTGTCATTATAAGCACATGTATGAATTGTCTGTTTCTACGCGTTGGATTTGTATTCACACGAACAAAACATTTCGCAAAAGGTGGCGCTGATCCCGAGCAAGTAGGTGAGCGGCAGTGATTCCAGAGTGTTGCGTCGCCGAGTGCTCTTAGTCCACTTCCACACTACACGCTATATTGGAAGCACCTTGCTCGACTGGCTCATTCCTTTCGAAATCATAGTTGAGGTTATCCCAAAACTCCTTTGACAGCAGTAAGTGGTGATGCGCACGTGCGTCATGAGTTTTGGTGAGTTTTTTCTCAAGAGGATGGATGCGCCTTCTATGTACACATTTTTCTACAAGACACGTTCAAAATGATTTATCACTTTACTACGTGTCCAAATGATGAACCGTTCCCACTATTGTATCCTCGCAGCAAGCCCTTTGAAACTAATCCCATGTTGGTTGGTTTGGAGAAACCTTGCTTCACTGCAATTTGTACTTCCTTATACTCTACTTCGTGCTTCTGCGTAGTGCAATACTATGTGTTTGCTTTTTTTATCTAGTGATGCGGTACACGCTACAACCGCATACCAGGAAAAACAAAAAAACAATTGAAACATAGAAAAGCCAAAGACTTCGAAAATCTAAAAAACCGAGTAAAAACTGGGGGAAAGTAAACAAAAATTAAAAATGAAGAAAAAAACTCGTTATTGTGGAGGGAGCACACTTTCGTGAGCGTGCATCACTCCCTCCATGTGTCCCTCACGCTCGCTGGCCTGCGGTAACTCCACGCCTCGTTTCCTCGTGAGTCACATTCATGGGCTCCCCCGCGCGTCACATTCATGGCCTTCCCCGCATGCATAGGGGCGCCCCCCCATGTGGGGTTACCCTCCAACTAATTTGTTCCTCCTTGTTTCTTTTTTGTCTTGCACTTTAATTCTGTCGGGGGGTGGCTATAAGTTTATTTAGTTCTAAAAATGTTAGTGGAAATGTTCAAAGGATTTACATAATGTTCGTAATTCTAGAAAACTTCAGTAATTTTTAAAAATATAAATAAAGAAATTGTTCACGAATTTGTAAAAGATGTTTATAATTTCAAAATAGTTTGAGAATTCATGAATGTTCATCAAATCAATAAAATCCTGAATTTAAAAATTAATTATGAATTTGGAAATATGTTTGTGATTTTTTAAAAATGTTTCCCATTTTAAAATGTTCACAAATTTTTATAAATATTTTGAATTTAAAATTTTCCATCAATGTTAACAAATGGTCATGAATATTTACGAACTTCCAAAAATTGTTTGGGATTTCGGAAAATGTTAAGAAATTAAAATAATCATTTGCAATTTAATGTTTCTTTACGAATTTGAAAATTCTCACTATTTTTTAGGAATATTTCTCAATTTATCCAAGGTTCCGATTTTGGAACATGTTCATGAATTTTAAAAATCATCATGAATTTAAAATTGTTCATTAATTTGGAAAACTATTTTTATAATATCAATGATGTTAAAACAAATGGAAAAATATAAATAAT
>NC_041381.1:439916124-439975294 GCF_002162155.2 Triticum dicoccoides
GAGAGAGAGAGAGAACTTTTGGAAACTCAAATGGACGCAAGGTTCTCAAAGCTTCCTAGAACCGCTACTAAATAGGCAGGACAACTTCAATTGTTTTCTAGGTGTCTGCTGTAAAAGTTGCAATGGTCTATATATATTGTGATTGCAGGCTTTGAATGGTGTCCAAGTCCCTTTTCATCAGAAAGTAAAAAATCATAATTTCCACTCATTACAGCAAAGTGATTCACAAACACAAAGTAGCCCTAACAATCAATTGGGCCAGCCCATCAACTAGCATACTAGACTGTTTTTGCTTTTTTGGAAGGTCTTGAGTCTGGTTTCTTTCTTGGGTCTGGTTTTAAGAAGTTACTCGTCAAGCTTTATTTGTTCTTTGTTGTTGTTTCTCTTCCGGTTTTTCTCAGGTTTTTTTTGTTTCTTTCATTTTTCTTTTACCTCTTCTTCTACTTCTTTTTCTTCTTTATTTTCTTTTCTAAAAATGTTCACAATTTTTGACACATGTTTCTAAAGTTTTCAAGATGTTCACAGTTTCTCCAAAAATGCAATCATTTCCCAAAAGTGATAATTTTCTTGGAAAGTTTTAATAATTTTAAATTCACATTTTTGGAAAAAATCATAAAAATCGAAAATATCTGATTTGCAATAAATGTTCAAATATTTTTTGACAAACCATGTACTTGACCTTACAATTTCTAAACCTTTTTCCGGAAAACCACTGTTGGACGTGAAAAAAATATATTTAGGCCCCTTGCGAAATTTAGGCAATTTGACAGGAGCAACTATCCAAGGGTTGCCCCTTACGAGGCTCTACTTCCTGATACTTCTCCGTCGTATCTACTTTTCCTAATGTTTCCATGTTGTTTTGGAATCTAATTTGCATGATTTGAATGAAACTAACCCGGACTGACGCTGTTTTCAGCAGAACTATCATAGTGTTGTTTTTGTGCAGAAATAAAAGTTCTCGGAATGGAACGAAACTTTTTGGGGATTTTTTATACAATAGAAGAGAATTTCTGGAGTCAAGAACCACCGGAGGGGGGCACCTGGGTGGGCACAACCCACCAGGGCACGCCACCCCCTCCAGGCGCGCCCACGTGGGTTGTCCCCACCCGGTGGCCTCGAAGACCCTAAAACCGACGCTATAAAATCATATTTTTCAAAAAAAAATAGGGAGAAAGAATTATCGTGTTTCACGAGTCGGAGCCGCCGTCGTCTCCTGTTCTTCATCGGGAGGCCAGATCTGGAGTCCGTATGGGCTCCGGAGAGGGGGATCTTCTTCATCACCAACACTTCTCCATCGCCAATTCCATGATGCTCCCCACTAGGACTGTGTAATTCCTTCGTAGGTTCGCTGGTCGGTGAGGAGTTGGATGAGATTCATCATGTAATCGAGTTAGTTTTGTTAGGGCCTGATCCCTAGTATCCATTGTGTTCTGAGATTGATGTTGCTATGACTTTGCCATGCTTAATGCTTGTCACTTTGGGCCCGGGTTCCATGGTTTCAGATCTGGACCATTTAGGTTATCACCATTATATTCATGTTCTAGATCCGATCTTGCAAGTTATAGTCACCTACTACGTGTTATGATCTGGCAAACCCGGAGTGACAATAGTCGGGACCACTCCCGGTGATGATCGTAGTTTGAGGAGTTCATGTATTCATCGTGTGCTAATGTTGTGTTCCGGTTCTCTATTAAAATGAGGCCTTAATATCCCTCATCTTCCAATAGGACTCTACTGCCACGGGAGGGTAGGACAAATTATGTTATGCAAGTTCTTTCCATAAGCACGTATGACTATTTACGGAATACATGCCTACATTATATTTATGAACTGGAGCTAGTGCTATATCGCCCTAGGTTATGACTGTCTCATGATGAATATCATCCAACGAATCACCGACCCAATGCCTACAATTTTCCTACATATTGTTCTTGCTAAGTTACTACTACTGTTGCTACTATTGCACTTCCTAAAAAATCATTACTATCACTGTTATCGTTACTGTTGCTGCTACCATTGCTATCAAAAATATCATATTACTTTGCTACTGATCACTTTGCTGCAGATAATTAATCTCCAGGTGTGGTTGAATTGACAACTCAACTGCTAATACTTGCAAATATTCTTTGGCTCCCCTTGTGTCGAATCTATAATTTGGGTTGAATACTCTACCCTCGAAAACTATTGCGATCCTATATACTTGTGGGTTACCAAGACCTTTTTCTGGCACCGCTGCCTGGGAGCATGGCTATATCTGTTGAGTCACTTGGGATTATTATCATATTATCACTATGAAGAATCTGAAGAATGCTAAGACTAAGATTTTCCCCTCTAAGACGAGGGGAGGTAAGGAACTGTCATCCAGCTCTGCTTTAGATTCACCTTCTGTTATAAGTAAACTTGCAACACCGCCACATGCTATTAATTCTGATATGTCGCAAGTTATTGATGATGTTACTTCTGCTATGAATGCTACTCATGATGATGCTAGTACCTTGTTTGATGATGATGTGCCACTAGGTGAATTTCTTGATGAACAAATTGCTAGAGTAAGACAACATGATATTGTTGAAACTGATGATGAGCTTGAAACTGAAAATCTTGAAACACCTACTAGAACTAGCCCTCCTAGATATGAATTGCCAAAGGTACCGGAAGGTTATGCTATGAGTGAGGAGGCAACTAGAGATATTCTTGCTGGTAAGGATAGAGATGATCTAGAAAAATTATTATGCAAGTATAAAGAAAAATCTCTGAATGCTGGAATGAAATGTGATCCTAAGTTTGCTACTTCACCTATCTTTATTGATGATAAGGATTATGAATTTTCTGTCGACCCAGATTGATTACTTTGGTTGAATCTGATCCTTTCCATGGTTATTGAAAGGACATGCGGTGCCCCCATGTGTGGTTTTGGTAGTTGATGACATTCTCTATGGACTAATGGTTGCATTGAGTTATATTTGAAGGATTTGTCCATAGGCTTTTCTTGAAGTCCATGTGTTGGTTTCAAGGAGTTTATGAGTTGACCAAGGTGGTATTAAGGAATTATTCAAAGATTGGTCATGTGAGTGTTGAGCTTATTGCAAGCATGTATTGAAGAAAAAGATTGTGTGATCATTCATGTCTACCTTCAAGACACCATCCAAATGTAGAGAGTTGGAAAGATTCAAGGTCAATCAAGACTATGTCAAGAGTGAATCAATTTGATCAACATACAAAGCGTACAAGATGTGCCGAGGGATCAAGTGATCCCATCGTATGGTAAGCATTGTCCATTACGCTTTGTGTACTAAACCATGGTCTTCGTGAGAGTTCTTTGTGGGGTTAGGTTGCGGTGTGCACGTTCAAGTGATGCATCATGAAGAGATCAAGTGCTTGAAGATTGTCGTCCATTGTGGGGATAATGGACTTGTGAAAATGTTCCAAAGAGTGGCTCACCCATAGTGGAGTATGGGGGAGCAATCAACTAGTCTTCATCGAGCAAACGCAATCAAGAAAGGTGGTCCAAAATGAGGGAGTCAAGATCGTCATCATCTAGCTCAATTGGACTTTGTGCAAGGCAAAGGTTTGCCCTTGATAGGTTTTATATTTTACCGGTCTCATGGTGATAGTTTGGAGACCGGGTTATAGGATCGATAGCCGTACTATCAAGGGGGGTCTCAAGTGAGTAGCATGATCGTATCGTTTGTTGAGAGCTCAAACCATTGCATCCTTGCATCATATTTCTTGATTTTATTCGTATTTTCTTTTGAGGTTTTAGAGCTTGTGGTTATCTTCGTGACAAGCTCTAGTTCATCAAAACCGGATTTCATATGCTTCTTCTATCGCATTTTCGGTGTTGGAGGTTTTACCGGTCTTTTTTGAGGAAGAGTTATCACCATTTTCTCATGGTACTTTTGTAATTTGCTTATTATTTATATTTCTATCAAGATTGTGTTATCCCATGTCGTTCGCTTTCCAACAAACTTGGTTTCGTTGAATTCAGAGTCCGTTTGCAGAAGTTGTGGCAGTTTTGGTGTTCTGAAAAGGCTGCAGCGGTACTACCACGGACAGGAGCCGATGCAATTTTTTACTACCGCTCCAGAGTGGTACTACCGCGGCTACTACAGCGATAGTACCACTCCGGACCAAAAACTCGTCACAAGTCCAGCGGTGGTAGGCACGGATGTATTTTTTAGTACCACTCGCAAGCAGTAGTACCGCTACCCTTTGAGGTAGTACCGCTACCCCTAGCGGTAGTACCGTCAGGTCGAGCGGTAGTACCACTCTGTGCGGGCTGTGAGCATAACAGTTGGATTTATCCCCACCTATAAAAGGGGGTCTTCTTCCCCAATAAACCTTATCTCTTGAGCTCGTGTTCTTCCCCCATTATTGACCTTCTTCGAGCTTGCTAACTCTCAATCCCTCCAATGACTCTTGCTAGTTCTTGAGGTAAAAGAGAGAGGAGATCTAGATCCACGTTTCCACCAATCACTTTCTCCTCTAAGTGAGGGAACCCCTTGGATCTAGATCTTGGATCTCTTCGTGTTCTTCTTTCGCTCTTCCTCTCATTTTCCTCCCTAACATTAGTTGCTTTGGTGGGATTTGGGAGAGAAGGACTTGGGCACTCCATGTGCCCTTGCCATTGCATTTGGTGCATCGGTTTGAGTTCTCCACGATGATACATGGAAGTGAAGTTTGAGAAGCTTATTACTCTTGGGTGTTTGGGCACCCTAGAGCTTGTTCCTCTTGGGTGCCTTAGCACCCTAGACGGTTGGTGTTATTCGGAGCTCAATCATTGTGGTGTAAAGCTCCGGGCAAGCGTCGGGGTCTCCAATTAGGTTGTGGAGATCGCCACGAGCAATTTGACGGGTACCGGTGACCGCCCCCAAGGTTTCCAAAGTGTACGGGTTCGGTGACCGCCCCCAAGGGTTGCCATTTGTACGGGTTCGGTGACCTCCCTCAAGGGTCCCTTAGTGGAATCACGACATCTTGCATTGTGTGAGGGCGTGAGGGATTACGGTGGCCCTAGTGGCTTCTTGGGGAGCATTGTGCCTCCACACCGCTCCAAACGGAGATTAGCATCCGCAAGGGTGTGAACTTCAGGATACATCGTCGTCTCTGCGTGCCTCGGCTATCTCTTACCCGGGCCCTTTACTTATGCACTTTACTTTGTGATACCCATATTGTTTTTTGTCATATATATTGCTATCACTTAGTTTTTTATCTTGCTTAGCATAATTTGTTGGTGCACATAGGTGAGCCTAGTTGTTGTAGGTTTGGTGCTTGACAAATTAACCGCTAGGTTTATTCCGCATTTGTTCAAGCCTAAACCATAATTATTTTAAAGCGCCTATTCACCCCCCTATAGGCGACACCCACGATCTTTCAATTGGTATCAGAGCCTCGTCTCTCTTTATTAGGATTTACCACCTAGAGAGTAAAGATGTCTACTAGGGGATTAGGATTCTCTGAAACTCTTAGTTTCAATGGCACACATTTTGATGTTTGGGTAATTCGCATGCTTAATCTCTTTAGGGCCATGGACCCAAATTTAGAGCGAATTGTAGATATGGGTTTTTCTCCTCCAAAGGATCCTTAACGATTATCTTTAGAGGATGAAAAAAACTCTTATCTCAATGCTCAAGCTTCTAATCGGCTCTTTGATGCTGTGAGCAATGTAGTTATATTTCAACTCATGCCGTTGCGGGATGCTCATGAGTTGTGGACGAAGCTTCAAGATAAATATGGTGTGTCCAAGTTTTGTGGGGATGATTGTTCTCCCTCCACCTCCGGCCGCATTGCCTTCTCAACTTCTTCTACTTCACCTACATGTGGATTGCCACAAGGTAATGCTATGGTGAGTAGTGTTGGTCATTGCAATGATGATAGTGTGCTAATCGTTGGTGACTCTTCATCACTATCTTATTGCAATGCTCCTTCTTTGGACTTTAACACTTCAAGCACTCCAAATGTTTCACATGCTTGTGTTGATAGTCCTTGCATATCATGTAGAAATTTCTTGACTAAATCTCATGATGATATGCTTGCTATGTCTTGTTGCCATGATAAAAATGCTTGTATTTCCTCTAGTTGTTGTGCTAACAATGTAAAGGAAACCCAACACTCCATGGAACAAGATGTGGTCTTGAATGGTGCCTCAAGGGATCCTACATCATCATCTATTGCTTTTTGCCTTATGGCTAAGGCGTCAAAGGTATCTGCTACTTTGAACCCCAATATGTCAGTTGATGATGATGTTAATGCCAATGATGATGAGGATAATGATGAAGAGAATGATAATATTGCTTCCTTAAAAATTAAGGGGGAAATGATTTTTAAAGCTCTTCACAAAAATAATCTTGCTCATTCCAACTTCATGGAAATCATCTCTACTGCCATTGAGGGCAAGAAATACATTAAGGAGTTGGAATCTCATCTAGATGAGCATGAGGTCACCATTGAGAAAATGGAAGCTCATGAGCGTGATTACGCAAGTGAGATCACGGAGCTATGTCAAGCTCTTGAACATGAACAAACCACCTCCGGATCTCTTGAGGAGACTTTTGCTCTAAAACTATCTAGAGTGAAGGAATCTCATGATAGAGCTCTTGAGGTGGCCAATGATTTTGAAACTAAAAATGAGAAGCTTGAAGTTGCGCATGCTAAACTCCTTGAGGACTTTGGGCACCTCGAAAATGGCTCAAGGTTCATTAAGAGTGAGCTCATCAAACTCACCGAGTCTCATGCACAACTTAAAGCTTCATATTCTAAAGAGATTGCCAATTTGCCTTCTCCTCTTGCTATTATTGATGATGCTTGTGCTACTAACTCTATTTCTAGTGAAGCATCCATTTTGAAGGAGAATGTTGAGCTACGGGCTCAACTTGAGTTGCTATCTAGCAAATATGAGAAATTGGGAGAAATTCATGAAAACTTCTCAAGCTCTCATGATGATCTTCGAGTATCCCATAGTGTGCTAAAGATAGCTCATGAGGCCATGATTGCTAAGGTAACATCTAGTGAGCCTCATGTGGATACTAGCACTATTTCTAGTCAAAATACTATATTGCCATGTGCTAGTCCTTGTAATTCATCTACTCACAATGTTGGTACATCTTGTGATGAATTGCTTTCCTTGCCTTGTTGCTCTAACGATGAATCTTATACTTCCTCTAGTACTTGTTTTGAGACTAACCATGTAGAGGAAATCAAAGAGCTCAAGCCCCAAGTCACTTCTTTGAAGAAAGACTTGGAAAAGAGTCATGAAGGGAAATACACACTCAATAATATCTTGAGTGTGCAAAAATCCCCCAATGACAAAGGTGGACTTGGGTTCAACTCCAATAAGAAGAAGAATAAGTCCAAGATGAACAAAAAGTAGGGCCAAGAACAAGTCAAGAATTCGGCCAAGATTATTTGCTTCAAGTGCAAAGTAGAAGGGCATCATGTTAGATCTTTCCCATTGAAGAAGAAGCCCATTAGTGACAAGCAACAAGGGAAGCGGCCACAAGTTCACTCTCATGCTCAACCTCAAGTTGAAGAAAGGCCTCATCCTAGGAAAACTCAAGCTAATGCTTCTCAAGTTGAGAAATCAAGTGAGAAGAAAGTGAAGAGTAGACGTTGCTACCTATGTCGTGAGAAAGGTCACCTCGCTTCTTCATGCACTAGTGGTAACTTATCCAACCCAATTATTATTGATGATATCTATTCTCTTGGGAAGGATAAGGTTGGCAATGTGTTTGCCAAACTTGTTGGTACTCAAAGTGGTGTCAAGAAAAGAACCATTTGGGTAGCCAAGCCTATTGTGACTAATCTCTTAGGACCCAACTTGGTTGTGGACCAACTAGCTCAAACTTGATCAATAGGTGTTGTTGGAGGGCATTGGAGACTTGGCTACTTTATGAAGAATTAAGGGGACTTCATCATTCTTAGTGTCTCAAGCCAAGTTAATTGGGTTATCAAGTTTCTATACTATATCCAATGTGCCTCCTTCCAGTAACTTGTACTTAAATTGTTTACATTGAAAGTTACTTGCCCCTTTGCATGTTTTGGTTTTGTTCCTTGCATGTGTTTGTATATGTTGTGCCTACAATTGCTTATCTTGAGTAATCAAGTATGTGTGTGTTGGTTTGCACATCATGTACATGTGTGTCATACGTTGAGCCTTTATGCATCTTGTTTGTATCTTATTTGGCTCTTGTGAGAGATTAATGGAATATCCCATTATGGGGGAGTGATGTGCTTTGTACACCCCACAATCCTATAAATGTGTGTACATGAGGAATACCATCTAGTATTGATATTACAAGAATATCTAGTCGCTATGTGGTATGTATTCTCATGAGAAATTCAAATTCTAAATAGTCCACTAGTTATCTCTTGTTGGATCCTCTTATTGCCTCTTGTTAAGTTCTTATTGGTATCACATTATGGGGGAGTAATATGCTATGTGCATATTACAAGCCTAGAAAATGTGTACATTTGAGATATTGTCACCTAGAATTGATATTGTAAATTATCTTGTTCCTTGGTGGCATGTTAGCTCTACAAGTTGCAATTTGCTTGTGTGTGGTGTGAAGATGATGTTGGATATCCTTGCTATCTACCATCGGGAATTATTTCAATTTACTTCTTGTCTTTTGACAATTGGTACTCACTTGTGTGGTAGAATTTATTGATCATCTTTACATTAGCTTATGCTTTAATTTGCCTTTTCTCTTGCCAAGGAATGTATCAACTCCCTTTGTCTTCCATACCACTTGTGGATCTTGTTAATTTCTTGATCTTGTCTAGTGTTTTATAGATATAGTGAAAGTGGTGATCCCACCTTGTGCATTTTATATTCAAATGAAAATTCTCTATAATGCACTAGTCTTGGGGGAGCTATCCTATTTTCTATAAAACACTCATCTTGCGATCCTTATCAAGTGTGTGTTGGTGGAAGGCAAGCCATTTTCTTTTTGGTATGTTGTGCCATCATGAAACTTTGTAGAGAGCTTGGTTTGCTTGGAACCATCCTCTCTTTTGGGAGTTTGATATATTTTATTTAGTGTGTATCAACGGATATCTCATTCCTCGATGTATCTATTATGGATATCCTCCAAGTGACGATCTATTCATTTGGTATCTTTTCTTCTCTTGTTTTTTCTTTGTCATTTGGTATCGGTTCTTGAAAGTCTTGAGCATGCATATTAACTTCATGTAGTTTCTTTGGCATGCTTTCTTTCTTTGACCCATTATATAGGGAAACTCCACCAAGTCTCAAATTGGATGAGATGTGCATGAAATTCATTTTCATATCTATATGCACATATTTATGTGGAGTTTGTCCTATGTATTGTTGGTTCTCTAAATCTTTGGTCCCAATGAGTTTGGGTACCATTTTGTTTGTGTTGTTGGTCTCGGAACAATTGGAGATGCATTGGATGCTCGGCTCACCCACAAGGAAGGTGGTGTCACCATGAGCTTATTGGAGTCAAGCTAGGATGTTCAATGAACTACTATCTACCTTCAATTGGTATCTACTACATCCTTCCAATGGTATCTCGGTAACAAGTATCATCATCTACTTCATGCACACATTTCTTGCATCAATCTTGTGTAGGTTGTATCATGGCATGTAATTCATTCTTTCTTGTGATACTTATTTCCTTTCTCAAAGCATCCCAACAATGATCTCATGTTTCTAGTTGTGATGTCTTTGATGCTCGTGTGGTTGGAACTCATTTATATACAATAAGACCATATCTAGCCATGTGCTATGCCTTCAAGAAAATATCTTATTGGTATATTTATGACTCCCATGTGGATATCTTTTCCCTTCCTTTTTGTAACTATTTCGTGTGTGCATCCTTCTTTGTGGATTGGTATCATCATGATATTCATCTACCTAGAATCTTATACACTTGAGAGAAGTTACATCTGTACTTGATATCCTTATTCTTTCATGTCCACCTTTCCTTGGTAGTTATGTGAAAGGATTTATCTTGAGTGCGGATCTTATATCGTTGCATCTTGATGCACTCTTGTGTGGTGAAGATTATTTTCCTCGTGCTTATCTTTATGAGGTTTTGCCATCTTAATTAATTGGTATCCCTCGTCTTGACGGGGCTTTCATCTTCTATCTTCACCATGGGTTGTCGCAAGCTTTGTTATTATCTTTTTAGAAAGCTTGTGTATCCATTTGCTTCTTGTGTGTGGGGGGGAAGGTCATGTCTTGCACCTTGTATCTCATTTATCCAAGACTATGTTGATGCTTAATGCTCATCCTTATATTAGTCTTCTCAAGTGCTTTGCCATGACTCACACACATCTTTTTTTTGGTTGAGCCTATTCTTAAGTTTCCTCTTTTACATGTCGTTCAACCATTGTGTTTGTTGCAAGTCCTAGGGTTTGTTTATATTATGCTAACTTGCACTTGTTGTAAGTTTCTATTGATTTTGGGGGAGCTATGATCCTATTTTGTGCACTTTGTATCCAAATACAAATATTCTTATGTGTGCACAAATCATGGGGAGCTTCTCTAGTTTCTTTGGAACACTCCTTTGCTCATATCATAATATCTTTTTCATGTGGCTCATAGGAGCATTGGTCTTGTTAGTTCAATTGGTATCTTTTGATAGCTTATTTCAATTGGTATCTTTTGATTGCCTGATTGCTTGTTTCTCTCTTTGTTATGTCTTTGTGGCATATCATTCTTTAGCAATCTTTGAGCCTCAATATATTTTTTCTTCCTCCAAGTATTTACCTTTGGATATGTGTAGTGCATTCCACTCTCTTATTGAGAAATACACAATTTATGGAGGAACACAATTTATATTGGCCTTCTTAGCTTTTCGTCCATTTTGGCAATCGATGCCAATGGGGGAGAAGTTTTAGAGAGTTTTACGAAAAAGTTTAGAGAGTCATCTGTTTATCTCTTCTTGCTTTGGTTTTGTTCCTAAGCTTTTGCATCTCATACGCATGCATCATTAGTTGTTGCATTGCATGGTGATGCATAATTCCTTATATAAACTCTCTTGAAAGTGATTGTCATCAATTACCAAAATGGGGGAGATTGAAAGGACATGTGGTGCCCCCATGTGTGGTTTTGGTAATTGATGACATTATCTATGGACTAATGGTTGCTTTGAGTTATATTTTAAGGATTTGTCCATAGGATTTTCTTGAAGTCCATGTGTTGGTTTCAAGGAGTTTATGAGTTTACCAAGGTGCTATTGAGGAATTATCCAAAGATTGGTCATGTGAGTGTTGAGCTTATTGCAAGCATGTCTTGAAGAAGATGATTGTGTGATCATTCATGTCTACCTTCAAGACATCATCCAAATGTACAGAGTTGGAAAGATTCAAGGTCGATCAAGACTAAGTCAAGAGTGAATCAAGTTGATCAACATACAAAGCGTACAAGATGTACCGAGAGATCAAGTGATCCATCGTATGGTAAGCATTGTCCATTATGCTTTGTGTACTAACCCATGGTCTTCGTTAGAGTTCTTTGTGGGGTTAGGTTGCGGTGTGCACGTTCAAGTGATGAATCACGAAGAGATCAGGTGCTTGAAGATTGCCGTCCGTTGTGGTGATAATGGACTTGTGAAAATGTTCCAAAGAGTGGCTCACCCATAGTGGAGTATGGGGGAGCAATCAACTAGTCTTCATCGAGCAAACGCAATCAAGAAAGGTGGTCCAACTTGAGGGAGTCAAGATCGTCATCATCTAGCTCAAGTGGATTTCGTGCAAGGAAAAGGTTTTCCCTTGATAGGTTTTATAATTTACCGGTCTCATGGTGATAGTTTGTAGACCGGGTTATATGATCGATAGCTGTACTATCAAGGGGGGCTCTCAAGTGAGTAGCGTGATTGTATCATTTGTCGAGAGCTCAGACCATTGAATCCTTGCATCATATTTCTTGATTCTTATTTGTATTTTCTTTGAGTTTTTAGAGCTTGTGGTTATCTTCGTGACAAGCTCTAGTTCATTGAAAACAGATTTCATATGCTTCTTCTATCGCGTTTTCGGTGTTGGAGGTTTTACCGGTCTTTTTAGTAGAAGGGTTCTCACCATTTTCTCATGGGACTTTTCTAATTTGATTCTTATTTATATTTATATCAAGATTGTGTTAGCCCATGTCGTTAGGTTTCCAACAAACTTGGTTTCGTTGAATTCTGAGTCCGTTTGCAGAAGTTGTGGCAGTTTTGGTGTCCTGAAAAGGCTGTAGCGGTACTACCACGGACAGGAGCGGATGTGATTTTTTACTACCGCTCCAGAGCGGTACTACCGCGGCTACTACAACGGTAGTACCGCTCCGGACCAAAAACTCGTCACAAGTCCAGCGGTGGTAGGCACAAATGTATTTTTTAGTACCGCTTGCAAGCAGTAGTACCGCTACCCTTTGAGGTAGTACCGCTACCCCTAGCGGTAGTACCGTGAGGTCGAGCGGTAGTACCACTCTGTGTGGGCTGTGAGCATAACGGTTGGATTTTCCCCCACCTATAAAAGGGGATCTTCTTCCCCAATGAACCTTATCTCTTGAGCTCGTGTTCTTCCCACATCGTTGACATTCTTCGAGCTTGCCAACTCTCAATCCCTCCAATGATTCTTGCTAGTTCTTGAGGGAAAAGAGAGAGGAGATCTAGATCCACGTTTCCACCAATCACTTTCTCCTCTAAGTGAGGGGAACCCCTTGGATCTAGATCTTGGAGTTCTTCGTGTTCTTCTTTCATTCTTCCTCTAATTTTCCTCCCTAGCATTAGTTGCTTTGGTGGGATTTGGGAGAGAAGGACTTGGGCACTCCGTGTGCCCTTGCCATTGCATTTGGTGCATCGGTTTGAATTCTGCACGGTGATACGTGAAAGTGAAGTTTGAGAAGTTTGTTTCTCTTGGGTGTTTGGGCACCCTAGAGCTTGTTCCTCTTGGGTGCCTTGGCGCCCTAGACGGTTGGTGTTGCTCGGAGCTCGGGCAAGCGTCGGGGTCTCCAATTAGGTTGTGGAGATCGCCCCGAGCAATTTGACGGGTACCGGTGACCGCCCCAAGGTTTCCAAAGTGTACGGGTTCGGTGACCGCCCCCAAGGGTTGCCATTTGTACGGGTTCGGTGACCTCCCTCAAGGGTCCCTTAGTGGAATCACGACATCTTGCATTGTGTGAGGGCGTGAGGGATTACGGTGGCCCTAGTGGCTTCTTGGGGAGCATTGTGCCTCCACACCGCTCCAAACGGAGATTAGCATCCGCAAGGGTGTGAACTTCAGGATACATCGTCGTCTCTGCATGCCTCGGCTATCTCTTACCCGGGCCCTTTATTTATGCACTTTACTTTGTGATAGCCATATTGTTTCTTGTCATATATCTTGCTATAACTTAGTTTTTTATCTTGCTTAGCATAAGTTGTTGGTGCACAGAGGTGAGCCTAATTTTTTTAGGTTTGGTGCTTAACAAATTAACCACTAGGTTTATTCCGCATTTGTTCAAGCCTAAACCTTAATTATTTTAAAGCGCTTATTCACTCCCCCTCTAGTCGACATCCACGGTCTTTCAGTTATGAAACTGAAACTGTTGTGGCACATCTTACTAAGTTGAATGACATAGCCACCCTTTTTGCTTATGATGAGAAGATTCACTATAAGGGTGATGCTAAAGGTTGGTACAATACTCTTGGTCCTGGTTGTTTGTGTAGCCCCCATGATATGATTTATTACTTCTTTGGAAAATATTTCCCTGCTCATAAGAAACAAGCTACCTTGTAAGTGCATCTAGTGCCCCTTAGTGATTTTGGTGTATTGAAGACTTATAGGTTAAGAGACTGATGCGTTTGTGAGTGTACACAGGTCTATAAGTCTATGAGGAGTTTGATATTTACAGAGAAAGTCGACCCCTAAAAATGAAGTTCTTTGTCTGAAGACTTTGGATTTCTGAAGACTTTCTGAAGACTTTGTAAGTGAAGAAATTGGTGTGACCTTGCAGACTTGGTAATCATTCGAGGATCATGAAGCGTGAAGACTCTTGTTTTTACTATTTCCTTTTATCTTTCTTGAGTCATAGGAAACGCTGTACTGTTAAAGGGGGTCGAGGAAATACTAAGGAAAAATTCCCATGTGATGCTCAACTCAAAATCCTACACCTACCAATCCTTTCGAGTGAAGCCATTGGAAATCTCGCACAGTTCAGTCATATTCTTCAGTGACAGAGACGAAGTTCTTCTGGTCCCTGAGGAATTTGTTCTGACTGAGGAGTTAGGAATTCGCCAGTGCGGATTGCCTACAAAGTGAGGAACATGATAGCCCTGAGGTATTTGAGAGTCAAATATTCCGACCGTTGCTGTGCTACGCGCCAGCTGTCCCAAAATATCTACCCACCTAACGGTCATATCAGACAAGGGCATTTATGTCTTATCATGTCGGGCTGGTCCCTAGGCTATAAATAGCCGCCCCCTACAACCACTAGTTGGTTGGCTGCTCCGAGAGAAACTGACACTTGTCATTTGTGAGCAACCCATCCTCCGAGGACTTAGAGTGAAAATTATCAAGTGAGGAAATCCCAAACCCCAAACCTACAAACCCCAAAGTGATTGAGCATCACTGAAGAGATTGATCCTGCATGGATTCGACGCTTGTTTCCTTTGAAGACTGTGCTTCTTCCAGACGGTTAGGCGTCAAGGTCTAGAGCATCCAAGAGGAATTGTGGATCGCCGAGTGACCGAATTTGTGAAGGTTCAGAAGTCACCTAAAGACTTACCACGAGTGATTGGGCGAGGTCTGTGTGACTTTAGCTAAGGAGAATACGGTGAGGACTGTGTGTCCGGGACTGGGTGTCCTCGAGTTTAAATACTCAGCTGCTCCAACCAGATGTACAACTGAGACAACAGTTGGAACTGGTCTACCAAATCATTGTCTTCACTGAGCTTACTGGTTCTATTTCCTCAACTCTTTCATTTCCTCATCTCTATTGTTGTGTGCTTGTTCATATCAGTTTGAAGACTTTGACTGAAGACTTTCTCAATTTGCTCAATTCAATTTCTTCAGTCTGCCTGTCTTCATCTTGTGTTATCATGTGTTTACGCTCTCTGTACTTTGTGCTTGTCTTCATTTCATCATGATGACTATGCTTGTGTTCTGCTATGTTTACTTTTGAGTACTTATTCCGCTGCATGTAGTTCTTCATTTAGGAATTTCCTCACCAGCAAATTCCTCAGTGAAAAATTCATAAAAATCGCCTATTCACCCCCCCTCCAGTCGATATAACGCACTTTGAATTGGTATCGGAGCAAGGTACTCCCTTGTTCTATGTGATTTTGGTTTAACCACCTAGAGGTTTAGTTATGTCGACCGCAGGTATGATCAAGGTCTCTGATGGGTGTCCTACCTTCGATGGAACGGACTACCCCTACTGGAAGACTAAGATGCGAATGCATCTTGAGGCAATTGATAATGATCTCTGGTATGTTGTGGAAAATGGTGTTCCCTCAGTCACACCTTCCCTGAATGTTGCTGATGTGAAGAGATTAAAGCAACTCGATTCTCAAGCGAAGCATATCATATGTGGCCATCTAAGCAAAGGGCAATATGGTAGAGTGAGTGCTTTCGAAACTGCTAAGCTTATCTGGGATAGGCTCTCCAAAGTAAATGAAGGAGTCTCAACTCAACGTGACTCTCGTGTCGATGTTCTTCGCAATCTCTTCAACCGCTTCAGAAGACTCGACAATGAAAATGTTCAGCAAACCTTCGATCGCCTCACTGATATCTCAAATGAGATTCAAGCGCTTGGCGCCACTCATATCATCGACCATGAGGTGGTGAAGAAATTGTTGAGATCGCTCGATTCTTCATTTGACACTCTGGCATTGATGATTCAAGAGCGTGCTGATTACAAGTCACTTGATCCTGCTGATATCCTCGAGAGGCTAAACACTCATGAGTTCCAACTTGCTGAGAAGAAAGATCTCTATGGTTTGAGCTATGGCAAACCACGTTGCTCTGAAGGCCAAGGTAGTCTCTGAGTCTGAAGAAGAGGACTCTACCAACAGCCTTGGTGATCCTGAAGAACTGAGCCAGGAACTTGCACTGCTTGTGAACAAATTTCAGAAGTTCTCAAGACATGGTCGCTTTGGAAAATCCTCAAGGAGCAACGATTCCTCATCTAGTGACTACAAGAAAAGGTTGTGCCACAAATGCAAGAAACCTGGTCACTACATTCAAGATTGTCCTCAGTGGGACAAGGAACTAAAGAAGAAGAAATACAAGGATTACAGTTCTGATGATGCCAAGAAGAAGAAATCTTCAAAGTCTTCGTCATAAAAATCCTCGAAGTCTTCATTTCACAAGACGAGCAGCTCCAAGAAAGCTCGGGCATTCATTGGCAAGGAAATGGATTCTGAGGCTGAATCTAAGGATCATGAGGAAGAGGAGGCATCCGAGGAGTCCGAGTCTGGGGTGGCAAGCCTAGCTCTTGCTACCGCATTCGTCAGCAAGTCTATCTTGAACTCTGAAGAAAATGGCAACACCAACAATGCTGATGAAGGCAATGATGACTACGCTCCCACCTATTGCTTCATGGCAAAGGGTGCCAAGGTAACTAAATACCCCTCCTCTGAATCTAGTGAGGATGAATCTGATGAAAATCTTAAGCCCAGCTACTCTAAACTTGCTAAGATTGCTGTGAAACAACAAAAGGCTATTGAAAAGCTTCAACACATGCTAGACAAAAGTGATGATATGTTGGGTGAAGAAATGGATCGCACTAAAGACTTAACTGAAAATCTTCAGAGACTTCAGTCTAAGTTTGACAATCTTCAAAGTCATCATAACACTCTCTTATCTGATCACGAGAAGCTTTCTTATGAATTTCTTCAAAGAAAGCAAGATCTTGAGAAGCTAAGAGTGAGTTATGAAGATCTTCAGAAGGAGCGCGATTCGTTACTTGCTCAACAAATCACCGCCACTCAGGAAGAATTTATTCCTCCATGTCTGAAGTGCATTGAACGTGAATCTGCTAATTCTTCACCTGAATGTTCAAATGCTTCAAATGTTACAAATTCTTCACCTGTCTCTGCTATCACTAATTCCTCATTTGAGGACATTGCTAGTACCACTGATGATGCGGGGCTGAAGGAATTATACACGACAGGCATGTACAAAAGCCTCAAAGGGCATCAGATTCTTTGTGATGTGCTTAAAAAGAAGATCCTCAACAAGAACCCTAGGAAAGAGGGTATTGCCTTTGAGAGGAAACTCAATGCTGATGGAACATATTGGAAGCCTGAGCAGTACACAAAACCTCATGGGTTGTTGCAAAGGGACCTCAAGTTGATCCATCCAATTTATCTGGCTTTACATGTGAATCTCCTCATTCTTCTGATGAGTCATTTGACTCCAACTATAAACTATTCAAAAATCAGAATGGTGAAGTATTTGCTAGATATGTTGGCACTAACTGCAGGAACGGTTCCCATATGAAGAAAATCTGGGTTCCCAAAAGTTATCTTGAAAGTCTTCAGGTGAATGTCCTCATGACACCACCTGTGAAGAATAGGAACCCCAGATCAAATTCTTCATATGGACCTAATTCTTCATATGGATCCAATTCCTCAAAAGGATCAAAATCCTCATATGATCATCATCGTGCTAACCCTTCTGTTTCGTAGGGTAGAGCTAAGGGCTATGAATATGAGTATTATTCTTCAAATCATTATGTTCATAAGTCCTCAAAGAATTTCTTTGCTTACTCATATGCTTACCCTAACCCCTCTTATGTGAAACGAAGTGGACTGGCTTCTATGCCACCTTTCTCATATGGTGCATGCAGAGTGATGAATTCTTTGCCACCCCTTCAGATGTGGGTGCTGAAGAAAAAGAACTAATCTCTTATGCAGGGTCAGGTCTCCAGACGTGCTCAAAACATCTAAAGAATTTGCTGGAGACCTGAATGTGCCTAAAAGGACACAGGCTAATCATGAAGAAATGATTGTTCATTTCACACATCCTCATACTCATTTTATCTGTGACGTTGCCTGATGAAATTGATCTAATGATATTGATGTCATATTCTTCACTGATGAAGTATATGAGTTCGTAAGTTGCACTAATTCATCTGCAGGATGATCAACCCAAAGCAAACGAGTGGGTCCTCGATAGTGGATGTACGAATCACATGACTGGTGACAAGAATCTATTGATGGATGCTCCTTTATCACCGTCACATCTGAAGCATATCATCTTCACAGACAAAGGCAAAAGTCAGGTATTGGGTCTAGGTAAGGTTGCGATCTCAAAGGATCGACACATGGACAAAGTCATGCTTGTGGAGTCCTTAGGATACAACCTCATGTCTGTCTCAATGCTTTGTGATCTTGATATGGTTGTTGTCTTTGGAAGATATCATTGTGTTGTGATCATGGAAGCTGACCATTCCAAAGTCTTCGAAGGCTTTAGGAGAGGAGACTTGTATATTGTTGATTTCTCTACAGGACCACAACCAGCCGTGTGCTTACTTGCAAAAGCTTCAGAAGGCTGGCTATGGCATCGACGACTTGGTCATGCTGGCATGAGGAATCTGCACACGCTTGCGAATAAGAAGCATGTCATTGGCATTGAGAATGTCAAATTCCTCAAAGATCACTTATGCGGAGCTTGTGAAGCTGGAAAGATGACAAAGGCCAAGCATCCAACAAAGACTATCATGAACACCACTCGACCATTTGAATTGCTTCACATGGATCTCTTTGGTCCTAACCATTATTCTGCAATTCTGAATGATGCATCTCAATATGGCTTTGTTATTGTTGATGATTATTCTCGTTACACATGGGTGCACATTGTCACTTACAAACATGAAGTGCAAGAAGTCTTCAAACGATTTTCCTTGAGGGCTTCAACCAACTTTGGTGTGAAGATCAAGCACATCAGAACTGACAATGGGACCGAGTTCAAGAATTCTGGTCTTGATGGCTATCTTGATGAACTTGG
Source organism: Triticum dicoccoides (assembly GCF_002162155.2). Taxonomy (NCBI): domain Eukaryota; kingdom Viridiplantae; phylum Streptophyta; class Magnoliopsida; order Poales; family Poaceae; genus Triticum; species Triticum dicoccoides. The sequence goes on from NC_041381.1 coordinate 439,935,061, forward strand.
TATTACTCATGAGTTATATGCTCCTTATACTCCTCAGCAGAATGGCGTCGTGGAGCACAAGAATAGAACCCTCGCTGAAATGGCTCGCACTATGCTTGATGAATACAAGACGCCTCGTTGCTTCTGGATTGAGGCAATTGATACTGCGTGCCACGTCATCAACAGGGTATATCTTCACAAATTCTTCAAGAAAACTGCTTATGAACTCTTCACTGACAAAAAGCCCAATGTGAGTTATTTCAAAGTCTTCAGTGCTATGTTGGATTATAGATCCTCATCACACTTCCAAATTCTCACCAAAAGCAAATGAAGGTTTTATGCTTGGTTATGGAAAGGACTCGCACAGCTACAGAGTCTTCAACAACGTTCTTCACAAAGTTGTTGAAACTGTAGATGTGCGGTTCGATGAAACTAATGGCTCGCAAAGAGAGCACCTACCTTCTGTGATAAATGAACTAGCACCTGAGGATTCTATCAAGTTCAAGGCTACTGATGATGTCATCCCTACCGAAGAATCTGCTGAAGAATCCATTCCAGATCGTGATGATCACCAGGCTGGTGCACCTGAAGAAAATGGTGCTGAAGAAAATGCTCCTGAAGGGAATGCTGATCAAATTCCTCGAAGAAAACCCACTCATCCTCGCATTGCTAATGAAGTGCAAATTGAGAAGATCATTGATGACATTGAAGCACCAGATCCTCTCACACGCTCAAAATCTTCACATTTATCTAACTTTTGTGGGCACTTTGCTTTTGTCTCTATCTCATAACCCACTAAGGTAGATGAAGCATTTTTGAAGCCTGAGTGGATTCAGGCTATGCAAGAAGAATTACATCAGTTCGAGCTCAACAACGTCTGGGAACTGGTCAAACGTCCAGATCCTCGCAAGCACAACATCATTGGCACAAAATGGATCTACCGCAACAAGCAAGATGAAAATGGGTTTGTGGTGAGGAATAAGGCATGGCTTGTAGCTCAAGGCTACATACAGGTTGAGGGAATTGATTTTGATGAAAATTTTGCACCTGTTGCTAGACTTGAGGCTATTCGCATATTACTTGCTTACGCTAACCATCATAATATCACTTTATATCAAATGGATGTGAAAAGTGCATTCCTCAATGGTAAGCTTGAGGAAGAAGTGTATGTTGCTCAACCCCCAGTTTTTGAAGATCCAAAGAATCCCGACAAAGTCTTCAGACTCAACAAGGCCCCGTATGGCCTCAAGCAAGCCCCTCGGACGTGGTATGATACTTTGAAGGAATTCCTCATGAAGAAAGGCTTCAAACCCGGTTCACTCGACCCAACTCTTTTCACAGAATCTTATGATGATGAATTGTTTGTGTGCCAAATATATGTTGATGATATTATCTTTGGTTGTACTGACCAACGTTATAGTGATGAATTTGCCTATATGATGAGTGAAGAATATCTAATGTCTATGATGGGAGAATTGAAATTCTTTTTAGGTCTTCAAATTCGTCAACAGCGCAATGGCATATTCATATCTCAAGAGAAATACCTCAAAGATGTATTGAGAAAATTCGGCATGCAAGACTGCAAAGGGGTCAAAATTCCAATGTCCACAAATGTCCATCTATGCACTGATGAAAATGGTCAAGACTTCGATCAAAATGTATGCCGCTCCATGATTGGCTCTTTATTGTACCTATGTGCATCTAGGCCAGATATTATGCTTAGTGTTTGCATGTGTGCCCGATTTCAAGGTACACTGAAGGAATCACACCATAAGGCTGTGAAGCATATTCTTCGATATCTAGCTCACACACCAACACTTGGATTATGGTATCCCAAGGGCTCTTCATTTGATCTCATCAGATATTCAGACTTTGACTATGCTGGCGATCGCGTGGACCGCAAGTCAACGTCAGGCACATGCCATTTCCTCCGATGATCTTTTGTCTGTTGGTCCTTGAAGAAATAGAACTGCGTATCACTCTCCACTGCAGAAGCTGAGTACATTACTGCTGGATCATGTTGTGCTCAATTACTATGGATGAAGCAAACACTCAAGGACTATGGCATCAACGTGAAGAATGTGCCTCTCTACTGCGACAATGAGAGCGCTATCAAGATTGCTCATAACCCAGTTCAGCACTCGAAGACAAAGCAGATCCAGATTCGTCATCATTTTCTTCGTGATCATGTGTTGAAGGGCGATATCTCCATCGACCACGTAATCACTGAAGATCAGCTGGCCGATATCTTCACTAAGCCCTTGGATGAGAAGAGATTTAGCAAGTTGCGGTGTGAGCTAAATACCCTAGAATCTTCGAATGTTCTCTGAAATGGACACTCATCCTAACACTTATGCTGACTTGATGACTTTGATGCGCAACACACGAAGTAACGTTTTTCTTCAATCAATGAAGACTAACACTCTAAGTGTGAAGAAATTAACAAAGAAATTTACTCTCAAATCCCTAAGACAATTGTATGCGGTGTCTGAAGTCAACTTTCTTATACGGTGGATTATGCCACCACCAAAAGTTGAAAATCTTCAATTTGAGTTTTTCCTCAGTTTTGAAATTCCTCGGTTTTTCAAGTTCTTCAACTTTGCAATGTCTTCACTATTTTCGTCGTTTGTCTTCATTTGAATATATATATATATACATATGAGTTTATATCCTCTACATCATTCACTTATTGCTAATTCTTCAAGTTGACTTTTTCTGCTAAGTGAATGTGATCGGACCCTTCCCCCTCTATGCTAAACTCAATCTAATCTTTTCACAAATTCTTCATGTGCGTTCTAATTTGAAACTCGTTCAAAATCTTCACTGTGTCCTTGACAGCTGAAGAAATTGCGAACGGAAACTTAAAATAATCTTATCTAAATTTTCGTTTTTACCGCTCAAACCGTTCCGCATCCCACGACAATACTTATCTATTCACCCATGATCCTACAAGATCGCCACCTCACAGTACGTGGGTGACACATGTCACGTGAATGAGAAGGGCCAGGGGCACGTTCGTCCGAAATCTTCGGCCGTACAGTTTTCCACTGCCACTATAAATACCCCTGTCTCTTCCTCACTTCACTTTTACTTCGCTCGACCTCACTCCCGCTCGAGCTTCCCAAACCCTAGCGCCGCCACTACTTCATCGTCACCGATGAGGAAGAGCTTCACTGCCTCGACCTCGTCGCCATCGTACTCGCGCCGGTTGTGGATTTCTTCACTCCGCCGTCGTAGCTGTCTTCGAGTTAGGGCGTGGATGGTCTGAATAGACGAACTTCACTTCTGCACTTCCCAGTTTGTCGTGTTCTTCATCAAGGGGTAATTAAAAGTTATTTTTACTGCCCGCTTTGATTCATGTGTTTTTCTGGAAAATCTTCAAAGGTGTATATTCTTCAAATCTTCACACACTAAACACCACACATGTTATCTGTTCTTGATTCATTTCTCTGTACAACTCTGGATTGTGTGGATTTTCAATCTGTACAACTCTGGAACCTAAGATTAAGAACGCTTAGTGAAATTCTTCAAGACTCATCTGGGCAAATTCCTCAAACCTACTCTTTTTGAAAATCTTCTGAGAACGCATATGACCTCTCCAAATTCCTCGCAACTATACTCTGTTCACAATTACTCATGTCCGCTACTGAATCGCTAGGTTCTCATCAACTTAACTCATTTGCAGTGTTCCTCGAAGAAAAGTTGCATACCTCTTCAGAAACTTCAGTTGTTCATATTCCTCAGCTGAAGAAAATGGGCGATGGTAAGAAGCCACAGAAGGGAGGAAAGAGGCCTGAGGTCAATACTGCGTTTGAAATCCCTAAGGACATTTATGCTGGATACTGCACTCCTGATGAGGCCAAGTTTGGCAAGGAGGACAAGAATCAGCGCAAGGTGCGCATACAACGGATTGAGAGGAGATGGGCACGAGAATGGAGGGAGTACAAGTATGTTACTCCCAAGTACATGAAGAAATTCGTGCTCAACCCTCCATGCTCAAGACCTCCATTGGCACCTGGCCAACTGGCGGATCCCACCAGCCTCAAGCGCGGTGAGGACCATGCTGATGAATGGGCAAGGCGCCAGGCCAAACTGACCAAACAAGCAAAGGAAGCAGTGAGGAAATTCAATGAAGACTTTGCTGCTGCTGCTACCGCTGCCGAGGCCTCTGCTAGTAAGCCCAGGAAGGCGATGCCTAAGAAGCCTGCTCACAAGTCAAGTGCTTCTTCTTCAAAGCCCTCACGGCCAATCCCTCAGTCTGCTCCTCCTCCTCCAAAGTCCTCAGCTCCTCCGACAAAGTCTTCAGCTGCTCCGACCAAATCCTCGGCACCTGTGCATCTCGCCACGTGCCAAAGGACAACTGGCATCTCTATTGCCTCATGAGCATCTGCTAGCTCCACTGCTGCACCAAATTCCTCAGCTGGCCCCTCTCTGTTGAATAAAAAGGCCACTGCTGGATGAGGCCTTCGACCAAGTACTCACAAGAAGCAGGTCGCCTTTCAAGTGCCCTCTGACGATGATGAGGCTGATGATGAAGAACTTGCCGAAATCATCAGAGACAAGCAAGCTAGGGCCGCTAGAGCCAAAGGCAGCAATGTGCCACTGCTATTGGATCCAAAGTTGATCCTTGACTTCATTGACTTATGGCACAAGGACCCTAACACGCCTTTGCCGGAGATGAACCTCACTCCTGGTCAAAGTCATGTTTTGACTCACTTCATTGAGGAAGAGAAGTGGAAATATGAACAAGGTAGACAATTGAACAAAGCGCAGTACAAGAAACAACGCTACCTCAAGGACAATGTCCTCACTCTTACCCCAGAACAACTTATTGCTTTGAAAACTGAAATCAAGCAACCGAGTGATGATTTCAATTGGTACTATGCTGATTGGAAGGGAGCAAAGGTTCAGTTCGTCAATTTGACGAAGACATTTACTTCAACTGCCATTGCTCCTGTGCATGTTGAAATTCCTTAGGCTGAAGCATCTGCTCAGCCTACTGAAGAACATGCCAGCACCGTTGATGTCAGTCAGGCTGCTGAAGAAAATGAGAGTACTAGGGCTGATGAGTCCATTCTAGCCACTGAAGAAATTGCTAGGGCATCCACTAGTGGTGCGCCTGAAGAAAATGAAGTAGTCAGGGCAACTGCAACAGTTACGCCTGAAGAAAATGAACCAAAGTCCTCTGCACCTCCTGCGTCTACACCAGCTCCGATCCTTCCATCTGCATTAGATGTGAAGAAGACCAAGGCTGCAGGTGTGCAGCAATGAAAAAGAGGAAGGCATCAGATTCTTCAGCTCCAAAGAAAATGAAGCCTTTGACAAGTTCAACTGAAAATCCAATTGATGCCATTCCTGTCTCCTTCATGCCATCAAAGGACCTTGTTCCATTTGGTGAAGATTATGTGATTCCCGAGGAATCCGATGAAGAAACTCCTTCTGCTGCTTCGACAGAGCAGTTGGATGAAGAAATTGAAGTGGATAGAATCCCTTCAACCCCAGTCATCTCCTCACCTATGCCTCAGTTCACTGCTGAAGATGCAGGTGTTGAAGAAATGGAAGATGAGGATGTGGACATCGGCTGTACCACACCCGTACTAAATGATAACTTTTGGGAAAGTCAGCATCCCAACTCTCCGTTGTTCACTCCTCTCCAAGCAATTCCTCAGTCCCCATCAGCTACTGAAGTGCATATGGGATCTGATGAACCTCGTGCAACCCCGTCCGTCTATTAAGAAATTCCAGCCACTAGTGTTGAAGAAAATGTGAATGAAGAATTGATGACCTAGGCTGCAGCTGCAGAAGAACCTAAAGTTCCTCAGCATGAGGAACCTGAGATTGTGATTCGTGAGGTGGTAATGCAGATAACCAACACCCCTCAACCCAAGCCAAAGAATCCCTTCTCCAAGAAGCCAAAATTCAAGGCTAATGATTTCTTTGGTGAGCGTGTGTTCTTCACTGAATTCAACCCATATGACAATGCTCGTCTTAGAAGGAAGCGTTTCTGGACTGCCAGCCAGGCCAACTTCTATTCCTCAGTACTCTTCGACAAGGACAAAGTCTTCGATCACAAGCACATTCCTCACGTGGACATGGAATCCATGCCTTGCTTCACGCCGATCCTCAGTATGCTTCACGATGCAGGTGTGCTTAACTTTTGCACTGACATCGTTGACTGGAATGAAGAGCTAATTCTTCAGTTCTATGCGATGCTGCATATCACTGGTGAAGCAAATGACATCTACACTTGGGTGTTGGACTGGATGACCGAAAACACTCACTACAAGGCACCAGCCTCTGAATTGCTTCGTGCCTTGCCACTCAGTCCTCCACCTAAAGGTGCTCGTTGTCTGTATGATGAGTCTGAACTCACTGCTCACTATATGCAAGTGCTCATGAAGCCAATGAAGCATGGTCAAGCCCCAAGGACCAAATTCCTCGTGAAGGATTTGCTGTATGTGCCCAGAACCATCTATCGCATTCTGACGAAGACTATCAGTCCAATCAAAGGTCATGACTCCTCTGATGAAGAAATTGTGGGGATGATGAAGAATATGCTCTTCAACATCATGCATGGTATCCCTATCAATTACCATGATTTCTTCATGAGGACTCTTGCTAATGTTGCACTTTCACTGTTTGAGCTGAAGCCTTATGCTCCATGGATCATGAGATTCCTCAGATCAAGGTCTTCACTCAACTACAAGGCTGACACTCTCAACCATGGCAGCTACTTGCCCCCTATTGAAGTCCTCAAGCGGACAATTTCCTCATCTGATGAGAAGGGCAAGTCACCAGCCGTAATCGATGAAGGCATTCGTCCATTGGATGGTCAGTTTCGCAAAGCTGCATCTTACTCCACCAATGATGACTCTGCCACTCATGATTCTGCTGCCAATGCTACCAAGTCAAGTCCTCAAGCTACTGCTCCTCGTGTGATGACTGACCGTGAACTGCTTATAAGTCTTCACCAGAAGGTGGATCGAAACCACAAATGGGTTAAGCGTCAGCTTGACTCTATTCTTCACAACATGACCTCTACACATAATGCAGTGAAGAAAAACCATTACTACCTCCATGAAGTTTTCGATCGCACCTGGGCTATTCTGTCACATCTGTATGGTGAAGAAGATCTAAAGCAAATGGGCGTCAAAGAAGACTTTGACTGGTCTGCTCCTCCGCCGAAGAAGCTCAAGAAGGTCAAGGTTCCTCCTTTGGTCGCAAGTTCATATTCCTCATCCCGCGACACAGATGAGTTCGAAGACTTGGACGACACTACAGCAGGCCCTACATCGACTCAAGACCCCAACAACGCTGGCGCTCCTCCATCTTCATGATATTCTTCAGGGGCGTTAGTCCTCATTTTCAACCCTTTTGGTCATTCGATGACAAAGGGGGAGAAATGTGAGTTAGTCTTCAAGCGGGTCTATCCTATATGGGCGTTTTTTTTCTAAGGTACAACTCTCCTTCTTCTGATGACTTTGCTAGATCGAGTTGTAATCTTAAACTCTATGGTGGTCTGATACTTTTGCTGAGTTCTTCTGCATGCTTATTCCTCATTAATGTTAAGGCACGCATGCTGAATTACTTCAGTCACCATATTTCATCATGCATTTCAAATTCTTCATGTTATATGTCAAATGCGTGTATGAATTACAAGATATAGGGGGAGATCTCCATGATTATACTCTTCAAGTGTGCATTGCTTCAAAAGCAAAATCCTCACTATGCATATCTTCAGGGGGAGTTCTTCTATATTTTGCAATCAAATTCCTCATTATCAGTATTTACAACTTCACATGTTTATCCCCGTTGAAAACTTAACCTATATTTTCATCAATCACCAAAAAGGGGGAGATTGTAAGTGCATCTAGTGCCCCTTAGTGATTTCGGTGTATTGAAGACTTATAGGTTAAGAGACTGGTGCGTTTGTGAGTGTACACAGGTCTATAAGTCTATGAGGAGTTTGATATTTATAGAGAAAACCGACCCCTAAAAATGAAGTTCTTCGTCTGAAGACTTTGGATTTCTGAAGACTTTCTGAAGACTTTGTAAGTGAAGAAATTGGTGTGACCTTGAAGACTTGGTAATCATTCGAGGATCATGAAGCATGAAGACTCTTGTTTTTACTATTTCATTTTCTCTTTCTTGAGTAATAGGAAACACCGTACTATTAAAGGGGGTTGAGGAAATACTAAGGAAAAATTTCCATGTGATGCTCAACTCAAAATCCTACACCTACCAATCCTTTTGAGTGAAGCCATTGGAAATCTCACACAGTTCAGTCATATTCTTCAGTGACAAAGACGAAGTTCTTCTGGTCTCTGAGGAATTTGTTCTGACTGAGGAGTTAGGAGTTCGCCAGTGCGGATTGCCTACAAAGTGAGGAACATGATAGCCCTGAGGTATTTGAGAGTCAAATATTCCGACCGTTGCTGTGCTACGCGCCAGCTGTCCCAAAATATCTACCCACCTAATGGTCATATTAGATAAGGGCATTTATGTCTTATCATGTCGGGCTACTCCCTAGGCTATAAATAGCCGCCCCCTACAACCACTAGTTGGTTGGCTGCTCCGAGAGAAACTGACACTTGTCATTTATGAGCAACCCATCCTCCGAGGACTTTGAGTGAAAATCATCAAGTGAGGAAATCCCAAACCCCAAACGTACAAACCCCAAAGTGATTGAGCATCACTGAAGAGATTGATCCTGCGTGGATCCGACACTTGTTTCCTTTGAAGACTGTGCTTCTTCCAGACGGTTAGGCGCCAAGATCTAGAGCATCGAAGAGGAATTGTGGATTGCCGAGTGAACGAGTTTGTGAAGGTTCGGAAGTCACCTGAAGACTTACCACGAGTGATTGGGCGAGGTCTGTGTGACTTTAGCCCAAGGAGAATACGGTGAGGACTGTGTGTCCGGGACTGAGTGTCCTCGAGTTTAAATACTCAGCCGCTCCAACCAGATGTACAACTGAGACAACAGTTCGAACTGGTCTACCAAATCATTGTCTTCACCGAGCTTACTGGTTCTATTTCCTCAACTCTTTCATTTCCTCAGCTCTGTTGTTGTGTGCATGTTCATATCTATTTGAAGACTTTGACTGAAGACTTTCTCAATTTCCTCAGTTCAATTTCTTCAGTTTGTCCGTCTTCATCTTGTGTTATCCTGTGTTTACGCTCTCTGTACTCTGTGGTTGTCTTCATTTCATCATGATGACTATGCTTGTGTTCTGCTATGTTTACTTTTGAGTACTTATTCCACTTCAAGTAGTTCTTCATTTATGAATTTCCTCACCAGCAAATTCCTCTGTGAAAAATTCATAAAAATCGCCTATTCACGCCCCTCTAGTCGATATAACACACTTTCATGCCTTGCAAGAAATATTTAACTTTGTGCCAGTTGAAGAAGAGAGTATCCCACAAGCTTGGGGAGGTTTCTCCAATTGCTTAATGTTTTGCCTGATCATCCTCTTAAGTAAAATAAAATACTTGATATCTTCTATAGTGGACTAACCGATGCTTCAAGGGATTTCCTAGATAGTTGTACTGGTTGTATTTTCAGGGAACGAACTATTGAGCAAGTTGAAGAATTATTGTATAACATATTGAAAAATTATGATGATTGGACTCCTCCTGAAACACCGCCTAAACCCACTTCGAAGAAGGGGGGTATTTCATATCTCAGTCCTGAAGATATGCAAGAAGCAAAGAAATCTATGAAGGAAAAGGGTAGTAAAGAAGAGGATGTTAAAAATTTACCACCTATTGAAGAAATACATGGGCTTGAAGCACCACCACCACCTAAGGTGGTAGAGTTAAATCTTTAATGAAATTCAATGATAATGATGATCCTCATAATAAACATCCTAGTCAATGCATTTATGAGTTTAATAATTACATTAGAAAGCAAGATCACTTCAATGCAAATGTTTTGAAACAACTGAAATACAACTCTGTATGGTTGCTCGCTTAAGTGACTTGTTATTCAAAATCTCAAATGATGTTAGAGGTGTAGGAAAGCATGCCTCTATGGTTCAAACTCAATTAGAACAAGTTACTAAATCTCAAAGAGAGTTGCTTGATGAAATGAACAATAATATAAGTGACTTTGCTGTTAGAGTAGCAACTAGAGGAGGTAAAATGACCCAGGAACCACTTTATCCTAAGGGACACCCAAAGAGAATTGAACAAGATTCTCAAAAAATTAACACTGATGCACCTAGTACTTCTAATAAGAAAAAGAAGAAGAAAAATAATAGGACTTTGCATGCCTCTAGTGAACCTGAAATAGAGAAACCTCCTGATAATGATAATGAAGTTTCTATCTGTGATGCTGAAACTCAATCTGGTAGTGAACACTCACCTTCTAATAATGAAAAAGATAATGATGAGGTTCAAGAAGACACTCAGCCTAATAATAAAGAGCCAGACAATGATTTTGAGATAGAACCAACTGTTGATCTTGATAACCCACAACCTAAGAATAAAAAATATGATAAAAGTGACTTTGTTGCTAGAAAACATGGAAAGGAAAGAGAACCATGGGTTCAAAAACCTATGACCTTTCCACCTAAGTCAACTAAAAAGAAAGATGATGCAGAATTTGAACACTTCGCTGAAATGATTAGGCCAGGCTTTTTCCGCACTCGCTTGACTTATATCTTAAAAATGCCTCCCTGTGCAAAGTACATGAAAGACATCATCACCAATAAGAGAAAAATACCGAAAGCTGAAATCTCCAATATGCTTGCTAATTATACTTTTAAAGATGGAGTACCTAAAAAACTTGGAGATCTGGGAATACCAACTATACCTTGCTCCATTAAAAGAAATTATGTGAAAACTGCTTTATGCGATTTAGGAGTTGGTGTTAGTGTTATGTCTTTCTCTTTATATAAAAGACTTGACATGAATAAAACCGCACCTACTGAAATATCTTTGCAAATGGATGACAAATCAACTGCCATACCTATCGGTATTTGTGAGGATGTGCCCGTTGTTGTTGCTAATGTTACTATTTTGACTGACTTTGTTATACTTGAGATGCCTAAGGACGACAACATATCGATTATCCTTGGTAGACCCTTCTTGAATACTGCAGGGGTTGTTATTGATTGCAAGAAAAGCAAGATCACTTTTCATATCAATGGTAATGAGCATACGGTGCACTTTCCGAAGAAACAATTCCAAGTGAATGGTATTAATGTTATTGAAAAATCTCCAACAATCACTATTAGAAGTTTTCAACTACCCTTACCCACTGTTAAAAAGAAATATGAAATGCTAATTGTTGGGTACATTCATTTCCCTATTGAGTTAACTTAGACATTTACGAAAGTTCTTCAGTTTCATGCTAATCAAAAGTGGTTGTTAATAAGACTTGATCAACCTTACTAATGGATCATTTTTTAGAGGTATGAAGTTGATGAATTTAGTGAGCACTACCTTCTGTCCCTACTTTTGGTTTTCTGTTTTTATTAGTTAAATAAAATAAAATGCCATGCCTTATCTATTTTCTGAGTTTTCCGTGCAATAAAAAATGACCCAAAAATAAAAGTTCTCAGAATGCTCTAAAAATTTAATACATTTTTTTCCTGATTATTTAAGAATTTCTGGTGCAAATAATATTAGAGGGAGGTGCATCAGGTGGGCAAAACCCACCTGGGTGTGCCTGGACCCCCAGGCGCGCCCTGGTGGGTTGTGGTCCCCACGTGGCGCCCCTCACTTACTTCTTCCCACATCACCACATTCCTCTAGAAAAAAATCACCATTGCTCTCTCTCTCTCTCTCATGTTCTTGCTCCCGAAACCGCGGATTTCGATCTCTTTGCTCGAAGATCTGTTTCCGAAACTGTTTCGGGGAATTGTTGCTTGGTATGTACTCCTCCATGTGTCCAATTAGTTTTTCCTTTAGTGGTTTATATTTTGAATAATTAGCTACTCTTGATGCTGCTGTAGATGAGCTTGCATGTTGAATTCTTAGAGTTCTAAGTAGTTTTAATGCTTGCTATGGCCTCTATGCATCCTTATGAGTAGTTGCTACCAATCTTGTAAAGTTTTGTTAACAAATGTTTGTGACCCAAATTTTTTAGAAAATTGTATGCGAACATTATGAACTTGTTTGGAAGGAGTTCTTCGAGGAGGAGATCCTCGGAGGCATCCTCTAGTAGCAGCTCCATTTGTCGATCTTATGTTGAACCAGTGAAAAGTCCATTCGAGATGTCACCACTAAAACATGCTTATGGCCATGCAACGATTATATGAGAGTGTGGGCATTAAGAAGGAATTCGAGCAATATGTTCATAATGGTGATCTCGGTCCCTACATTTCAGATAAATGCGACCAACACCTCACTCTCACTAAATCATTTGTCAAAGGATTTAAATTCCTTCCCCGTGAGTCTAGGGTGTCATTTAAATTGTAATCCATTTACCATATCTTTAGAGAGATTCGCTCACCAGTGCAAAATCTCATTCTGGGATTTGCTTGATGAACCACCAATGTCTGAATTTGAGATATTCTTGACTAGTCTTTGCTATGGTGAAACTAGGGGAGTGACACAAGGTAGAATAAAGAGCATTCATTTTCCTGCATCCAGTACTTTGCATTATTTAATGGAAATGTATTGTAGGCAAACAAGATTATAGTACACTTTGTGCTCCAGACTTGAGCCTCATATGCACCGCTCTCGACGGTGATAGAAGTTATAATATTGGAGCGATTGTTGCACTTAGGTTGCAACACAACGCTTGTAGTGGATATTTTTATGGTGGAATTTACGCCACACAATTAGAAAGGGAGCTGGGTGTTTCACCTTTGCCCTATGACCCTATTTTACCCACATAGTACCTAGACTTTGATGCTATGAAACGTCATAAGATCCTTAGAGGTGATCCCCATAATTTCACTTATAAATTGATGTTTAACAAGGACTCAGTGATGGACACATATTTGCCTGCACCTGCTCTCTTTAATGTTCACAACAGGGGAAGATATTATGTTCTTGAGAGTGAGGCCCAAGCTCATAATGCAGCGGTTGTGGCTGCACGGTGGGCTGAGGCATCCGTACCGAGAGCCTCCGTGAGCTACCACTCCGGCCATTACACAGGCTACTGACTAATTACCAAGTTAGGCCAAAAGGCTAAGCTTGGGGGAGTACGTATTTCCACCGACATTACATTCATGTCCACACATTTCATTCCAGTTGTCGGTGTTCACACTTTTCCATTGTAATATCCATGTTAAATTTATTTTCTTGCTTTCTTCTTGTGTGTTCGAAAAACTTTGAGAAAATCCAAAAATATGTTTCTTGCTTCTTTTTTATTTTTCTTCCTAGTTTAAACTGTTATAGCACTAAAAAGAAAACCCAAAAGGATTTCCTTGTTCTTCTTTTACTTCTTGGGAGCTTTCCCGTGCAAATAGTTTTTCTTGATTTTGCTTTTCCCTTTTTATTTGTTTGTTTACGAAAAACCAAAAACTCCAAAAATATTTCAGTGTGTTTTTATGAATTTCTCTCTTTTTTATTGAGTCATACCGAGGAGAAGACTACGATGAAAATGTTGAGTGGCTCTCATTTGCATTATTCTTGATCTGACAAAGAGTCCATATTACCTTGTCTTCTCCTTTTGAATAAAATATTTGCAGATTCTAGCTTAGTCCACGCCACTCTTTCACTATTATTATTTTCAAATCATTCGGTCATGCAAGTGAAAGGCAATAATGACGATATTCGATGAACTGGCCATGGTAGAGAGAAACGGGTATGAACTCGACTTGCTTTGTTTTTGTAAATATGTTTAACCTAGTATCCATGATTTAGCCTATTATGATCAAACATGTTTGCAATGACAACTAGAGATTATAGTTTCTCATGCCATGCATAAGTAGCTAGGAGTGGATAGTGATTCATCTTGGATGTCAACATTGCGTTAAAAAGATTGTGATGTAGTATGATGATATGGTATCATCCTCTGAATGTTCGAGTGGTTTGACTTGGCACATGTTCATGCATTTAGTTGAATCAAAACCAACATAGCCTCTATGTTATTTATGTTCATGGTGTTCATATCCTACTCATGCTAGTATCCAATGTTACTTAAGAATAATACATGTTCATTACCGTTGTTGCTCTCCAGCTAGCCGCTTCTCAACCTATTTGCTAGCCTTTGCCTGTACTAAGTGGGAATTCCGCTTGTACATCAAAAACCTGAAACCCAAGTTATTCCAGATGAGTCCACCATACCTACCTATATGTGGTATTACCCTGCCGTCCTAACTAAATTTGCATGTGCCACCTCTAGAAACTTCAAATAAATATCCTTTTGTGTGCCTGGATTGTTCATAGAGTGATAGGAGGTAGTTGGTATCTTCCATGCTAAGCGGGTTATTCTCACGATGGGTGTTTATTCACTCACCATTGCACAAGAAAATGGCGGTAATAAGGATTCCCAGTCCCAAATTGCAAAAAGAACTTATCAATAATCAAACAAAAACTCCTATGGAGCAATAACCTTTTACTTTATCGCTTGGGAACCGCTACTAATGTGTTTAGCATGGAAGATATTGATAACTTATGGTCGCGAAGTAGACAAGAAGGGTGCATGTCTCAAAATTTCATTTACCTCTGTATTAAAACTTGAGGTCTGGCACCTCTGCAAATCACTGCTTCCCTCTGCGAAGGGACTATCTATTTACTTTTATGTTGTGTCATCACCTTCTCAAATAAGCGCCAGAACCCGAGAGCACTGCTGTCATGTTGATGCATTGTGTATAGCTAATGTTGGGTGCATCATGACTGGATCTTTTCTACCATGAATTAGAATGTTTAGGCACTGCTTGAACTTTGGGGGTGCTCTGCATTTATGTTTTGCAGTCTCAGAAAGGGCTAGTGAGAAACCACTATTGTCATATTGTATCATGGTTGTTTTAACAATGTGTTGTTGTTTGAGATGTCTTATTATTGCTCGCTAGTTGATTATGTCATTGATATGAGTTAATATAATTTTTAGGAGTTATTGTCGACATGGTTAGTTATAATCTTTGCTAAAAACTTGGGTGTTGTTTAAGCTTATTTATGGAAACAAGAGCAAAAGAGTTCATGCAAGTTTTTCTTTTTCACTTTAAGTTTGTCAACTGAATTCCTTGAGGACAAGCAAAGGTTTAAGCTTGGGGGAGTTGATACGTCTCCGTCGTATCTACTTTTCTAAACATTTTCCCTCTTGTTTTGGACTCTAATTTGCATGATTTGAACGAAACTAACCCGAACTGATGTTGTTTTTAGCAGAACTACCATGGTGTTGTTTTTGTGCAGAAATAAAAGTTCTCGGAATGGAACAAAACTTTGCGAGGATTTTTTATACAATAAAAGAGAATTTTTGGAGCCAAGAACCACCGGAGGGGGGCACCTGGGTGGGCACAACCCACCAGGGCGCGCCACCCCTCCAGGCGCGCCCAGGTGGGTTGTCCCCACCTGGTGGCCCCGCAGACCTTGAAACTGACGCTATAAAATCCTATTTTTCCAGAAAAATAATCAGGGAGAAAGAATTATCATGTTTCACAAGACAGAGCCGCCACCGTCTCCTGTTCTTCATTGGGAGGCCAGATCTGGAGTCCGTTTGGGGCTCCGGAGAGGGGGATCTTCGATCTTCGTCATTACCAACACACCTCCATCGCCAATTCCATGATGCTCCCCACCGGGAGTGAGTAATTCCTTCGTAGGCTCACTGGTCGGTGAGGAGTTGAATGATATTCATCATGTAATCGAGTTAGTTTTGTTAGCGCCTGATCCCTAGTATCCATTATGTTCTGAGATTGATGTTGCTATGACTTTGCCATGCTTAATGCTTGTCACTTTGGGCCCAGGTGCCATGATTTCAGATCTGAACCGTTTATGTTATCACCATTATAGTCATGTTCTAGATCCGATCTTGCAAGTTATAGTCACCTACTACGTGTTATGATCCGGCAACCCCCAGAGTGACAACAGTCGGGACCACTCCCGGTGATGACCGTAGTTTGAGGAGTTCACGTATTCACTGGTGCTAATGCTTTGTTCTGGTTCTCTATTAAAAGGAGGCCTTAATATCCCTTAGTTTCCAATAGGACCCCGCTGCCACGGGAGTGTAGGACAAAAGATGCCATGCAAGTTCTTTCCATAAGCACTTATGACTATTTACGGAATACATGCCTACATTATATTTATGAACTGGAGCTAGTGCCGTATCGCCCTAGGTTATGATTGTCTCATGATGAATATCATCCAACAGATCACCGATCCAATGCCTACAATTTTCCTACATATTGTTCTTGCTAAGTTACTACTGTTGTTGTTACTATTGCACTTGCTACAAAATCATTACTATCACTGTTACCGTTACTATTGCTGCTACCATTGCTATCAAAACTATCATGCTACTTTGCTACTGATCACTTTGCTGCAGATAATTAATCTCTAGGTGTGGTTGAATTGACAACTCAGCTGCTAATACTTGCAAATATTCTTTGGCTCCCCTTGTGTCGAATCTATATATTTGGATTGAATACTCTACCTTTGAAAACTATTGCAATCCCATATACTTGTGGGCTATCACTTCCTCACTCGTAAGAGTAGTTGGGTAACCCCAACTCTAATTTAAGTAACCTAACAATAATGACTTTGCTCGATTGAGATACAAGATTTATCGAACAAGTAGGAATTTCTTCTGCAACCTAAATCCCAGGTACCTACTCCACAAAATAATATTGCCCCCAACGTTTAAAGAAGGTTGACAAACTTCTTGTTCTGCTAGTTACAAGGATAAATTGTATGCTAGGTAGAAATTGATAGATCGAACAAAATAATAAAACGGACAACGAGATACGTAAATTATAATGGTGTTTGCAACTAAAGAAAATAGACCCAGTGGCCATAGATTCGCTAGAGGCTCTCCAATGTATCTATAATTTTTTGATGGTTCCATGCTGTTATATTATCATTCTTGGATGTTTTACAATCATTTTATAGCAACTTTATATCATTTTTTAGGACTAACCTATTGACATAGTGCCGAGTGCCAGTTGTTGTTTTTGCTTGTTTTTTACTTCGCAGAAAATCAATACCAAACGGAGTCCAAACGCAGCAAAACTTTTTGATGATTTTTTCTGGACCAGAGGACACCTGCTGGGCCAAAGAAGTACCAGAGGGGGGCTCTAAGCGGAGCACAACCCACTTGGGCGTGCCTGGGGGCCCAAGCATGCCCTGGTGGGTTGTGCCCACCTCAGCGCCTCCCGCACCGCCTCTTTGCTCTATAAATTACCCAATATTCCAGAAACCCTAGGGAAGTCGACGAAAAGCAATTCCAGCCACCGCAAGTTCCAGAAACAACTGATCCAATCTAGACGCCATCACGGAGGGGTTCATCAACCTCATTGGTGCCTCTTCGATGATGCGTGAGTAGTTCATTGTAGACCTATGGGCCTGTAGTTAGTAGCTAGATGGCTCCCTCTCTCTCTTTTGATTCTCAATACAATGGTCTCTGATACATCTCCGTCGTATCTACTTTTCCTAACACTTTTCCTCTTGTTTTGGACTCTAATTTGCATGACTTGAATGAAACTAACATGGACTGACGCTTTTTTCAGTAGAACTACCATGTTGTTGTTTTTGTGCAGAAATAAAAGTTCTCGGATTTTTTATACAATAAAAGATAATTTCTGGAGCCAAAAACCACCGGAGGGGGCCACCTGGGTGGGCACAACCCACCAGGGCACGCCACCCCTCCAGGCGCGCCCAGGTGGGGTGTCCCCACTTGGTGGCCCCACAGACCCTGAAACCAACGCTATAAAATCCTATTTTTCCAAAAAAAATCAGGGAGAAAGAATTATTGCGTTCCACGATACGGAGGCGTCGCCATCTCCTGTTCTTCATTGGGAGGCCAGATATGGAGTCCGTTTGGGGCTCTAGAGAGGGGGATATTCGATCTTCGTCATCACCAACCCTTCTCTATCACCAATTCCATGATGCTCTCCAGCGGGAGCAAGTAATTACATCGTAGGCTCGCTGGTCGGTGAGGAGTTGGATGAGATTCATCATGTAATCGAGTTAGTTTTGTTAGGGCTTGATCCCTAGTATCCATTATGTTCTGAGATTGATGTTGCTATGACTTTGCCATGCTTAATGCTTGTCACTTTGGGCCCGGGTGCCATATTTTAGATTTGAACCGTTTATGTTATCACCATTATATCTGTGTTCTATATCCGATCTTGCAAGTCATAGTCACCTACTACGTGTTATGATCCGGCAACCCCGGAGTGACAATAGTCGGGACCACTCCCGGTGATGATCGTAGTTTGAGGAGTTCATGTATTCACAGTGTGCTAATGCTTTGTTCTGGTTCTCTATTAAAAGGAGTCCTTGATATCCCTTAGTTTCCAATAGGACCCCACTGCCACGGGAGGGTAGGACAAAAGATGTCATGCAAGTTCTTTCCATAAGCACATATGACTATTTACGGAATACATGCCTACATTATATTTATGAACTGGAGCTAGTGCCGTATCGCCCTAGGTTATGATTGTCTCATGATGAATATCAACCAACGAATCGCCGATCCAATGCCTACGATTTTCCTACATATTGTTCTTGCTAAGTTACTACAACTGTTACCATTGTTACTATTGCACTTGCTACAAAACCATTGCTATCACTGTTACCGTTACTATTTCTGCTACCACTATTATCAAAACTATCATATTACTGTGCTACTGATCACTTTGTTGCAGATAATTAATCTCCAGGTGTGGTTCAATTGACAACTCAACTACTAATACTTGCAAATATTCTTTGGCTCCGCTTGTGTCAAATTTATAAATTTGGGTGGAATACTCTACCCTAAAAAACTGTTGCGATCCCATATACTTGTGGGTTATCAAAACCTCTTTTTGGCGCCGTTGCTGGGGAGCATAGCTATATTTGTTGAGTCACTTGGGATTATTATCAAATTATCACTATGAAGAATCTGAAGGATGCTAAGACTAAGATTTTCCCTCTAAGGCCTCGTACAATGGAGATGCTTAGGGGAGGTGCTTAGAGAAATAAACCATGTTTTTTTAAGCACCGGTGCTTATTTGTACAGGATAGATGCTTAACTAAGCGTCTCTCCTATAGAAATAGGCACCAGTGCTTCAAGAAAACCCGGTTTATTTTTCTAAGCATCTCTCTAAGCACCTCCCATTGTACAAGGCCTAAGACGAGGGGAGGTAAGGAACTACCATCTAGCTCCGCACTTGATTCAACTTCTGTTATAAATAGACTTGCAACACCACCATATGCTATTAACTCTGACATGTCGCAAGTTATGGATAATGCTACTTCTGCTATGAATGCTACTCATGATGATGCTAGTACTTTGCTTGATGATAATGTGCTAGTAGGTGAATTACTTGATGAAAAAATTGCTAGAGTAAGACATCATGATATTGTTGAAATTGATGATGAGGTTGAAAATGAAAATCTTGAAACACCTACTAGAACTAGCCCTCCTAGATATGAATTGCCAATGGTACCGGAAGGTTATGTTATAGGTGAGGAGGCAACTAGAGATATTCTTACTTGTAAGGATAGAGATGATCCAGAATTTTTTTTATGCAAGTATAAAGAAAGATCTTTGAATGCTAAAATGAAGTGTGATCCTAAGTTTGCTACTTCACCTATCTCTATTGATGATAAGGATTATGAATTCTCTATCGATGCAGAGTTAATTACTTTTGTTGAATTTGATCCTTTCCATGGTTATGAAATTGAAACTGTTGTGGCACATCTTACTAAGTTGAATGACATAGCCACCCTTTTTGCTCATTATGAGAATATTCGCTATTACTATATCCTCAAATTATTTCCGTTCTCATTAAAGGGTGATGCTAAACTTGATACAATACTCTTGCTCCTGGTTGTGTGTGTAGTCCCCAGGATATGATTTATTACTTCTCTGAAAAATATTTCCCCACTCATAAGAAACAAGCTGCCTTGCAGGAAATATTTAACTTTGTGCAAATTAAAGAAGGGAGTCTCCCACAAGCTTGGGGGAGGCTTCTCCAATTGCTTAAAGCTTTGCCTGATCATCCTCTTAAGAAAAATGAAATACTTGATATCTTCTATAATGGACTAACCGATGCTTCTAGGGATTCCCTAGATAGTTGTGCTGGTTGTGTTTCCAGGGAACGAACTATTGAGCAAGTTGAAGAATTATTGAACAACATATTGAAAAATTATGATGATTGGACCCCTCCTGAAACACCGCCTAAACCCACTCCGAAGAAGAGGGGTATTTCATATCTCAGTCCTAAAGATATGCAAGAGGCAAAGAAATCTATGAAATAAAAAGGTATTAAAGCAGAGGATGTTAAAATTTTACCACCTATTGAAGAAATACATGGGCTTGATACACCACCACCACCTAAGGTGGTAGAGGTAAATTATTTAATGAAATTAATTAATAGTGATAATCCTCATAATAAACATCCTAGCCAATGCCTTTATGAGTTTGATAATTACATTAGAAAGCAAGATCACTGCAATGCAAATGTTATGAAACAATTGAAATACAACTCTGATATGATTGCTCGCTTAAGTGGCTTGTTATTTAGAATCTCAAATTATGTTAGAGGTGTAGGAAAGCACGCCTGTAGGTTCAAACTCAATTAGAACAAGTTTCTAAATCTCAAAGAGAGTTGCTTGATGAAATGAACAATAATATAAGTGACTTTGTTGTTAGAGTAGCAACTAGAGGAGGTAAAATGACTCAGGAACCACTTTATCATAAGGGACACCCATAGAGAATTGAACAAGACTCTCAAAGAATTAACACTGATGCACCTAGTCCTTCTAAAAAGAAAAGGAAGAAGAAAAATAATAGGACTTTTCCTGCCTCAAGTGAACCTGAGGTAGAAAAACCTCCTGATAATGATAATGAAGTTTCTTTCTCTGATGCTGAAACTCAATCTGGTAGTGAACATTCACCTTCTAATAATGAAAAAGATAATGATGAGGTTCATGGAGATACTCAAACAAATGATAAAGAACCAGACAATGATGTTGAGATAGAACCAGCTGTTGATCTTGATAACCCACAACCCAAGAATAAAAGATATGATAAAGGAGACTTTGTGGCTAGAAAACACGGTAAGGAAAGAGAACCATGGGTTCAAAAACCTATGCCTTTTCCACCTAAGTCAACTAAAAAGAAAGATGAAGAAGAATTTGAACGCTTTGCTGAAATGCTGAGGCCAGTCTTTTTGCGTACTCGCTTGACTGATATCTTAAAAATGCCTCCTTATGCAAAGTATATGAAAGACATCATCACCAATAAGAGAAAAATATCGGAAGATGGAATCTCCACCATGCTTGCTAATTATAATTTTAAAGATGGAGTACCTAAAAAACTTGGAGATCTGGGAATAGCAACTATACCTTGCTCCAGTAAAAGAAATTATGTGAAAACTGATTTATGTGATTTGGGAGATAGTGTTAGTGTTATGTCTTTCTCTTTATATAAAAGACTTGATTTGAATAAACTCACACCTACTAAAATATCTTTGCAAATGGATGACAAATCAACTGCCATACCTATCGGTATTTGTGAGGATGTGTCAGTTGCTGTTGCTATTATCTTAACTGACTTTGTTATACTTGAGATGCTCGAGGATGACAACATGTCGATTATCCTTGGTAGACCCTTCTTGAATACTGCAGGAGCTATTATTGACTGCAATAAAAGAAAGATCACTTTTCATATCAATGGTAATGAGCATACGGTGCACTTTCCGAAGAAACAATTCCAAGTCAATGGTATTAATGTTATTGAAAAAATTTCGACAATCACTATTGGAAGTTTTCAGCTACCTCTACCTAGTGTTAATAAGAAGTATGAAATGCTTATCGTTGGGGACATTCATATCCCCGTTGAGGTAACTTAGTGATTCATGAAAGTTCTTCGGTTTCATGCTAATTGAAAGTGGTTGTTAATAAGACTTGATCAACCTTATTAATGGATCATTTTTGAGAGGTATGAAGTTGATGAATTTAGTGAGCACTACCTTATGTCTCTACCTTTTGTTTTCTATTTTTCATTAGTTAAATAAAATAAATTGCCATGCTTTGTCTGTTTTCTGAGTTTTCCGTGCAATAATGACCCAAAAATAAAAGTTCTTAGAATGCTCTAAAAATTTAATACAATTTTTTCTAAATATTTAAGAATTTTTGGTGCAAATAATATCAGAGGGAGGTGCACCAGGTGGGCACAACCCACCTGGGCGCACCAGGACCCCCAGGCGCGCCCTGGTGGGTTGTGGTCCCCACTTGGGCCACCTCACTTATCTCTTCATCCCACATCATCACCTACCTCCAGAAAAAAAATCACCATTGCTCTCTCTTTTGTGTTCTTGCTCTCAACCTCGTGGATTTCGATCTCTTTGCTCGAAGCTCCATTTTCAAATCTATTTCGGGGTGTTGCTTGGTATGTGACTCTTCGGTGTGTTCAATTAGTTTTTGCTTTAATGGTTTATATTTTGAATAATTAGCTACTCTTGGTGCTGGTATAGATGAGCTTGCATGTTGAATTCTTAGAGTTCTAAGTAGTTTGGATGCTTGCTATGGCCTCTATACATCCCTATGAGTAGTTGCTTTCAATATTGTGAAGTTTTGTTGAGAAATTTTTTGTGGACTAAATTTTTTTAGTATTTTGTACATAGGAAAAGGATGAGTATATTTAGGAAGTTTTCTTCCAAGAAGAACTCCAAGGGAGTTATTGGGGATTCGTCTGATAGTGATCTCCATACCCAGAGATTGGCAGAGTTACGGCCGTGCGAATGGCCACATAACCCATTCATGGAAGGGGCGAGATACTTCAAGAGTTTGCACAATATGCTACCAATCCGGCCTCACCGACTTCATCACAGCTGAATGCGAACAATATCATCTCCTCACAAATTCCTTTGTGCAAAATTTTCATTTCCATTCTAGGAATAATCCCCCTGAGGTGCAGTTTAATTTATATGCTGAAACCCATTAGATACCACTTACTGAATTTTTTGACATATGCATGCTTCCTTCTGATGGTAGTTTGGTAGAGCCTAGGCCTGTGGAGTTTGATGGTTTTTATCGTACT
Source organism: Triticum dicoccoides (assembly GCF_002162155.2). Lineage (NCBI taxonomy): Eukaryota > Viridiplantae > Streptophyta > Magnoliopsida > Poales > Poaceae > Triticum > Triticum dicoccoides. The sequence continues at coordinate 439,958,180 of NC_041381.1, forward strand.
CTGATAGTGAGGGATGAGAGAGGGGTATCGGGTGTCACCGCCACTAGCTTACATTTTCCTGCTATACATTATTTTGCTCTATTTATTGCAAAGTGCTTACTTGCTAGAGAGAATGTAGGTTCACTTAGCACTCCAGACATTGATGTTTTACGTCGTGCACTTTATGGCGACAACACTTATAGCTTGGGAACTATTGTGGCATGTCGCCTTCACATTAACAGATCCAAGGGTAAAATACATGGTGGTATTTATGCTACTTGCTTAGCGAATCACTTTAACATTCAGATATGCCATCATGATTATCCTTTGCCCAAGGTTTACCTAGATCGCGCGGCTATGGAACACCACCAGTTTATTGCTGCCGATTACCCTAATATTCCTATCCCTTATAACTTAGTTTTCAGTGAGAACACTCATGATATTATTCCATTGCCTGCACCTGCTTTGTTTGGTCCTATTGCCAGGCACGAACACAGGATTATGCTTGAGGACATTGTTGCTTACTGGAACAACCAGGCTGCCGCAGAGGAGGAACCTTAGCAGTGGGATCCACACGTGCCCACTCCTCCGCACTTCAACATAGGACCCCACGGCTTCTACGACTAGTGATTACCAAGTTAGGCCAAAATCCTAAGCTTGGGGGGGGGGTACGTATTTCCACCGGCATTACATTCATGTTCACACATTTCATTCCAGTTGTCAGTGTTCACACTTTTTCATTGTATTATCCATGTTAAATTTATTTTCTCATTTTCTTCTTGTGTGTTTGAAAAACTTTGAGAAAATCCAAAAACATATTTCTTGCTTCTTTTTTATTTTTCTTCCTAGTTTAAATTTTTGTAGCACTAAAGAGAAAACCCAAAAAGATTTCCTTGTTCTTCTTTTACTTGTTGGGAGCTTTCCCGTATAAATAGTTTTTCTCATTTTTGTCTTTCCCTTTTTATTTGCTTGTTTACGGAAACCAAAAAACCCAAAAATATTTCAGTGTGTTTCTCTAAATTTCTTTTCTTTTTGTTTAGTCTTACCGAGGAGAAAGCCACGATTAAAATGTTGAGTGGCTCTCATTTTCATTACTGTTGATCTAACAAAGAGCCTATATTACCTTGTCTTCTCCTTTTGAATAAAATGTTTGCAGATTCTAGCTTAGTCCACGACACTCTTGCACTATTATTATTTTCAAATCGTTCGGTCGTGCAAGTGAAAGACAATAATGACGATATTCGATGAACTGGCCGTGGCAGAGAGAAACGAGTATGAACACGACTTGTTCTGTTTTTGTAAATATGTTTAACCTAGTATCCATGATTCGTACTATTATGATCAAACATGTTTGCAATGACATTTAGAGATTATAGTTTCTCATGCCATGCATAAGTAGTTAGGAGTGGATAATGATTTATCTTAGATGTCAACGTTGCGTTAAAATGATTGTGATGTAGTATGATGATATGGTATCCTACTCTGAATGTTCGAGTGGCTTGACTTGGCACATGTTCATGCATGTAGTTGAATCAAAACCAACATAGCCTCTATGATATTTATGTTCATGGTGTTCATATCCTACTCATGCTAGTATCCAATGTTACTTATGCATAATGCATGTTCATGACTGTTGTTGCTCTCTAGCTGGCCGCTTCTCAACCTATTTGCTAGCCTTTGCGTGTACTAAGTGGGAATTCTGCTGGTGCATCAAAAACTTGAAACCCAAGTTATTCCAGATGAGTCCAACATACCTACCTATATGCGGTATTACTCTACCGTTCTAAGTAAATTTGCATGTGCCACCTCTAAAAAAACTTCAAATAATTATCCTTTTTGTGTGCCTAGATTGTTCATAGAGTGACAGGAGGTAGTCGGTATCTTCCATGGTAAGCGAGTTATTCTCAGGATGAGTGTTTATTCACTCATCATTGCATGAGAAAGGGGCGGTAATAGGGATTCCCAGTCCCAATTGCAAAAAGAACTTATAAATAATTGATACGTCTCCAACATATCTATAATTTATGAAGTATTCAAGCCATGTTTACAATAATTTTATATGGTTTTGGTATGATCTGCATGGAACTAACCCAGACTGATGCTGTTTTCAGTAGAACTACCATGGTGTTATTTTTTGTGCAGAAATGGAAGTTCTCCAAACACCACAATTTTTTTTGGATTTAGCATGGACCAGAAGAGAACCATTGGGCCGGAGCAGCACCTGGGTGGGGGGTGTGCCCTGAGGGGGGCATTAATGTCTACTACGCAACTTTATTCTTGTAGACACGTGTTGGCCTCCAAGCACAGAGTTTTGTAGGACAGTAGCAATTTTCCCTAAAGTGGATGACCTAAGGTTTATCAATCCATGGGAGGCATAGGATGAAGATAGTCTCTCTCAAATGACCCTGCAACAAAATACAAGAAATCTCTTGTGTCCCCAACACACCCAATACAATGGAAAATTGTATAGGTGCACTAGTTCGGCGAAGAGATGGTGATAAAAGTGTAATATGGATGGTAGAAATATATTTTTATAATCTGAATATATAAAAACAGCAAGGTAGCAGATAGTAAACAGGCACAAAACGGTATTGCAATGCTTGAAAATGAGGCCTAGGGTGCATACTTTCACTATTGTAATCTCTCAACAATGCTAACATAGTTGGATCATATAACCATCCCTCAAAGTGCGATGAAGAATTACTCCAAAGTTCCTATCTAGTGGGGAACATAAGACGGAATAGTTTGTAGGGTACGAAACCACCTCAAAGCTATTCTATCTGTTCGATCTATTCAAGAGTTCGTACTAAGATAACACAAAGCTATTCTTTTTGTTTGATCTATCCTAGAGTTCGTACTAAAATAACACCAAAGCAAATTCAGATTTATAATATTCAATCCAACACAAAGAACTTCAAAGAGTGCCCCAAGATTTCTACTGGAGAAACAAAGACAAGAACATGCATCAACCCCTATGCATAGATTACCCCAATGTCACCTCGGGAATCCGCGAGTTGAGTGCCAAAACATATATCAAGTGAATCAATATGATACCCCATTCTCACCATGAGTATTCAATTGCAAGACATATATCAAGTGTTCTCAAATCCATAAAAGTATTCAATCCGATAACAACGAAATCTCAAAGGGAAAAACTCAATTCATCACAACAAAATAGAGTGGGGAAAACACCATATGATCCGACTATATTAACAAAGCCCACGATACATCAAGATCGTGACATCTCAAGAACACGAGAGAGAGAAAGATTAAACACATAACTACCGATACAAACCTTCAACCCCGAGGGTGGACTACTCCCTCCTCATCGTGGTGGCTGTCGAGATGATGAAGATAGCCATCGGTGATGATTCCCCCCTCCGACAGGGTGCCGGAATGGGGTCTAGATTGGATCACGTTGATACGGAGGCCTTGCGACGGTGGAACTTCTGATCTAGGGCTACCCCGAAGGGTTTTGGAATATTTGGGAATTTATAGGGCGAAGAGGCGGTTCATGGGGGCACCCGAGATGGGCACAACCCATCAAGGCGCTCATGGGCCTCCTAGTGCACCTTGGTGAGTGCTGCTCCCCTAGAGGCACCCCCAGGTGTTTCCTTGGCCCAATGGTGGTCTTTTGGTCCATAAAAAATCCACAAAAAGTTTCGCGGTGTTTGGACTCCGTTTGATATTGATTTCCTGCGATGTAAAAAACAAGCAAAAAACAACAACTGACACTGGGCACTGGGTCAATAGGTTAGTCCCAAAAAAATGATATAAAGTTGCTATAAAATGATTGTAAAACATCCAAGAATGATAATATAACAACATGAATACTTCATAAATTATAGATACGTTGGAGACGTATGAGCATCCCCAAGCTTAATTCCTACTCGTGCTCGAGTAGGTAAATGATAAAAGAAATAATTTATGAAGTGTGAATGCTAGCAAAGTGCATAGGTTTGATCAATGAAAATTTCAATCACTTTTCCTAGCATCATAACAACAATTCTTTCTTATAAAACCTCTCATGTTATAGTAGCAACAAGTTCACATGTTAAGGTTCAAACAATGAATTCTCTTGAAACTCAACAACCTATGCTCTCAGTCACCAAGCAATTGCAATTCAACTTATTCAATAGAGTCTAAGTAAGAGCTCCACATACTCAACCATCATATAGTCTTCTATGATTGCTAACACTCACCGCATACACATGAGCAAAACATTACAACCCGACGCATAGAAAGATAGAGGATTATAACTTCGCCTCCCAACGTATTCACTGGGTGATGTCAACAATAATAACTCATGCTACACATATCCAACTAGATATATGTGCCTAGATCTTTACTCACCACATGATGCTTGCCAAAAGAGAAAAATAAAAAGAAATAGAGAGAAAAACTTTGACTCTTACATGAAAGTAAATACATAAAAGTAAAGATAGGATTTCACAGAGGGAAGCAGAGGTTGCCATGCGCTTATTTGTTTGTATGCTCAACCCCTTAGTGCAAAAGAACGTCACGTTATATTTCCCCTTGTGATAGCAACCTTTATTATGCAGTCTGTCGCTTTTTTTCTTCGCCATCACAAGTTTGTACAAGGCTCAATTTTCTCTTACACTAAATGATCTAACGCTTTTAGAAGCAAATTTTATTGCCTTAATGCACCGATGACAACTTACTTGAAGGATCTTGCTCAATCCTTAGGTAGGAAAATAAGACTTTGGTTTAAGGGTTTTTGGATGCACAAGTAGTATCTCTACTTGGTGCGGATTTTTTTGGCTAGCAAAGATGGGGGACAAGCACCACATGTTGAAGGATCTATGACAATATAACTTCTATGTGAATATGAACAAACATAAATCATTAGGTTGTCTTCCTTGTCCAACGTCAACAATTTTGGCACATAATATTTTGATGGGGGCTCACAATCACAAAAGATTTCCAAGATATTGTATTTGCATGTGAAAGTTCTCTTCCTTATACCAATTATTCGTGAATTGCTTGTATGACCAATATTGTGATTGTCAAGCTTCAAAAGATTTCACTTTCTAAACCCAATGTGAAGCTACCACTATGCATGATATAATTTTAACTTCACGATATTCAATTTATTCAACAATTTACTCATAGGATATAAGTGAAGCACAAGAGTAAATGACAAGCTACTCCAAAAAGATATAAATGAAGATCATGAGCATAATATTTATTTCTCTCAAATTAATTTAAGTGAAGAAAGAGAGAATTTCTTCAAAAATACTAAAGCACATCGTGCTCAAAAAGATATAAGTGAAGCACTAGAGCAATTCCATAGAAAAGAGCTTCATTGACGGGATGTGAATGCCGCTTACCAAGCCTCCCTGGCAACTATTTGAGGACTCTATTTTATTTAAAAACTTTAAGATCTAAGTATTTTATTAAAACAGCTCAATTCATGCGAAGAAGAAAAAACTTAGACTCAACCGATACTAACCGATAATTGTTGCAGAAGAAAGGTGGGATGCCTACCGGGGCATCCCCAAGCTTAGATGCTTGAGTCTTCTTGGGATATTAAATTGGGATGCCTTGGGAATCCACAAGCTTGAGCTTTTGTGTCTCCTTAATTCCTCTCATATCACGGTTTCCCTAAATCTCAAAAACTTCATCCACACAAAACTCGACAAGAACTCGTGAGATAAGTTAGTAAACCAACGTAAAAACCTTATCATTCTCTACTGTAGCAAACCACAAAAATTATTATTCAACATTGCATACTAAATGCCTCTGCACATTTAATACTCCTATCCTCAAATAGAATCATTAAACAAGCAAACATATGCGAACAATGCAAACCTAACAGCAATCTGCCAAACCAGTACAGTCTGTAAAGAATGCAAGAGTATCAATATTTCTTAAACTCCAAATTTTTTGAAACAAATACCACACTGTAGAAAATTTATCAGAGCTTATTTTTCAAAAAGTTTCAACATTTTATCATATTTTGAATTTCTTAGGGAATTTTTGCAATATCAATTAACTTTCTATTTTGAAACAACATGTATACTTGCAAAATAAACATTGCAAGGGCTATACTTGACATTTTTATTGAAATAAAAGATGCAAAATATTATTCTAAATAACAGCAAGCAAATCCTAACAAAATAAATTGACGCTCCAAGTAAATGTGACGCCCCCGGTTCAACCATACACTAATCATGCACGCAAATGTGTACGATCAAGATCAGGGACTCACGGGAAGATACCACAACACAACTCTAAAAGGAAAAATAAGTCATAGAAGCATCATAATACAAGCCAGGGGCTTCGAGGGCTCGAATACAAGTGCTTGATCATAGACGAGTCAGCGGAAGCAACAATATCTGAGTATAGACATAAGTTAAACAAGTTGCCACAAGATGGCTTGCACAAATTGGGATACAGATCGAAAGAGGCGCATGCCTCCTGCCTGGGATCCTCCTAACTACTCCTGGTCGTCGTCAGCGGACTGCACATAGTAGTAGGATCCTCCAGTGTAGTAGTTGTCATCGACGGTGGCATCTGGATCCTGGGCTCCAACGTCTGGTTGCGGCATCCGAGAAGAAGAGGAAAACGGGGGAAAAGAGGGAGCAAAGCAACCGTGAGTACTCATCCAAAGTACTCGCAAGCAAGGATCTACACTACATATGCATGGGTATATGTGTAAAGAGGCAATATCGGTGGACTGAACTGCAGAATGCCAGAATAAGAGGGGGATAGCTAGTCCTATCAAAGACTACGCTTCTGGCAGCCTCCGTCTTGCAGCATGTAGGAGAGAGTAGATTGAAGTCCTCCAAGTAGCATCGCATAGCAGAATCCTACCCGACGATCCTCCCCTCATCACCCTGTGGAAAAGCGATCACCGGGTTGTCTGTGGAACTTGTCTGGGAGTGTTTTATTAAGTATCAGGTTCTAGTTGTCATAAGGTCAAGGTACAACTCCAACTCGTCCTGTTACCAAATATCACGGCTATTCGAATAGATAAACTTCCCTGTAGGGGTGCACCACATTACCCGACACGCTCGATCCCTCTGGTCGGGCACACTTTCTGGGGTCATGTCCGTCCTCGGGAGATCAACACGTCGCAGCCCCACCTAGGCCCAACAGAGAGGTCAGCACGCCGGTCTAAATCCTATGCGTGCAGGGGTCTGGGCCCATCGCCCATTGCACACCTGCATGTTGCGTACACGGCCGGAAGAATACCTAGCTCCCTTAATACAAGCGCTGGCTTACGGTCCAATCCGGCGCGCGCCGCTCAATCGCTGACATCTAGAAGGCTTCGGCTGATACCACGACGCCGGTTGCCCATATCTTGTCCCACGTGGCAGTTAGTGCATTTAAGGTCAACGACCCAACTCAGATCAAATACCAAGATCTCGTTAATCGTGTTAAGTTATGTAACCATGGACGCCGACCAGGGCCAGGCCCACCTGTCTCCTAGGTGCTCTCAACCTGCCCTGTCGCTCCGCCACAAAGATCCACACAGAGGGCCGTCAGGACAAATGTCCTTTCAGCCCCCAATCCGTGAATCACTCGCGGGTACTCTACAAGCTGACCCAACTTTAGTCACCATCTATATAGTATGTATGTATGTATGTATAGTATATACCCGTGATCACCTCCCGAGTGATCATGGCCCGATAGTATAGCAAGGCAGACTAACAAGAATGTAGGGCCACTAATGGTAAACTAGCATCCTATACTAAGCATTTAGGATTGCATGTAAGGTATCAACAGAGGTAGCAACAATGACAGACTATGCAACAGAATAGGATCAATCGAAACAGTAACATGCTATACTACTCTAATGCAAGCAGTAGAGAGAGGAATAGGCAATATCTGGTGATCAAGGGGGGCCTTGCCTGGTTGCTCTGGCAAGAAGGAGGGGTCGTCAACTCCGTAGTCGAACTAGGCAGCAACAACGTCTGTCTCGTAATCTACCAGAGAGAAGAGGGGGAAGAAACGATAAATACAATGCCAACATAAGCATGACGATGCTTGACATGACAATGAGTGGTTCTAGGTGTGCCCTAACGCAGTAGTAGGTGATACCGGCGAGAGGGGGAAACAACCGGGAAAGTATCCCTAGTGTTTTGCGTTTTCAGACAAGTGATCCGGAGGAAAAAAAATTGTGTGTTCGCTATGCTAGGGATGTGTGGCGGATAAACGGGCTGAGTATCCGGATTCGTCTCGTCGTTCTGAGCAACTTTCATGTAGAAAACATTTTCATTTGAGCTACGGTTTATTTTCTATGTTTTTCTAAAGTTTTAATCATTTTCTAAATTTATTTATCTATTTAATTCTAACATTATCCAGAATAGTGTATGCTGACGTCAGCATGACGTCACTAGTCAACAGGACGTTGACTGGGTCAAACTGACGTGTGGGTCCAATGGGACCCACCTGTCATAGACTAAACATGTTAATTAAGGTTTAATTAAGCCGTATTAGTTATGTTTAACTAAACTAGATTAAGTTAAATATTTTATTAATTAATTAAACAATATATATTTTTTTATTTCTCATTATCTTTTATAACGATTTCTTTTTAATCCATTTTCGTTCTCAGGGGTGTGGGCCCCGTTTGTCATTGGCCTAGAGGCCAAACGGGCGCGATGCTCTGGGCTCGGGTTAACGGGGGGTGGAGCGGAGCCACGGGACTCACGGGCGCGAGCGCCGGTGGCCCGAGCAGGGCTGGGGCAAGGGGGTGTGGCCAGGCGAACGCGACGGCATGGGCGCGAGAGGAGCGCGGGCAGTGGCACCCGAGGCCATGAGCAGGCGAGCGCGTCCATGGGCCTTGCAGGTGAGGGTTTCCTGGATAAGGGGGTATCCGGACAACCGGACTATATACTTTGGCCGGACTGTTGGACTATGAAGATACAAGATTCAAGACTTCGTCCCGTGTCTGGATGGGACTCTCCTTTGCATGGAAGGCAAGCTTGGCGATTCGGATGTTAGATCTCCTTCTCTATAACCGACTCTGTGTAACCCTAGCCCCCTCCGGTGTCTATATAAACCGGAGGGTTTAGTCCATAGGACGAGAACAATCATACCATAGGCTAGCTTCTAGGGTTTAGCCTTTATGATCTCGTGGTAGATCCACTCTTGTAATACTCATATCATCAAGATCAATCAAGCAGGAAGTAGGGTATTACCTCCATCGAGAGGGCCCGAACCTGGGTAAAACACCGTGTCCCCTGCCTCTTGTTACCATTAGCCTTAGACGCACAGTTCGGGACCCCCTTCCCGAGATCCGCCAATTTTGACACCGACATTGGTGCTTTCATTGAGAGTTTCTCTGTGTTGTCGCTTTAAGGCTCGATGGCTCCTTCAGTCATCAACAACGACGCGGTCCAGGGTGAGACTTTCCTCCCCGGACAAATCTTCGTGTTCGGCGGCTTCGCACTGCGCGCCAACTCGCTTGGCCATCTGGAGCAGATCGACAGCTACGCCCCGGCCATCAGGCCAGGTTCGGAAACTTGAATTACACGGCCGATATCCGCGGAGACTTGATCTTCGACGGATTCGGGCATACGTCAGGAGCGTCGGACAGTCACGACGAGCACGACTTAGATCTGTTGTCGGACAATATTCGGGATATCGCACCTGCAGCAGCTCCGGACCTAAATCTGGGGCAAAGCGCGTCATCCGAGGGCGGATGGACGGACCCCGTTACGGAGGCCGCATACTCATCGGCGTTGGAGCCGAACACAGACTCCACCTGTAAGGAAATCTGTGTCGCCGGACCCCCGGACTTGTTTCCGGCTGTAGGTCCCGGATCGCGCGCATCCATGCCCATCGAAGCTGACTGGGCACCAATAATGGAATTCACTGCCGCGGATATCTTTCAGCACCCGCCCTTCGGCGACGTGCTAAACTATTTAAGGTCTCTCTCTTTATCAGAAGACTCTTGGCCGAACTATGTCCGGCTCAAGTGGGACACGGACGACGAGGAAAATCACAGCCCACCCACCACCCACTTCATCGCCACTGTCGATGATTTGACCAATGTGCTTGACTTCGACTCCAAAGACATCGACGGTATGGACGACGATGCAGGAGAAGAATAGGAACCACTGCCCAAAGGGCGCTGGACAACCACTTCCTCATATGATATATATATGGTGGACACTCCCAAAGAAAACAATGGCGATGAGGCAATAGAGGATAACCCCTTAGGGAAGAAATCAAAGCATGGGCATCATCGGCGCCGATCTAAGCCCCGCCACAGCAATAACCGCACAGGAGACGAAAACAATCCGAATGATGCGAATATGAATACAATCCCGATCAGCCTAGCTTTGAGCAGGCCGAACAGGAAGACGAGCAGGTTAGCCCAGATGAACAGGCGACGAACGAATACTAGAAGGACGACAACTATATGCCTCCCTCCAAAGATGATATGAGCCTCGACGTCGACGAATTCGGCGTGCCTGAGGATGCCGTAGAGTAGGAGCGCCTCAAGCGCCGGCTTATAGCCACTGCAAGAATCCTGAAAAAGAAGCAACATCAGCTCCAAGCTGATCAAGATCTGCTCACAGACAGATGGACTGAGGTCTTGGCAGCCGAGGAATACAGACTCGAGCGCCCCGCCAAAGGTTACCCAAAGCACAAGTTGCTACCCCAATTCGGGGAGGGGGTCCTAGAGCCTACATTACCAGCACAGGATGAGGCTGACCGGCCACCTCGTGGCCAAGATAAAACGACATACCAGCCCGAATACCAGCCCACACCCCGACGCCAATACATTACGGCCCGGGGCAACACGCAGGACCTGCGAGACAGCACCCATAAACCTCGACGCAATAAACACAAGCGTCATAAGAACAATGATGATGCCCAAGACACGGTAGTTGATGGCGGATTCTGTGGCTCCTAGTTCGATCAGCGGAAAAAGAACAAATCGGGCCCATCCGGCCTAGACCGCATACTTGACCGCCCATGCCAAATTCATGGTACCCTAGGAACGGCAGCCAAACATACCACTAGAGAATGCCAGATCTTTAAACAAGCTGGTCGGTCATGTGCCTGAAGCAATAAGAAGGGGTCTCAAAGCTATAAAGACAACGAGGAGCCCATACCATCAAGCATTATAGAGCAAAAGAAATCTCTCCGCAAACCAACATGGTGAACATGATAAACACCATCCACATCCCCAAACGGGAACGAATGCGTACTCTTCGGGACGACAACTCAACAAAGCAAGTCTCCCCAGGGTACAAAAATATGGCCGATCCTCTTCGATCATACAGACCGTCCTGCCAATTTTCAACCATGGCAATTCAGTTGCACTTATCCTTGACCCAATAGTTGGCAGGTTCTACCACACACGAGCCCCTATTGGCATGGACAACAACCCAAACTTGCTGAACCAGGACACAGTGTGCCAGATAGGTATTGATCGCTTGAGGATCAAGCCCGCTAAAAACATCTTCTCAAGATGTTGCACCAGGTGCATAGGTGAGTTTTACAGGCCCACCACCGTGGAGGTTGTCTTCGGATCACCAAAAAATCACCATACTGAAGAGTTAGTCTTCGAAATTTTCCCCCTATACAGTAACTATTACGTACTCCCAGGGCGAACCGTGTTGGCCAAATTCAACGCGGTACCATACCGTGCCTATGGCAAGCTTAAAATGCCAAGCCCACGTAACATAGTCTCAATTACGGGCAAGGCCGAACTCCACCCACGCACCGGAAAGTATACCGCCACTGAGGCAGCGACTTGTGCCTTTTTATCGAACCTTGGTTCGACAGCCAATCGCCTGGACACCAACAAAGGAGGCCGAACTACTTTACGACATGATAGCCCGGCTCGACCAGGCTCCAATCAAGCACTCCGACATAATCTAGGGAGGGCCTCGCGGTTCAACCGCTCTATGACACACAATGTCTCTAAGCATTTTCTTTGCAGGCTTACTTTTGAGCAGAACAGGACTGGCGACATGGAATCAGCTCGGATGCACAAAGAGGGAATATATAAATATTCCCCAAGAAGACAATCCGAATACACTTCGGATCCGCACATAGCTTCCTCCCGCCCGATCTTAACAGGTTCCACCATCATTCCTCTTTTTATAACATAAATCATACTCATATGCATAGACGTGTCAATTGACTACAACATATAGAGTTACATGACACTTACCGGTTGCCATTCCTCATTGACACCCTTTTTGTTACAACGACATCTGCACATCATGTCACGTCCTAATATGCCAGGGGCTTCCTTGTACCCATTATATGGCAACAAAGTCCGTTCACCTTCTCGGTCGCCCGGCACCCCGAACTTATAGCATTATATGCATCAGCTCCGAATCATGTCTTGGGTCATTAGTTAGGTTTGCCCGGCACCCATGTTTTGGTACCTTACATTCTGTTCTATCGGCTAAGGTAGCGCTGGGAGAACTACCGCGATTATGTCCCGGTTCTTCCGGACGAGCACCTCAGTAGAGAAAGCCGAAAACTGACTGTCATGATACAGCGAGAGCTGGTCAGCTATTCGAGAGGTTATAAAATCCTTAAAGATTTATCCCGCATAATGCCATAACAAATGCAGAGTGCGACGGATCGGTCTTCCGATTAGGCGCTATTAGAGCCCCTCGTGCGGTCTTCCAAACACCAGGGGCTGCGCCTACCATACTCGAACTCCTATGGCTAAGTGAGAGTGATAAAGCCCTATAGTCTGATTGCCTGGTTCGCTGTGCTGAACACCTCCTCCAAGGACCCAAAAATGGGCTAAAGAGTGTTCAGGGTTATCCCGAACACCCCCGTACTTTCTACGTGGGGGCAGAAGCCGACGACTGGCCAACTCGCAGGTTTTATATATATCAAACGGCCGCGCAGGAGGAAAAACTTTTATATAATAGGCAATTCATAATAAAAGTGCCAGCGTCCAGCATTATAAAGGACAGCATGACTGTCTTCAGGGAAATATAATATCTTTGGTACATTGCTCCGCCACAAGGCGAGCTCCTTTCAGGACACCATCATAATATAATTCAGGCTTGCGGTGCTCCTTACCCTCTGGCGGTCCCTCAGTCATCAGCTTTTCAGCATCAAGCTTCCCCCAGTGCACTTTTGCACGGGCAAATGCCATTCGTGCACCTTCTATACAGACCGACCGCTTAATGGCTTCGAGCCGAGGGCAAGCACCCACAATCCACTTCACGAGCCCGAAGTAACTGCTTGGAATTGGCTCGGCGGGCCATAGCCGGATAACTAAGTCCTTCATGGCTAGTTCGGCCGCCTGGTGCAGTTCGATCAGCTGCTTCAACTGATCGACAAACGGCACTCGATAAATCTGGTGCCAAATACTGCGACCAGAAATGCTTTTCCACAGTCTTCTTCTCCTCAGCTCGGTAGAATTGAGCAGCATCATATATGCTGCATGGCAGGCCCGCAAATGCCCCTGGAAGAATTCAATTTGTCACTTTGAATATCTCCTGTTACTACATCAAAATCGCTTTGAATAAGAAAAAGCCTTACTATCCGCAATCCTCCTCGCCTCCTGAATGTCCTTCAGAGCACCTTGGGCTTCCTCCCGAGCATAATTTGCGGCTTGGAGAGCTTGGGTGAGTTCGGACTCTTTCCCTGATAGACTCTGCTCCAAAGTCTTGCTTTTCTTCACGACCTCCTGGAGCTGTCGTTCTGCTTCAATGACCCTGGCCTCGTGCTTCTCGTGAAGAGCCAGCTCTGTGGCGGCCTTCTTGTCGGCTTCGGCCACATCCTTTTTAAGCGCCTCAATTTCGGCACTTGCCCCTAGAGCACACAATACAAATAATTTCGTCAGGCACAACTACTCCTTAGTGCTAAACCCATCAAGGGTTCGATATACCTTGCTTGTCCTCCAACTACTTCTTCACTCGGCCAAGTTCTTCTTCGGCCCGCTCCAGACTCTACATTAGTCCGGACACTTCCGCAGTATGAGAGGCGGTCATCGCTACAGACGCCTGTTTATGAAGGAAGAAATATATGTCATCAACTGAGTCTCCTGCGATGCGGTAATTTGATCCCCCGTCCGGTTCTCTCTTTTCACTGGACCGTGCATCAGGGGCTACTATCCATACTATGACAATCTTCAAAAGTTCCTAAAACATACCTCAAAGCCTTTTATAAGGCTGATGCAGGACTCATTCAGTCCGCTCTCAGCGGATTGAATCTTTTCAATCACCGCACCCATAAGGGCGCGATGTTCATTGACGATGGAAGCACTCTTTACCGCTGTCAATCAACTGCCCTACACCTCTGGTTGGACAGAGGTTGCCGGTGGCGCGGGCTCACCTCCTTCAGTCAAAGGGGGCTGCCTGCCTGATCCGGGATCCTTAAAGGTCTCCGGGACCATGTCCGGCTGCGGGCCAAAACTAAGATCGCCCCCACCGTCGACGCTTATGGGAACCGTTGCTCCCGTGTATCCGGCCCCAAAGGTGTGCCCTCCCTGGTCTGGATCCTTCTGGGATGACACCTCGGTGTCACGCCCAGGCTTTGGGGAAGGGGCCTCCGAAGGCGTCTCGCTCTCTAGGGCATCTGAGCTCAGTGAATCCTCCGATGAGGATTGTTCGGTGCGAGACCTCGCCGGGCTGCACAAAGTGTGGCACAAGTTAAAATATTACACCTTAGTGATCCTGGACGCATAGGCGTGTTCGGATTTCGTGTACTCACGATTTTACCAGGGGCTGGGCCCTGGGTTCCCACTCCGGTCTGCTATTTGTAGCCGTAGTGGACGCCTCTGGAAGGGGATTTTCCCCCTCTTTGGCGATTTGGTCTCCAAGGATGAGGAGGCCGTCCTTTTCTTTCCTCCCCCCATGGAGGACTCATCTTCTTCCTCCTCCTCATCATCTTCGGAGGAAGGATGGTCGTTGGAGTCTTAGGATTTTGTGTCCGAAGCACCGCGGTGACGGAGGCTGCTTCGGGTCTCCTTGGCCTCCTTGTAGTCCTCTTTCTTCGGCGCTTTGTAAGGAGCTGGGATCAGTATCTTCGTTAGAAGTGGACCTGCCGGTTCTTCTGGCAGCGGGGCCGGACAATGTATCCGCCCTACCTTCTTCGTCCAATCCTGGGGTGATTGTGGAAAGCATGATAAAGCGTCTTCCTCGAATATGCCAGCTAAACATGGATGGACAAAAACATAGCGATAACTTACCGGACTTGCGGGGCAGGACAGTTGATACCCACGGTCCTCGGTGGAGTCCGACCACGGTTTCCCGGACATGAAGAGCACCTTCCAGATATCCTTGTGTGAGGAGCCGTAGAGCTCCCGCAGGGTCTGGTGCTCGGCCAGATCGTATTCCCACAAATTACAGGTCCGATGTTCGCAAGGAAGGACCAGGCGAACTAACATCACCTGGACTACATTGACGAGTTTGATGCCCTTATCTACCATGCCCTGGACGAGCGTTTGGAGCACCGGCAACTCGTCAGATGAGGACCGGCTAAGGCCCTTCTTGGGCCAGGACGTAAGCCGCAGGGGGGCTCCGGATTGAATTCGGGAGCAGCGGCCCACTTTTTGCCACACGGCTCAGTGATGTAGAACCACTGCTGCTGCCACTCCTTGACGGAATCATTGAAGGTGCATGTCGGCCATGTGACCTTGGGCATCTTGCTCACCATGGCACCCCCGCACTCGGCATGCTCGCCGTTCACCACCTTGGGCTTCACATTGAAGATCTTCAGCCATAGGCCGTAGTACGGCGAAATACGGAGGAAGGCCTCGCACGTGACGATAAACGTCGAGATGTTGAAGAAAGAATTAGGGGACATATCATGAAAATCAATCCTGCAATAATACATGATGCCGCAAACAAATGGGTGGAGGGGAAACCTGAGCCTGTGGACGAAATGAGGGATAAACACAACCCTCTCGTGAGGCCCCGGATTAGGGACGATCTGTCCCATCATCGGAAGATGATGGCCGATTTTCTTGGCCAGGTACCCGGCCTCTCGAAGGTTTCTGATATCCTTCTCCTGGATGGTAGAGGCCATCCACTTGCCTCCTGCTCCGGATCCGGACATTTTCGGAGAACCTCTTTGGGTGGAGAAGACGAGTGCTTGGGCGCTAGGGCTCGAGCGGAGGGAAATGGACGAGCGGAAGGAGAAGGCGTGGGTGAAAAAGAGGAGTCCTTATCTCTTTATAGAGGCAATAAAAACTTTGCGCCTCCCCACTTGCCTGATGGAACCTGCTCATTCCCCACTCATCGCGATTGGCGGTACGGTTGGGCAACCCGCACCCGTATTGATGAGAGTCCCGTGATAAGGGGGACACGATCTTTGCTTCGACGAAACGTGCCCAGAAAACCGCCTCGCAATATGCGCAGTAGCAGGTTGAGAAACAGTTCAGATATGAACCGGGCCACAATGTGATATCAAGTTATGGAAAAATGTCAGCGGATTCGGTTCATGAAGAAGTATGCTCTCTACGATGGTTTATGGGGATTATTTTGCAGGGCCGGACACGATTCATGTGTTCGAAGCTTATCTTGGAGTGTTTAGAGATGGAACCCGCCTTGCAATGCCGAAGATAATCTGCGCGCCGGACTCATCTGCATTGAAGCCTGGTTCAGGGGCTACTGAGGGAGTCCTGGATAAGGGGGTATCCGGATAGCCGGACTATATACTTTGGCTGGACTGTTGGACTATGAAGATACAAGATTCAAGACTTTGTCCCGTGTCTGGATGGGACTCTCCTTTGCGTGGAAGGCAAGCTTGGTGATTCAGATGTTAGATCTCCTTCTCTGTAATTGACTCTGTGTAACCCTAGCCCCCTCCGGTGTCTATATAAACCGAAGGGTTTAGTCCGTAGGACGAGAACAATCATACCATAGGCTAGATTCTTGGGTTTAGCCTCTACGATCTCGTGGTAGATCCACTCTTGTAATACTCATATCATCAAGATCAATCAAGCAGGAAGAGGGTATTATCTCCATCGAGAGGGCCTGAACCTGGGTAAAACATCGTGTCCCCTGCCTCCTGTAACCATTAGCCTTAGAAGCACAGTTCGGGACTCCCTACCCGAGATTCGCCGGTTTTGACACCGACAATGGGCGTAGCGGCGCAGGACGCCGAGCGGGGCGGCAGGGAGGCAGACAACGCAGGGAGCAGCGAGCGCACGCCGGCAAGCGCAGGGAT
>NC_041381.1:439975435-440019807 GCF_002162155.2 Triticum dicoccoides
GTTGTGCAATCGCGTGCTCGGGGAGGGCCTGAGGTAGACGGATGCAGTGGCGAGGTCGATCCGGCAACGGCAGCGGGCTTTGAGGCGCCGACAAGGAGCGGCGGGGTGGCGCGCGGCATCGGCGTTGGCGGGGTCGGGCGCGGCTGCCCCGATACCGATCCATACGAGGGAGGAGCGAGGCGTGCGACGGGGTGGCAGCGGCGACGTCGTCAGGTGCGCGAGGACGAGGGCGGGGCCGGCGAGGCGACTCCAGGCGACGGCCATGGGGCGAGCCCCGATCCGATAATGGGAGTGAGGAGAGGGAGAGACGTGGGGAGAGTGGGGGGTGTCGGTGGGTTAGGGTTTCCGTCGGGGTCGGGATAAAGGGAGTGAGGGGTGGCTGGCTGGGCCGGCCTGGTCGACGAAACCGAATGGGCCAAGAGGCCAAATGGGGAAAAGGGGGGTGGCCCTTGCCCTTTTATTTGTTTTTGTTTATTATTCTTTTACAGTTTTGTAATTTTGTTGATCTAATAAATGAGTATAGTTAAATGTGCCACTTAGCACATAAATACTAGGCAAGGTTTTGAAGTAGCACCCAAAGTTCCAAATTATTTTGAATAGTTTAACTATTTTTTTAAGTTGTAATGGTTCAATTAATTACTTGTGACTTAGTTTTAAATAGGTTAGGGACACTTTAAATATTCAAAATAGGTTGGTTCCTACATGACAAATAGTTAGGGAATATTTTCAACCCATCGAACAATTTTCCTTATTAGTTTGAAGAAATAAAATTTGACTTGTTTTTGGAATTTGAATTTGAATCCGGTTTGAATCAATGCGAGTTTAATTAACGGCAGTCGTGGTGACGTGGCATCATTAGTAGGGAATTACTGTAGCTTAATTATTCGGGCGTCACAATTCTCCTCAACTACAAGAAATCTCGTCCCGAGATTAAGAGGTTGTGTAGGGGGGAAAGTTCTGGTTACGAAATTCTAATGAGTCTTCTCGTTCTCGGTTGCTCTTCTCGAAGAGGTCAATCCATTACATTGATGTCTTCATTTCTCTGCTTCAGGTCATCATGATGAAGTCGGCGTTCTTTTCTTCAGGAACTCCATCGTACTTACGAAAGAATAAAGGGTGGGCATTCCGGGAGAACTGACCTCTACAAGGTCGACTATCTGGTCGATAACATCGAGGAAGGTGGCGGAAGTAACTCTCGAATTGAAACTTACAAAAATATCGAGAGCAAAGTAAGGAGGTATCATGGGAAGTTTTGAGCGGGCAGGCAATCATTCGATGCCTGAAACAGGGCGTGAAAAGGGGTTCAAAGCAATGGAATAAGTATTACGTCTGATAACAGAATTGATGACCTCTCGGAAGGTGGCTCATGAATCACATATGAGGCCAAGTGCGAGGAATTAACTTTCGAAACCAGGGGTGTATAGGAGAGTCAGGTTTCGATCTTGTGGAACTATGGGTTATGGGCCCACCATGTGGGTTAAGAAATAAGGAGGGTGATGTCATCTTTCATGGTCATGATAGCAAGGCATGTCAGAAAATAATCTGTCAGTTATGTCGCCAACAATGTCGGTACCAAGGGCGAGGGACAAAGAGAACCATATTCCTGCTCGCGAACGAGGCGGACCAATAGGCAAAGTTCTCATCCATCGATGGCTACCGGAATGTCATCAACAATAGTAACAGGGTCTTGCTGATGGAATTGTGCAACGAGGGGTTTACATAAGCAGGAGAATATTACTGCTTAGATCATATAGATCACAAGAAAGGTTAAACCAAACAATGGAAAGGAAAATATGATTATCAGATTAAACAGAACAATGGAAAGGAAAATGTGTCAAAACACATATTCCAGGGGTATATCCTTCCCAAGGACAAGCAAAGCATGATATCCATGACAGGATATAATGTAGAAAACCCTTTAGGTAAGGGAGAGAAATTTCATGGCATTACCCATGCAACGGTGTTTGGATAATTGAGCAAGAAACATTTAACATTGGGCTTCAAATGTTCTTGTTGAAAATTGGAGTAACGACATGCTTCGAGATAGCATTGACATGGTCATGAGGTGAAGATCAGACTTTGGAAACACAAAGGATCCATCGGGAATAACTTGTAGAATAAGTCTTACAATTTCCTCATGGAAGAATGGATAATCTTGCTGAAGGAATCTATAACAATAGGGCCTCCGGCCAGGTGTGCTAGGCACGACATCACCTTACAGGGTCACATAAAGACCAATCTTATAACTCTTGGAAATATGTTCCAACCATCATATCTGACCGAGATTCAGATCTAATTAGCATTAGGATACCTCAGACTCAAGATGCCTGAGAATAAAAGGTGCAATGCAAATTGACGAGATGACATGATAAGATTCTCGGGAAATGAACTATGGAAGCAAGTTCCAAAACAAGAGTTCATCAGTAAACCAACGAGAGGATGAGGAGGTGGCTGATGGAATCAGTGACAATTCATCGAGGTTTCCAAAAAGACAGATTTCGACAATTATGTGAACAAGGAGAAAATATTTGTCAGATCGAACAGTACAATATAATGATGTATGTTCGAGGAAAACATCCACAGTTAACCATTGGTTGAATGGTGCACTCGAAATATGGGCTGGGTTGCACGACCAACGTTGGGATGGCGATTTAGCAACTAGCACACTAAATTGGAATAGTTGTCCATTAACTCAGAAGCAATAGGGTTGCTAGGAGTATTAAATTCTCACAACAGAGTTCACTTATTGGTATTCCAGTTGGAACACAGGGACCAAGAGAAGGATGGTGATGATGAGAAGCATCACAAGACAAAGAATATTAAGAGGTGGAGCAATTCTCTCAACATCCTCGACATAATCATATGGTAATACTCCAAGGTAGAACATATCATAAGCTAGATAGCAAGGAAATCAAGATACAACACAAAACATGAACACGTTTGTGTTGGGGAAAGGCAAGAATGTGGTCGATGATAACACAAATCATCGAGGGGTAAGGATGGTATTTCTCATCCTGAATTCGACAACAACTTGGAAGAAGTCAAATTGTTGACAATGATCACGACAAATTTGTCGAGAGGTTTCAAGATGATGTAATCGATCAACGATGACATCAAGTCAAAGAAATGATGAAAGCGAAAGGTTTTTGGAACCACGAGTAGGACACAATCTCGAAATCAAGTTTGCTGTTCAAGGAGAAGTGGTCTGATGAGGAAGATCGATGCAAGGTTAGCTCATCATCGAAATTGGTGCTCCAGAAAGAAGGACCAGGTAGCACAACAAAATTTAGCACAATTAAGATATAGCCGATTAGGCTAGGAATGACTTGAAGAATTATTAAACTTGTAAGCAATGAAAATTACTTAGAGTTATTGAATCGGAGTGCAGAATCGATTCACTTATCAGTGTTCTCGAGTGAAATAACTCAGAACCAGGGGGAAATCTCAAATCGGTGAGAAGCAATACTAGATGAAGACTCATAGGAAGCAACGCAGTTCTTTGATATTCTCAAGATACTGGAGGGTATTACTCGAAGGAAGATCGACATAGGGGTGGCGGGGATGTATGATCTGCAGACATATGGAAAATATGGAATCAAGTGGAAAATATGGTCGGAACCACGATTGCAAAGGATCAATTCACAGATTCCAGATGATATTATATCAATGAAATAGTTATTATTACAAGAAGCTTCCAGGTAGGATGTCAGGACCCCGACTCGATGCCACATCGATCTAGCATGTAACACCTCATATCACTTTGCGGCCTCACGCACGGTATTCCACGGGTGTCGCCTTACCATTGCCCAGGACCGTTTGCGCCTTTTGGCACACGTATATGATAGTGCCGCTAGCATCCATATGGTAAGGAGCCCGGGCTGACATGGCTAGTCGTAAACCCGAAGTGGCACAGACTTACAGGGACAGGCATCCATGACCCAGCATCGAACGTGTCGGTCATCAGCAAGTGAATCCGGGCTGTAGCACTTGGCTAGCAGGACTCCGGTAAACTGGGCTGTAGCGGGCTAACAAGACTCCGGTATCCATCGCGTGACATTTCCCCGAAGGGACAGACACAGGAATGAAGAAGGACACATGCCGGCCAGCCTAAGTGTTCCGGAGCAGTAGCAAGCTACCAAGGCTTAGTGGAGACACTAGGAGACATTTCCCGATAAGAGAGGCTACTAAGAATAAACAACTAGATAGTCAGATCCCACACATACCAAGCATTTCAATCATACACACAATATGCTCGATATGTGCAAATACAACAAGGCATCACAACATGACTCTACAACACAAGTATTTTATTTAAAGGCTCAGGGAGCCATACATATCATACACACAAGTACGGCTCACATGACCCAGCATTCAAGTCATACAGACATACAAGCCAACAACGCAAGTAACTTGTCTGAGTACAGACAACTAGAAAAATAAAAGAGGCTTGGGAAAGCCTGGCTATACTACATGGTCCTTCACAAGCTCAGGGTCACCACCTGGGCCTCAGTCTACTCATCGATGTCAACGTCTACGAAGAACCCATCAGAAGGGGTTGCAGCGTCTTCTGAAAAATGTAAATTAAAGCAACATGAGTACAAAGATACTCAGCAAGACTTACATCAGATCCTACATACATGCACATTATCAAGAAGGGTTGGTGGGGTTATTGCAGCAAGCCAGCTTTGAATCTTGGCTAAGCTATCCTACGAGACACCAACTTGAAATGGTTTTGCGCACACGAGTCCACTACACACCAGTTCAATACACCACCGAGGATCCACCTCCGTCATCCTACGGAAGAGCCATCCTCGACACTCACGCTTATCTTGGGATTTTTAGTAGTATCCATTTACTTGTCTATGAACTGTATAGGCAACCAAGTAGTCCTTTACCGCGGACGCGGCTATTCGAATAGATCATGTTAACCCTGCAGGGGTGTACTTCTCCATACATGTTTCCACCACTTAGCGTCTGCACAAGACATGTGCTCGGCAGACTTCAAGTGAAAGCCGACGTGGGTGTAGACCACGACCTACCGAAACACCTAAATCTCTAGTCCAGGTTTATCGCCTATTCAGGTTCCATCCGCAGGGAGTCCGGCTGGGGTTCCACATACGGCCCCGAACGATGTGTACAGGGTTCTGAGACACCTAACGGGTGCCCGGCATTCCCGGCCACGTACCTACCGCATCACAGCCCACCCCGCGGGTCAGCGCTGCCCACGGCCTCCAGTAAGCTACAAACACCAGAAACTACTTACAACGCCTGGACAGAGGACTAGGGTGAATAAGAAGTCGAGCGGGGTCATATTTCAGGGCCCAATGCATGGTAGTAGCTAAATCTTAAATCACACATACAGATCTCAGTGCTTAAGGTCGGTTTCAATGAAACAACCCACCATGTACTCCTACATGGCCTTTCATCGATACCTTTACCAAATCGTGTTCACCACATCACTCTCATTACCGGCATGATCATTTCACTCTAGCCCATCACCCAGATGAACCAGACCTGACATGACTCTAAGCATAGCAGGTATAGCAAGGTAGGAACAACAGAAACATATGGCTCAATCAACTCCTACACATGCTAGTGGGTTTCATCTAGTTACTGTGGCAATGACAGGTCATGCAGAGGAAATGGGTTCAACTACCATAGCACACAGCAGTTTGAAACGCGTTGTCTTAATGTAGTAAAAGAGAGCAGAAGCGAGAACATGGGATTGTATCGATATGATCAAATGGTTGGTTGCTTGCCTGATGGGTCGATGCACTGATATTGTTCTTCGCTAGGGTAATCGTGGTACTCCTCGGAGGCAGAACCTGCCGCAAAGAGCACCGATACACAACATCACCAAACAATATGCAACAGTATGATGCATGCATGAGACATGGCAAACATGAGTGTATTGGGCTAATGCAACTAAAACCAGATGGGTTTGAACCATTTTGAATCAAAGATTCAAGTTTCAAACTCATACATGGCCCTTATAAGTGCTTTATCTAGTTCTGCTCTAAACATCAGGTTAGCTTTCTTAAACATGCATGAAACCAGTACAGATGGATAGATTGGATTTTTCTGATCATTTTTCATATATAAAACTTTGCATTTGGAGTTACAGATTAATTTCTATGATTTTTTAAAATTTGGGGTATTTTCTGGAATTTCCTGTGTAATAATAATTCCAGTAAATAACTTACTGCGTCAGCATTACGTCAGGATGACGTCAGTGGTCAACGGAATAGTCCAGGTCAACCCTGACTAGTGGGTCCCGTGTGTCACTGTAATTAGTTTAACTAAATATCAATTAAAACTAATCCTGATTGGTTAAACTGGGCCCACCGTGGTCAAACGAGGGGTCAGCGGGGTCAACCCACCGGCGTTTAGCCGCCGGCGAGGCCGAACGCGGTGGCGAGAGTGCTTTTGTGTGTTCCGGCGACTAAATGAGCGGCGGAGGGCATCTACGGGTAGCTGGGAGCAAGCCGCAGCTCTTGGTGGTGGTGGTTGAGCTCGAGGTGGCCGAAAACGTCGCCGGCGACGACTTTGGCGGTCGCCGGAGTTCGGGTGAGGTCGAACTCGACGCTAGGGGGCACGGCGAGGCGCGTGGAGTGGTGCTACGGGCTCCTGTGGGTGCGGTGAGTGCGTTGGACACGGTGGTGTGGCCGGTGGTTGGCCGGAGACACGTCAGCGACGAGCTCGCCGGCGGTGCGTGCGGTGAAGCTTCGTGCGCTCGCTATGGTGCACGAGAACGAGAGAGGAAAGGGGGGAGAGGTAGCTGGGCTCACGGCGATCTCGAGGAACCAGACGGCGCGGTCGGGGATGAGCTGGTGCGGCGGCGACGGCGAAGGGGATCTCCGGTGATGGCGGAGTCAGCGAGGTCGGTGCAGTGGCTTCGGGGCACGTGAGCGCTCGGGGCTCGACTAGCTCGAAGGAGAGGAGGGCGGTGGAGCTCCTGGACACGGTGGCGCGGCGCGGGGACGACGGAGAGCGCGACTACGGCAACGGTGCGGCTGCGGTGGCGTCGGCCATGGCGTGGGAGAGCGAGGGAGAGGAGCTGGGGGTGAATGGGTGTGTCCACGGGGTGCGGGGCTTGACGTGGAGCTCATCCAGGCCAGAAGCGAGGCGAGGGGGTGAAGCAGGGCGGCGGGCAGCTGCGTGGCGCGCACTGGCGTCGCCGTCGAGCACCTGCCTGCCTGCCTGGCGAAGGCAAGCAGCTCGCTGGAGCGGCTGCTGGGCTAGGCCGGTAGGTGGGCTGGCTAGGCGGGCTGCCAGGTTACTTCACTCTCTCTCTCTCTTATTTATCTTTTTTAATTATTCTGTAACTTTGTGGACTTACTAAAAATACCTAAACAACTCCAAAATTCCCCAAACTGTTCATGGCCACTAACTGGAATATATACAGCATGGAACATTTTAGTTTGGGATTATTTGAGCATTTATAATAATTTATATAATTTAAATGCCCAAACTCAAATACTTATGATTTAATTCAAAAACCTTAAGATGACCTAGAAAATAGAGCACTACTTTTGGCAGAGGTTCTGAACCAAGACAAAAATTATGGACATTTTAGAAGGGCATTTCAGGTTCATTGAAAATATTTTTAGTAAACCCTAGTTGGTTTCAGAGGGGGCTGGGGGTTCTGTCATCCCCATTTCAAGTTTCTGTTGAGAAAAATAGACATGATGCAACACTCTAATGCATGAACTATCTAGGGTGTGACAACTCACCCCCACTCAAAAGAATCTCGTCCCGAGATTTAGGTTCCTCCGGAAAGAAGGCGAGGTAGTCAAGTCAAAGACGATCCTCCCTTTCCCAAGTTGCTTCCTTCTCAGAATGGTGCGACCATTGAACCTTGAGAAACTTGATATTATGACGTCGAGTGGTACGCTCGGCTTGATCGAGGATACGAACGGGGTACTCTCGATACATGAGATTATCTTGAAGATCAAGCATTTCGTGGTCCACTCCACGGATAGGATCCGAGAAGCAACGCCTGAGTTGGTAAACGTGGAAGATATCGTGGACTCTGGAGAGATGCGGAGGTAGTTCCAATTGGTAGGCAACTTCTCCCCGTTTAGCGAGAATGCGAAAGGGTCCAATGTAGCGAGGAGCTAATTTTCCTTTGATACCGAAACGATGGGTTCCCTTCAGAGGAGTAACCCGAAGGTAAGCCTTCTCGTCAACCTCAAAAGTCATAGCCTTATGTTTTCGGTCATATTGACTCTTTTGACGAGATTAGGCTGTTTTCAACTTTTCACGAACAATGCGAACTTGCTCTTCTGCTTCCTGGATCATGTCCGGCCCAAAGAATTGTCTTTCCCCGGTTTCTGACCAGTTAAGAGGCGTTCGACACCTTCGTCCATAGAGAACTTCAAAAGGGGCTTTACCCAAGCTAGATTGATAGCTGTTGTTATAAGCAAATTCGGCAAATGGAAGACATTTCTCCCAATCCATCCCGAATGAGATAACAGAAGCTCGAAGCATGTCTTCTAGAATCTGATTGACACGTTCTACTTGACCACTTGATTGAGGGTGAAAGGAAGTGCTAAAGGAAAGGCAGGTTCCCATAGCATTTTCGAAACTTTCCCAAAATCGAGAGGTGAAGAGACTTCCTCGATCCGAGTTAATTTCCAGTGGAACACCATGGAGGGGTACTATTCGGGAGATGTACAAGTCTGCTAGTTGACTAGCGGTTATACTCTCGCGAACAGGCAAGAAATGGGCTACTTTGGAAAGACGATCGACAACGACGAAGATAGCGTTATTCCCTCTCCTGGTCCTGGGAAAACCGGTGATGAAACCCATACCAATTTTATCCCATTTCCATTCAGGAATAGCTAAAGGTTGAAGGGTGCCAGCAGGCCGTTGATGCTCTGCTTTTACACGACGACAGACGTCGCAACTAGCAACAAACTGAGCAATGTCTCTCTTCATCCTAGTCCACCAGAACCTCTGGCGTAGGTCCTGATACAACTTGGTACTACCGGGATGAATGGTGAGAGGAGATTCATGAGCCTCCTTAAGGATCAACTGCCGTAGATGCTGGTTCTTGGGAACCACTAAACGGTTCTCAAAGTACACAACACCATGATCATTTGTGGAGAAACATCTAGCACCTCCGCTAGCAATGTTCTCCTTGATCCTAGATATCCCTTTATCTCGCTTTTGGGCAGCGATAATTTGATCTGTAAGGGTAGGTTTCGCCACCAAGGTGGAAAGAAATCCTTGAGGAACAATGTGAAGGTTAAGCTTCCGAAATTCCTCATGGAGAAGCGGTTGACTTTGTTGTAACATCAGATTGTTACAATAAGATTTACGACTTAGTGCATTAGCCATGACGTTGGCCTTTCCTAGGGTGTAAGTTATCCCTAAGTCAAAATCTGTGATCAACTCAACCCAACATCTTTGCCTGAGATTCAAATCCGGTTGGGTGAAGATGTACTTCAGACTTTGGTGATCGGTGAAGATTTCGCAACGATTACCGAGGAGGTAATGTCGCCAGGTTTTAAGTGCATAGACTACATCTGCAAGCTCTAGATCATGAGTAGGATAATTCTCCTCATGTGGGTGCAATTGCCGTGAAGCGTAAGCAATTACGTGACGATCTTGCATAATAATGCAACCTAGTCCTTGTCGCGAGGCGTCGCAATAGATAACAAAGTCCTTAGAGAAATCTAGTGGTACCAGTACGGGAGCAGATGTTAGGCGTCTTTTCAGTTCCTGAAAGCTGTGCTCACATTGTGGAGTCCACTCGAACTTGTTATCTTTCTTGAGGAGTTCAGTTAGAGGTTTGGCAACTTTGGAGAAGTTCTCGACAAAGCGGCGACAATAGCTCGCTAAGCCAAGGAAACTCCGAACTTGCTTGACCGATTCAGGTGGAGTCCAGTTAAGGACAGCAATACCCTTACCAGAAATTACATGTCCTAGGTAGGTCACTTCTGGTAACCAAAATTCGCATTTAGAGAACTTGGCATAAAGGCGATGCTCTCGAAGTTTCATCAACACTAGCCTTAAATGCTCGGCATGTTCTTCCTCGTTCTTGGAGTAGATGAGTATATCATCGAGGTAAACCACGACGAATTTATCCAAATACTCCATGAAGATTGAGTTCATTAAGCGAGAGAAAGTGGCTGGAGCGTTGGTTAAACCGAAGGACATGACGGTGTACTCCTATTGGCCATAACGAGTAACAAAGGTCGTTTTAGGAATGTCCCCATTCCTGATTTTGATTTGATGGTAGCCCAACCTCAAATCCATTTTGGAAAAGACTAAGGATCTAGCGAGCTGATCATACAGGTCGTTGATCCTGGGGAGCGGATACTTGTTCTTGATCGTGACCAGGTTAACTGGTCGATAATCTACAACCATCCGATCCATAGCATCCTCCTTCTTGATGAAGAGGACGGGACAAGCCCATGGAGACGAACTAGGACGGATGAAACCCTTTTTCAAGGACTCATCGAGTTGTTTCTTAAGCTCGGCTAGTTCTAGTGGTGCCATTTTATAGGGTCTTCTAGAAATTGGGACAGTTCCTGGAATGAGATCTATTACGAACTCGACATCTCTGTCAGGTGGAACACCTGGCAATTCCTCTGGAAAGACATCCGGAAAGTCACAGACTATCGGAACGTCTTTGAGGTCTGGCAAAGGACTGGCGTTAAGAGAAAATAGCTGTCGGTTGGCTACTCGGGCAAGACATTGACTATCTTCCCCGAAGGATGGGTGAGTTGAACAGTCCTAGAGAAGCAATCAATCTTGGCATGATGGGCTGACATCCAGTCCATACCCAAGATGATATTAATATCCGAAGATTGGAGAGCTATCAAAGATGCGAGAAAAACAAGTCTGTCGACTTGAATTTCATTTCCATGGCTTACTCTAGAGGTTTGCCATCTAGAACCAGGAGTAGAAATTTCCATAGTGAACGGCATGTCACAGAATGCGGTGCTATGCAAACGAGCATAATTTTCGGATATGAAAGAATGAGATGCTCCAGTATCGAAAAGAATGGATGCCAGGTGGCAATTAACAAGGAGCGTACTGAGAACGATGTTGGGATCCTCTTGAGCTTCTTCAGCAGAGATACAGTTGACATGGCCACGTGCAGCGGTGGATGGCTTGGCGTAGAACGCTTTCCCTGTCGGCTTGCCACGGCCAACAGCTTTTCCAGATTGGTTGGGGTTGGTCTGGGGACACTCGCGCAGGTAGTGGCCCGATTCCCCACACTTGAAGCATGTCACGGAGCTGGTGCGTGGGGGAGCATTGTTGGTTGGACCACCATAGGGCTTGGCTGGTGCAAACTGTTGAGCGGGGTGAGGCGCCTGAAAGGATGGCCTTGGTGTGAACCTGGGTGGCAGGGCAGTGTTAGGCACCCACACCCGGCGCTTCTGAGGACCAGCACCGGATGAGGAACCCAAGTCACGGCCATGCTTGCGTGTTGTTTCATAATCAGTCTGACCAGACTCAGCACTAATGGCTTTGTTAACAAGCTTCTGAAAAGAGGTGCACTCATGCAGATGGAGGTCACGGCGAAGCTCAGGGCTAAGTCCCTTACGGAACCTTGCCTGCTTCTTGGCATCGGTAGAGACTTCCTCAGTTGCATATCGTGCTAGGTTACCGAACTCCCTGCTGTATGCATCCACGGAGAGTCGACCTTGAGTGAAACTGCAGAACTCCTCACGTTTACGGTCCATGAGACCCTCCGAAATGTGATGTTCACGGAAAGCCTCGCTGAATTCAGCCCAAGTAGTGACATGGCCCGCTGGGCGCATAGCTTCATAGTTCTCCAACCAGAGACTGGCGGGGCCTTCGAGATGATATGCAGCAAAGGTGACCTTATCAGCCTCAGCTACTAGCGCAGAACGCAGTTTGTGAGTAATACTGCGAAGCCAGTCATCGGCGTCGAGAGGCTCGACGGAGTGGTGGAAGGTGGGTGGATGTAACTTGATGAAATCACTGAGTGACACCAAGTTATTCCTCTGATGGTGTGCTGTGTTTTGCTCGATGCGCTCCAACAAACGGTTGGTCTCCCGCTTGTTTCTCTCGGCTTCCAGCATAACTTCGGCCAGAGAGGGAGGGTGAGGCAGGTTTGTTCCCCCAACTCTACTGCCTTCGGCCTGCTCTGGGGGAGCAGGGTTGGTGCGGGTGTTAACCATCCTAGGAAAACAAAACAATGGTTTAGTCCAGGATGATAGGATTCTAACATAGAAATGTAGAATGTAATGGATAACTTGGAATGTAAGATGATCATCCATATGACATCGTAGATACAGAAACTGCTTCTTTTATTCCATCGTCATACACACCATACAAGGTTTAGTACAGAACCAAACAAAGTACTACTACGGTGAAAAGAGGATCTCATCTCATCGGAGGCATTCCGAGCTCCTATACATTATTTTTCTACACCTTCGGAAGGCGGTACAAGCTAAGTCATATCCCACGAGTCACGCAGGACGGTGGACGATACAACTAGTACGATACTAGTGATACTACTACTAGCTCAGACAGCTCCGTAGTAGTCTTCATAGAAGTCACCTCCATAGCCTGGAAGCTCAACGTGATCATCCGGAAACAGTCGGTCCCGTGGAGCTTGTGGACCATAGGGGCTAGGATGAGGTCTTGGACCAATAAACAGTGGCCTGCGGGGACCACGAGGTGGGGTGATGCCTCCTACATCACGCCAATCCATCATGTCTGGCAGAGCAGATCTCACAGGATAGAGATCTCGCATATCCATATATCCAGCTTGCACAGCCGGTGCAAACCGAGTCAAAGTGGCCCAATGATCAGCACGGGTATTGAAAAGCTCTAGTCTCAAGGCCCGATTTTCACTGTCCTTGTCTTCAAGCAACTGTGCAGTGGTGCGGGTCAGTGAGTCCTCCTGAGTGGAGTCAGCATAGATAGCCTGGAGATACCCTTGTGCCCCCCGGAGTGAAGCTGGCATATACCAGAAGTCGGAGTCCCGAAATAGGCCAGTCCTAACTCGCATGATGGTCATCATAGAGTAGGCAGCATCCTGCATAGCCATCTCAATAGTAACCCCGAGTCCATAGGAGGTGGAGGGGCTCGGTAGATCCAGGATAAGATGGAAATATCCTGACAGTGCAAAAATATTGACTTTGATTAAAGTCTCGGAATTGCTCTTCAACCGTGTACTCAGGATACCAATGGTACCCTGCCTCAGTCATTACCCTGACCAACATGGCAGTATGGCCGGGTACATCTAGACATCGAGTCAAACGAACCACTTGATTCTGAGGACGGGAAGCCATCTGGAGCATGATAAACACAAAACATTAAGATTCCTGGCAGAAATCGGACAGCATAATGGCTGTAAATGCTCAAAAGGATTTTGAGGCATTTTGCAAGAATAGCATAGACACTCAACAACATCATATCAAGGTTCTGGGTCCACCTTAGCAACATAATGGGGTAGTAGAACTGAACTAGGCTTGTATCCATCAACCTATAAGGTACTGATTAGTAACACGTGAACCTGATAGAGAGAAGAGATCCTAATTCCTTAACCCCCGGTGGAAGAATAGACTGACTAAAATCAGAATGTCATGAGATAAAGGAGTAAAAAGAGCCTTACGTTCCATCCCACAATCAATTCCCCTACATATAACTAAAGCATTTCTAGACTCAACATCGACCAGTTTGGCTTGGAGAACCTACAGGTAGTCCGGCTCTGATTCCAACGCTGTCAGGACCCCGACTCGATGCCACATCGATCTAGCATGTAACACCTCATATCACTTTGCGGCCTCACGCACAGTATTCCACGGGTGTCGCCTTACCTTTGCCCGGGACCGTTTGCGCCTTTTGGCACACGTATATGATAGTGCCCCTAGCATCCATATGGTAAGGAGCCCGGGCTGACATGGCTAGTCGTAAACCCGAAGTGGCACAGACTTACAGGGACATACATCCATGACCCAGCATCGAACGTGTCGGTCATCAGTAAGTGAATCAGGGCTGTAGCACTGGGCTAGCAGGACTCCGGTAAACCGGGCTGTAGCGGGCTAACAGGACTCCGGTATCCATCGTGTGACATTTCCCCGAAGGGACAGACACAGGAACGAAGAAGGACACATGCCAGCCAGCCTAAGTGTTCCGGAGCAGTAGCAAGCTACCAAGGCTCAGTGGAGACACTAGGAGACATTTCCCGGTAAGAGAGGCTACTAAGAATAAACAACTAGATAGTCAGATCCCACACATACCAAGCATTTCAATCATACACACAATATGCTCGATATGTGCAAATACAACAAGGCATCAGCACATGACTCTATAACACAAGTATTTTATTTAAAGGCTCAGGGAGCCATACATATCATACACACAAGTACGGGTCACACGACCCAGCATTCAAGTCATACAGACATACAAGCCAACATCGGAAGTAACTTGTCTGAGTACAGACAACTAGTAAAATAAAAGAGGCTTGGGAAAGCCTGGCTATACTACGTGGTCCTTCACAAGCTCAGGGTCACCACCTGGGCCTCAGTCTACTCATCGATGTCAACGTCTATGAAGAACCCATCAGAAGGGGTTGCAGTGTCTTCTGAAAAATGTAAATTAAAGCAACATGAGTACAAAGGTACTCAGCAAGACTTACATCAGATCCTACATACATGCACATTATCAAGAAGGGGTGGTGGGGTTATTGCAGCAAGCCAACTTTGACTCTTGGCTAAGCTATCCTACGAGACACCAACTTGAAATGGTTTTGCGCACACGAGTCCACTACACACCAGTTCAATACACCACCGAGGATCCACCTCCGTCATCCTACGGAAGAGCCATCCTCGACACTCACGCTTATCTTGGGATTTTTAGTAGTATCCATTTACTTGTCTATGAACTGTATAGGCAACCAAGTAGTCCTTTACCATGGACGCGGCTATTTGAATAGATCATGTTAACCCTGCAGGGGTGTACTTCTTCATACATGTTTCCACCACTTAGCGTCTGCACACGACATGTGCTCGGCAGACTTCAAGCGAAAGCCGACGTGGGTGTAGACCACGACCTACCTAAACACCTAAGTCTCTAGTCCAGGTTTATCGCCTATTCAGGTTCCATCCGTAGGGAGTCTGGCCGGGGTTCCACATATGGCCCCGAACGATGTGTACATGGTTCCGAGACACCTAACGGGTGCCCGGTATTCCCGGCCACGTACCTACCACATCACAGCCCACCCCACGGGTCAGCGCTGCCCACGGCCTCCAGTAAGCTACAAACACCAGAAACTACTTGCAACTCCTGGACAGAGGACTAGGGTGAATAAGCAGTCGAGCGGGGTCATATTTCGGGGCCCAATGCATGGTAGTAGCTGAATCTTAAATCACACATACAGATCTCAGTGCTTAAGGTTGGTTTCAATGAAACAACCCACCATGTACTCCTACATGGC
This sequence comes from Triticum dicoccoides, assembly GCF_002162155.2. Taxonomy (NCBI): domain Eukaryota; kingdom Viridiplantae; phylum Streptophyta; class Magnoliopsida; order Poales; family Poaceae; genus Triticum; species Triticum dicoccoides. The sequence continues at coordinate 439,990,863 of NC_041381.1, forward strand.
CTTTCATCGATACCTTTACCAAATCGTGTTCACCACATCACTCTCATTACCGACATGATCATTTCACTCTAGCCCATCACCCAGATGAACCAGACCTGACACGACTCTAAGCATAGCAGGCATAGCAAGGTAGGAACAACACAAACATATGGCTCAATCAACTCCTACACATGCTAGTGGGTTTCATCTAGTTACTGTGGCAATGACAGGTCATGCAGAGGAAATGGGTTCAACTACCGTAGCACACAACAGTTTGAAACGCGTTGTCTTAATGCAGTAAAAGAGAGCAAAAGCGATAACATGGGATTGTATCGATATGATCAAATGGTTGGTTGCTTGCCTGATGGGTCGATGCACTGATATTGTTCTTCGCTAGGGTAATCGTGGTACTCCTCGGAGGCAGAACCTGCCGCAAAGAGCACCAATACACAACATCACCAAACAATATGCAACAATATGATGCATGCATGAGACATGGCAAACATGAGTGTATTGGGCTAATGCAACTAAAGCCAGATGGGTTTGAACCATTTTGAATCAAAGATTCAAGTTTCAAACTCATACATGGCCCTTATAAGTGCTTTATCTAGTTCTTCTCTAAACATCAGGTTAGCTTTCTTAAACATGCATGAAACCAGTACAGATGGATAGATTGGATTTTTCTGATCATTTTTCATATATAAAACTTTGCATTTGGAGTTACAGATTAATTTCTATGATTTTTTAAAGTTTGGGATATTTTCTGGAATTTCCTGTGTAATAATAATTCCAGTAAATAACTTACTGCATCAGCATTACGTCAGGATGATGTCAGTGGTCAACGGAATAGTCCAGGTCAACCCTGACTAGTGGGTCCCGTGTGTCACTGTAATTAGATTAACTAAATATCAATTAAAACTAATCCTGATTGGTTAATAGGGCTGGGCCCCACCTCATTGACCCAGGGGGGTCAAACTGGGCCCACCCGTGGTCAAACGAGGGGTCAGCGGGGTCAACCCACCGGCGTTTAGCCGCCGGCGAGGCCGAACGTGGCGGCGAGAGTGCTTTTGTGTGTTCCGGCGACTTAATGAGCGGCGGAGGGCATCTACGGGTAGCTGGGAGCAAGCCGCAGCTCTTGGTGGTGGTGATTGAGCTCGGGGTGGCCAGAAACATCGCCGGCGACGACTTTGTCGGTCGCCGGAGTTCGGGTGAGGTTGAACTCGACGCTAGGGGGCACGACGAGGCGCGTGGAGTGGTGCTACGGGCTCCTGCGGGTGCGGTGAGTGCATTGGACACGGTGGTGTGGCCGGTGGTTGGCCGGAGACACGTCGGCGACGAGCTCGGCGGCGGTGCATGTGGTGAAGCTTCGTGCGCTCGCTGTGGTGCACGAGAACGAGAGAGGAAAGGGGGAAGAGGTAGCTGGGCTCACGGCGATCTCGAGGAACCAGATGGCGCGGTCGGGGACGAGCTGGTGCGGCGGCGACGGTGAAGGGGATCTCCGGTCACGGCGGAGTCGGCGAGGTCGGTGCAGTGGCTTCGGGGCACGCGAGCGCTCGGGGCTCGACTAGCTCGAAGGAGAGGAGGGCGGCGGAGCTCCTGGACACGGTGGTGCGGCGCGGGGACGACGGAGAGCGCGACTACGGCAACTGTGCGGCTGCGGTGGCGTCGGCCATGGCGTGGGAGAGCGAGGGAGAGGAGCTGGGGGTGAATGGGTGTGTCCACGGGGTGCGGGGCTCGACGTGGAGCTCATCTAGGCCAGAAGCGAGGCGAGAGGGTGAAGCAGGGCGGCGGGCAGCTGCATGGCGCGCGCTGGCGTCGCCGTCGAGCACCTGCCTGCCTGCCTGGCGAAGGCAAGCAGCTCGCTGGAGCGGCTGCTGGGCTGGGCCGGCAGGTGGGCTGGCTAGGCGGGCTGCCAGGTTAGTTCACTCTCTCTCTCTCTCTTATTTATCTTTTTTAATTATTCTGTAACTTTGTGGACTTACTAAAAATACCTAAACAACTCCAAAATTCCCCAAACTGTTCATGGCCACTAACTGGAATATATACAACATGGAACATTTTAGTTTGGGATTATTTGAGCATTTATAACAATTTATATAATTTAAATGCCCAAACTCAAATACTTATGATTTAATTCAAAAACCTTAAGATGACCTAGAAAATTGAGCACCACTTTTGGCAGAGGTTCTGAACCAAGACAAAAATGATGGACATTTTAGAAGGGCATTTCAGGTTCATTGAAAATATTTTTAGTAAACCCTAGTTGGTTTCAGAGGGGGCTGGGGGTTCTGTCATCCCCATTTCAAGTTTCTATTGAGAAAAATAGACATGATGCAACACTCTAATGCATGAACTAGCTAGGGTGTGACATAGGATCTACATCGTGTTCATGGGCATGAACACAATGGTTCAAGGTCGACTCCCACTTCCTCAATGCATAACCTTCCATTCACTTCTCATTTTTCGAAGAAGTTGTAATGTTTAAATTTTATCTAGCAAAACACCAGAAGACTATGATTCATGATAGCTCTCGGGTTTACCCAGATCTGGGAAGGCATAGGTTCAACCCTTAGGGGTATCTTGGGAAAATATACCACAAGCTTCTATAGTAAATAACACAAGCTCAATAGTAGAGCATGGGTGACAAAAGGAGAGGATACAATTACCTAAGGCATTATGTATCAGGGAAAGAACTTCTCGAGTTTTTGTATACGAAGGACACTGTCGGATGATATTTTGACAAAGGATCCGACGATCCATAGCGGAGCTGATGTGAGTATCGGCACACAAACAGAGGAAGAAACATTGCGAAGGCATTGGATTATAGAAGCAATTGACTAATTCAAAGATCACATGTAAAGGAATTATGATTTCCCAATCAAAGGATCAAAAGCAAACGCTCTAATTTGGGATGGATAAGTTGAGTAACCTTAGGGGTAAAATCGACAACAATTTGATTGGTCGAGATCTAGCTCATGCTTAAAATGACGTCTGAGCCGAAAGGATGAATTCTAGGATCTGATTGAGGATTGCGAGCATTCGCAACATATTGAATCAATGGACTCAAAATGATAGTGACAAAGGCTGCCAATAAGATTACTATACTTATGGGATTAACCATAAGGCAAGCAGGCAAGAATTTCAAGAGCAATAGGATGTTGAGGGTTTTCGGAAGATCGAAGGGCATTTTGAAGACTTGTGTGAAATACGTGAATCAACTGGGGATGACCGAATACTCGGTAAGTGTGAGAACTGTCCGTAGGGGTATTCATGTGGCGAAGGACTGCAAGGCAGTAGGCACAAAGTATTCTCGAAACATTAGAGAGAATTTCGGGGCATCTTATAAGAATGGTAGGTGTATGCACTTATGGATAAGGATATAACAGTGGTAGGGAATTTGCAAAGGCGGTGGGCTCAAGTGTCTCAGAAGAACATCGTAGATTATTTTCGGGATCCTTCGGTGCACCAAGCAATCATCTAGAGTGTGGGCTCTTCGGGAGGGAGTAGTTATGAGAACCTAGTGTTAGAGTTGGCAAAATCATTTAACCCGAGTAGAAGAGAGATCAGAGTCCCAGAGTATAAACGAGGAATAAAATATCCTAATACCACCCAATGGCGACGTGGGCCCGTAAGCCAGACAACCATGTTAGTAAAAACTTTTTCAATGACTAGACTCAACTTTGGCCAAGGAGTTTGGAAGGGCATTACTACAGGCAGTCGGCTCTGATACCAACTTGTGACGCCCCCAATTCAACCATACACTAAGCATGCACGCAAATGTGTACGATCAAGATCAGGGACTCACGGGAAGATACCACAACAAAACTCTAAAAGTAAAAAAAGTCATACAAGCAACATAATACAAGCCAGGGGCCTCGAGGGCTCGAATACAAGTGCTTGATCATAGACGAGTCAGCGGAAGCAACAATATCTGAGTACAGACATAAGTTAAACAAGTTTCCATAAGATGTCTAGCACAAACTGGGATACAGATCGAAAGAGGCGCAAGCCTCCTGCCTGGGATCCTCCTAACTACTCCTGGTCGTCGTCAGCGGACTGCACATAGTAGTAGGCTCCTCTAGTGTAGTAGTCGTCGTCGACGGTGGCGTCTGGATCCTGGGCTCCAACGTCTAGTTGCAGCATCCGAGAAGAAGAGGAAAACGGGGGAAAAGAGGGAGCAAAGCAACTATGAGTACTCATCCAAAGTACTCGCAAGCAAGGATCTACACTACATATGCATGGGTATATGTGTAAAGAGGCAATATCCGTGGCTGAATTGCAGAATGCCAGAATAAGAGGGGGATAGCTAGTCCTATCAAAGACTACGCTTCTGGCAGCCTCTGTCTTGCAGCATGTAGGAGAAAGTAGATTGAAGTCCTCCAAGTAGCATCGCGTAGCATAATCCTACCCGGCGATCCTCCCCTCGTCGCCCTGTGGAAAGTGATCACCGGGTTGTCTATGGAACTTGTCTGGGTGTGTTTTATTAAGTATACGGTTCTAGTAGTCATAAGGTCAAGGTACAACTCCAAGTCGTCCTGTTATCGAAGATCACGGCTATTCGAATAGATAAACTTCCCTGCAGGGGTGCACCACATTACCCAACACGCTCGATCCCTCTGGGCGGGCACACTTTCCGGGGTCATGTCTGGCCTCGGGAGATCAACACGTCACAGCCCCACCTAGGCCCAACAGACAGGTCAGCACGCCGGTCTAAATCCTGCGCGCAGGGTCTCGGTCCATCGCCCATTGCACACCTGCACATTGCGTACATGGCCGGAAGCAGACCTAGCCCCCTTAATACAAGCGCAGGCTTACGGTCCAATCTGGCGCGCGCCGCTCAGTCGCTGACGTCTAGAAGGCTTCGGCTACTGCCACGACGTCGGTTGCCCATATCTTGTCCCATGTGGCGGTTAGTGCGTTTAAGGTCAATGACCCAACTCAGATCAAATACCAAGATCTCGTTAATCGTGTTAAATTATGAAACCGTAGACGCCGACTAGGGCCAGGCCCACCTGTCTACTAGGTGGTCTCAACCTCCCCTGTCGCTCCGCCACAAAGATCCACACAGAGGGCCTCGAGACAAATGTCCTTTCAGCCCCCAATCCATGAATCACTCGCGGGTACTCTATGAGCCGACCTGACTTTAGTCACCATCTGTATAGTATGTATGTATGTATGTATAGTATATACGCGTGATCACCTCCCATGTGATCACGGCCCGATAGTATAGGAAGGAAAACTGACAAGAATGTAGGGCCACTAATGGTAAACTAGCATCCTATACTAAGCATTTAGGATTGCAGGTAATGTATCAATAGAGGTAGCAATAATGACAGGCTATGCAACAGAATAGGATCAATCGAAAAAGTAACATGCTATACTACTCTAATGCAAGCAGTAGAGAGAGGAATAGGCGATATCTGGTAATCAATGGGGGGGGGCTTGCCTGGTTGCTCTGGCAAGAAGGAGGGGTCGTCAACTCCGTAGTCGAACTGGGCAGTAGTAGCATTGGTCCCGTAATCTACCGGAGAGAAGAGGGGGAAGAAACAATAAATACAATGCAAACATAAGCATGACGATGCATGACATGACAATGAGTGGTGCTAGGTGTTTCGCGTTTTCGAACAGGTGATCCGGAGGGTGGAAATTGTGTGTTCTCTATGCTAGGGATGTGTGGCAGACAAACGGGCTGCATATCCGGATTCGTCTCGTCATTCTGAGCAACTTTCATGTAGAAAACATTTTCATCTGAGCTACGGTTTATTTTCTATGTTTTTCTAAAGTTTTAATCATTTTTTGAATTTATTTATCTATTTAATTCTAACATTATCCAGAATAGTATATGCTGATGTCAGCATGACGTCAGTAGTCAACAGGACGTTGACTGGGTCAAACTGAGGTGTGGGTCCAATGGGACCCACCTGTCATAGACTAAACATGTTAATTAGGGTTTAATTAAGTCGGATTAGTTATGTTTAACTAAACTAGATTAAGTTAAATATTTTATTAATAAATAAATAAATTAATTAATATATTTCTTATTTCTTATTATATTTTTTAACCTTTTGTTTTTAATCCATTTTCGTTCTCAGGGGTGTGGGCCCCGTTTGTCATTGCCCCACAGGCCAAACGGGCGCGTTGCACTGGGCTCGGGTTAACAAGGGGTGGAGCGGAGCCACGGGGCTCGCGGGCGCGAGCGCGGGAGGCCAGGGGCTGCGCTGGCGGTGACCAGAGCAGGGCTGGGGCAAGGTGGTGTGGCCAGGCGGACGTGGCGGCATGGGCGCGAGAGGAGCGCGGGCAGTGGCACCTGAGGCCATGAGCAGGCGAGCGCGTCCATGGGGCTCACGGGCATAGCAGCGCAGGATGCCGAGCGGGGCGGCAGGGTGGCAGACGGTGTAGGGAGCAGCGAGCGCACGCGGGCAAGCATAGGAATGCGGGGGTCGCAGCGAGCGCGACCAAGGCGCGCGCGGGGGGGGGGAGAGGCTCACATCGAGCGTGTCGTTGTGCAATCGCGTGCTCGGGGAGGGCCTGAGGTAGACGGATGCGGCGGCGAGGTCGATCCGGCGACGGCAACGGGCTTCGGGGCACCGACAAGGAACGGCGGGGTGGCGTGCGGCATCGGCGTAGGCGGGGTCGGGGCGCGGCTGCCCCGATCCTGATCCAGACGAGGGAGGAGCGAGGCGTGCGACGGGGTGGTGCTGGCGACATCATTAGCTGCGCGAGGACAAGGGCGGGGCCGGCGAGGCGACTCCAGGCGACGGCCACGGGGCCAGCCCCGATTCGATCTGGATCGAGGGGAGAGGCAGAGACGTGGGGAGAGTGGGCGGTGTCGGTGGGTTAGGGTTTCCGTTGGGGTCGGGATAAGGGGGGTGAGGGGTGGCTGGCTGGGCCGGCCTGGTCGACGAAATCGAATGGGCCAAGAGGCCCAATGGGGAAAAGGGGGGTGGCCTTTGCCCTTTTATTTGTTTTTGTTTAATATTCTTTTACAGTTTTGCAATTTTGTTGATCTAATAAATGAGTATAGTTAAATGGGCCACTTAGCACATAAATACTAGGCAAGGTTTTGAAGCAGCACCCATAGTTCCAAATTATTTTGAATAGTTTAACTATTTGTTTAAGTTGAAATGGTTCAAATAATTACTTGTGACTTAGTTTTAAATAGGTAAGGGCCACTTTAAATATTCAAAAGATGTTGGCTCCTACATGACAAATAGTTTGGGAATATTTTCAAACCATCGAACAATTTTCCTTATCAGTTTGAAGATATAAAATTTGACTTGTTTTTGGAATTTGAATTTGAATCCCGTTTGAATCAACGCGAGTTTAATTAACAGTAATCATGGTGACATGGCATCATTAGCAGGGAATTACTGTAGCTTAATTACCCGAGCGTCACAGTAAAACTCATATCATGTGAGGAATGAGAACATGGCTCCAAATGAGGTTACCGATAATGTTGGAGACGAAAGAGGGGATGCCTTCCGGGGCATCCCCAAGCTTAGTTGCCTGGATCTTCCTTGAATATTACCTTGGGGGTGCCTTGGGAATCCCCAAGCTTAGGGTTTTTGTCGGTATTATGGGAACTGGGGTACCTAGACTTGCCTGCCTGCGGCCTGCGGCGTGGCTCAAGGGGTGGCCCAGTATAGCCCATCTTCATCAACACAAGCTCAAGACCCTCGCGAGGGGCCAAGCCTCGCGGGGCAGATGAAAGGAAGCTTCCTCAGGCACGGCCTCATCAGGCTGGCTCGCGAGGAGGCGGAGAGATCAAGGCGGGGTACCTCAAGAGGTGCCCGTGACGCAAGCCATGACGACCATAGCCAGGCGGAGGCCAGGCGGGCGCCGGCCTGCGCAGAGTCCTTGTTTCCTCTTTGGTGCAAAGGGAGCAAGCGCAGGCAAGAGTATGAAGCAAAGGCAACCATTTCAGTGCAACAACACCAAGATCAGCAGAGCGGTAGGATGGAGGTCATCATGAAGCCCAAGCCAGCGTCACCACCAAAGTCTTTGGCACGCGAGGACCGACTTTAGTTAGGATAAGTGTACTAGATGTTCCCCTTCAAAATGGCCAATTGTTGGCGCCCTTCCCACTCAATATTTGGGAAGAGGCCCAGGGCCTCGCTCTATAAATAGGGTTAGCCACCATAGTATAAGGCATCGACAGATCAAGTAGTTGAACCCTAGGCAAAACCACCAACGCAAGAACTCCCCTCGCGAGGCAGTTCTTCCTTGTATTGTTCTTCATCAGCCCCTGAGGCAATCCACCACACCACAAACTAGAGTAGGGTATAACACCACAATAGTGGCCCGAACTAGTATAAACCTCGTGTCCCTTGTGTTGTTCTTCGTGTAGTTTAGATCCTTGCGAGGCGACGAGACATAGGTAGGTAGGAGGTGCGATCTCCGCGTGCACCCCAGAGTTCAAACCTAGAGGGTCTGCCGGAACCCGAAATCCAACATTTGGCGCGCCAGGTAGGGGTGCACCGGAGCTTTCCCTTCCACCGACCCGCTCTCTGCCAACACCGCGACTCGCCCTCATGATGGGCAACGCGCCTCCCGCTCCGGTCACCAGCGCCAGCGCAGGGGTCGGGGGGCTCCGAGCCTTGGCCCCCGCCTTGCGGCAGGTGCGGTGGCCGAACAAGTTCAAGACGAAGATGCCACCGCGCTACAACGGCACGACAGATCCGCTGGCCTTCCTGCTGGCGTACGAGGAGGCCGTCCTCGAGGCCGGGGGCGACGACAGGGCCCTGGCTAACTGGTTTCCCATGGCCCTCATCGGCGTCCCGCGCATGTAGCTGCTCCACCTGCCCGCGGCCTCCATGGCATCTTGGGGGCAGTTGCGTGGCCTTTTCCTCGCCCAGTACGCTGCACCGGTGCCCCCGGTCGTCGCTGCTCTCCTGGGTGGTTCGCAGGCGCCACCTTCAGGCCGCCACATCAAGCCATTCGTCCGCCAGATCGGCGCCGCTTCTGCGCAGTGTGGGGCCTCTCCGGGTTGGGCGGTGCTTGAAGTCGATCTGGCCTTCAGCTCGGATGATCACCCCTCCAACTCAGCCTGCTTGGGAGCGCTCCCGATGTTGTGCACCCCCACCATCTACTAGGTGGCCGTCACCAGGACCCTCATCGACGGCGGAGCTGGCCTCAGCATGCTCTCGGTTGAAGCCTTCAGCCTCCTCCACGTACCGCTAGAACGGCTTCAACCCAGCAGGCCCTTCTTGGGCGTTTAAGGCAGTTCCACTGGCTCCCTGGGGCGGATCCGTCTTCCGGTAACCTTCGGCACTTAAGACAACTTCCGCACGGAGCTAATCGACTTCGACATCGCCCCCATCGGCCTCCTATACAACGCCATCCTTGGCTACCCGGCGCTAGCTCGATTCATGGCCGCAACTCACCCGGCGTACAACCTCATGAACATGCCCGGGAGCGGAGGCGTCCTCACCATACCTGGAGACACTGGGGATGCATTGAGAGCGCTCAAGCTCATTTTGAAGACTGCAGTGGTGGTGCAGCCCACCGGCCCAGACGCCCCCGAGCCCAAGAGGGCTGCACCGGCCAACAAGAAGCAGCTATTCACCCAAGACAAGGCAGAAACCAAGCAGATACTGGTCGACGAGGACGGATCCACTAATGCCACCTTTACCATAGGCGCCAACCTTGAGCCCGAGCAGGAGGAGGCCTTGGTAAAGTTCCTACGCGCGAACAAGAAGGTGTTCGCGTGGGAACCTAATCAGCTGGCAGGGGTTCTGAGGGGCATAATCGAGCATCACCTCAACGTATGCCCCAACGTGCGCCCCATGAAGCAGAAAGCAAGACGACAGTCCACTGAGAAGCAGGCTTTCATCATCCCAGAGACCCGCAAGCTGGAGGCGGCAGGGGTCATTCGCGAGGTCCGCTACCCAGATCGGCTGGCTAACCCGGTTGTCGTGCCAAAGAAGGGGGGAAAGGAATGCATGTGCGTCGACTTCACCAACCTCAACAAGGCCTGCCCACAGGATCCATTCCCGCTCCCTTGTATCGACCAGATCGTCGACTCCACCGCCGAGTGCGACCTGTTATGCTTCCCGGATGCCTTTTCTGGTTATCACCAGATCAAGATGGCGGTAGAAGACGTGGAGAAAATGGCCTTCCTAACCCCGTGTGGGGTGTACTACTGCACATGCATGCCCTTCGGACTGTGCAACGCAGGTGCGACCTTTCAGCGGCTGATGCACAAAGCCCTGGGTTGGTAGCTCGGGAGGAACCCCGAGGCTTATGTGGATGACATTGTGGTGAAGTTTCGAGAGGCAAAAACCCTGATACAGGACTTGGAGGAGACCTTCGTGAGCCTCAACGAAGTGGACCTGTGGCTCAACCCGGAGAAGTGTGTGTTTGGAGTCCCCTCGGGCAAGCTTCTGGGATTCCTCGTGTCCCACCGGGGCATCGAGGCCAACCCAGAAAAGGTTAAAGCGGTCGAGGACATGAGCCCGCCGAAGACCCTCAGGGAGATGCAGAAGCTCACTGGGCGCGTGACCGCGCTAGGACGCTTCATCTCCAAGTTGGGGGAACGAGCGCTGCCCTTCTTCAAGCTGATGAAGAAAAAGGGCCCCTTTGAATGGACTGAAGAGGCCGACAAGGCGTTCCAGGATCTCAAAAGGTACTTAACCAGCCCTCCGGTGATGGTGGCTCTGCGCCCTCAAGAGCCCTTGGTGCTCTACCTTGCAGCCACTCCCTACTCTGCCAGTGCAGCCTTGGTGGCGGTTAGAGAGGAGCGTAGGACCAAAGCCGCAGCAACCGCCCAGATCAGAGCGAAGAAGGACCCAGAGGGCCTTGCAGAGACCACGACCACAGCCGAGGAGGATCAGTCGCCACAGGGAAACACGCTCGGAACGGAAGAAGCCCCTCCCCCGGGCGACCAACCGCTGGGGGCTCCATTAACTCAGGAGGCGCCCCGGCCTCCGGAAGACGCCAGCGGCACCAGCTCTCCCAACCTCGTTGAACACCCTGTGTACTTTGTCAGCACAGTGCTACGGGACGCGAGGGTGCGGTACCCCATGCCCCAGAAACTCCTCCTCGCGCTATTGGTAGCCTCGCGCAAGCTGCAACACTATTTTCAGGGCCACCCCATCAAGGTCGTCTTAGCGTACCTGCTGGAAAGGGTACTCAGGAGCCCCAACTTGGTTGGGAGAGTCGTTGAGTGGAACATTGAGTTGCAAGCATTTCAACTGGAATTCAGCACAACCAGAGTCATCAAGGGGGCCGTGCTTGCAGACTTTGTGGCGGAATGGGCAGAGGCGCTAGGCCTCAAGGCTGGTGAGGATCGATCCCTCTCCCCCAGAAGCGAGGCACCAGACGGTTGGGTCATGTACTTCGACGGGGTGTTCTCCCGACACGGCGCGGGGGCTGGCGCAGTGCTCATATCCCCCACTCAAGACAAGCTTTACTACGCCGTGCAACTCTGTTTCCAGCACGGAGAAAAGGTCTCCAACAACATAGCAGAATACGAAGGACTGATAGCAGGCCTGAAAGCTGCAGTCGCCTTGGGGGTGAAGCGCCTCACCATCAAGGGTGATTCGCAGCTCCTCGTCAACTTCTCCAACAAAGTGTACGAGCCAAAGGACGAGCACATGGAAGCCTACCTCACGAAGGTCCGTAGGATGGAGAAGCAGTTCTGGGGGCTGGAGTTGCAGCATGTGCCTCGCGGCACCAACCAAGAGGCCGATGACATCGCCAAAAGGGCATCCAGGCGACTACCTCAGGAATCTGGCATCTTCGAGGAGCGGCTCTTCAAGCCCTCGGCGGCGCCATCGCTGTCAAGCACGGTACAGCCTCGGGAGGAGCTCCCCAACCACCTGCCTCGGGAGCCCCGGTCTGCGGCCCGGTCTCAGGAGCGCGCCTGCTCCTGGCGCTGGAGCCTCACGAAGGATGCTGGATCACGGAGCTCGGGAGTTACCTGACGCAGGGGACCCTGCCTGAAAAGGAGGAGGAAGCAGAGTGTGTGGCGCGGCAGGCCACGACATACTGCATCAAGGATGGAGAGCTCTACCGGAGACAACCAAATGACGTGTCCCTATGTTGCATTTCTAGGGAGCAAGGGAAGGAGCTGCTGGCAGACATACATGGTGGAGACTGTGGGCACCACTCATCGTCACGGACCCTCGTTGGCAAGGCGTTCTGCAGCGGGTTCTATTGGCCCACGGCACTCAGTGCCTCCATGGAACTGGTGAGAGCTTGCGAGGTCTGCCAATTCCATGCCAAGCAGATCCATCAGCCGGCAGGAGGCCTGCAGACTATACCCCTCTCATGGCCATTCGCAGTCTGGGGGCTGGATATCCTGGGCCCATTCCCTCGGGCGCCAGGAGGCTATCGCTACCTCTATGTCGTTGTGGACAAATTCACCAAGTGGGCTAAGGTGGAAGCTGTCCGCACCATCCCTGCAGGTTTCGCGGTCAAGTTCATCAAGGGCATCGTGAGCCAGTTCAGGGTGCCAAACTGCATCATCACCGACAACGGTTCATAGTTCACCAGTAACCTCTTCAAAACATACTGTGCTAACCTTGGAACACAGATATGCTACGCTTCGGTAGCACACCCGCGAAGCAACGGTCAGGCCGAGCGAGCCAACGCAGAGGTCCTGAGGGGCCTCAAGACCAGGACCTTCAAGAAGAAGCTGGAAGCCTGTGGCAGGGGCTGGTACGATGAGCTTCAGTCTGTGCTGTGGTCCATCCGCACGACCGCGACCAAGCCGACCGGCGAGACCCCGTTCTTCCTGGTTTATGGAGCTGAATCCGTTCTCCCTCACGAGGCCAGGCGTCGTTCCGCACGGGTCCTAGTGTTCGACGAGACGCAGTAGGACGCCATGCGGGGCATGGATCTCATGCTAGGGGAGGAGCATCGTCGGGAGGCTGCGCTACGAGCAGCAAGATACCAACAGGCGCTGCGACGATACCACTGCCACAACATCCGCCCCAGAACTCTTGAGGTAGGGGACCTCGTGCTCAGGCGGGCTCTCTCCAGGGAGGGATTGCATAAGCTCTCTCCCATGTGGGAGGGCCCGTTCAAGGTTGTTCATGTTTCTAGGCCCGGCTCCGCGCACTTGGAGACCCAGGAGGGGGTGCCCGTCCAGAACGCGTGGAACATTCAACATCTTCGGAGGTCTTAACCCTAAAAAAGGCATGGTGCCTGTGAAGAAGGTGAATGCTTGTGAAGTTGTTGCGTTTGGAAAAGGCCCAGTGCCTATGAAGAAGGTAAATGCATGTGAAGTTGTTGCGTTTGGAAAAGGCCTGGTGCCTGTGAAGAAGGCGAATGCCTGTGAAGTTGTTGCGTTTGGAAAAGGCCCGGTGCCTGTGAAGAAGGTGAATGCTTGTGAAGTTGTTGCGTTTGGAAAAGGCCCGGTGCCTGTGAAGAAGGCGAATGCCTGTGAAGTTGTTGCGTTTGGAAAAGGCCCGGTGCCTGTGAAGAAGGCGAATGCCTATGAAGTTGTCGCGTTTTGAAAAGGCCCGATGCCTATGAAGAAGGCAAACGCATGTGAAGCTTGCCGCCCGTGACACTCTCACGTAATAATGAGTGGGGTTGTACATGCCCCGGAGTCTCCGGAGTGCCGCCCTCGGGCCTTGGGGGCTCCCGCCCACGCCCAGTGGCAGCACTTAGATCCGCGCTGGTGAGAAGACGTTGAAGACTAGATTAGGTGCCGGATGCGGCTTCTTTCATTTGCTTTCTGCAGTTGGCTTGTTCGTTTCTATTTGAAGGTTTACTGAAGTTGTTACCGTTTTGAGCTCGCGACCCTTCGTCCGTTTCACTTATTCGATTCGTTTTCTTTCGGTAAAGTTCGCGAGGGAGGAACTTGGGCATCCTCGCGAGTGTTTTCTACCCCGGTGGTTTGGAGCTCCCCTATCCGAGCCCGCTGCGGGAGCGCCCCTCCCAGTCTGTGCCCCATGGGCATCGCGACGAGATCATACAACTCGGTTTGGTTGTCCCTGCTACCAGGGCTGGAGGCTGCCCCAACTAACTAACCCCTGCAGGACACCAGGGGCACGAGGAGGCCCTTGCCTCGGGAGGCAAGGACCGCGGCGAGCTTTCCCCCAAGTTAAGTGATTTCCATGCATAAAGACGAGGACAAAAACGGAGCGCTGAAACAATAGAAACAGCACGCCAACCAAACAACAACGGTTCGATACACCCCCTCGGGGCACCAGACTACATTCTTTTTTGCACAGGAGAGAAGGAGAAGCAAAATAGGCATGACTTGCCCGGCGCCAACTCTCGGCAGAAACTCATACTGCCCCCGGAGTTCAGCTAGATTCTGCCTCCCGCTTCACCGAGACACGGTGCCGGGCCGAGACGACGCCCTCTCCCAGGCGAGCGCGACGGCGAGGGGGCTGGTCGCGACCACCGCTGGAGGAGCTGCCATCCGATGGGGAGTCACTGAAGCTTGGCGAGCCTCGAGCACCGCGGCTCGCGCGCCTCACACTGCCTTCATCCCGGCCGACATCGGGGTTGGGCGCCCGGCCGCAGTCATCGTCTTCGGGGCAACATCCGGCGCGGCGACCGTCTTGCCCAAACACCCTCACGTAGAGGGTGGCATCGCCGTCGAACTTAAAGTGCAAAGTGCACCGTCGGCTCAAGCCGCACGCACGGGCAAATGTTTGCCAGCCACGGGTCAGAGCCGCATCCCTAGCGGTGGAGACCTCCAGAGTAGCCCAGGAGGCCCGGCTGCAGCAACCATCATCCTGAAGCCAAAGGCCGCCCGGGGCGCCAGCCAGAAGTTCTCCTACAAAGAAGCGGGGGAGCGGAAGCCAGGTGCCGGTCGGGTCCGCCGACCACACGACGAACTCCGGCAGCACCTCCACCGAGCGAGAGCGCGGCCTTGGGGGTCGCGCAGCCCCGGTGTACCTCTCGTGGGCAGCCGAGCGCTCACCGCCGCGCGAAGGAGGGCTTTCACGGGCACCGGGGGTCGCACCAGAGGCCCTAGGGTGCTTGCGAGGCCGGCCCCGTCCGCGCTTGGCCGGCGGAGAGCCCGGTCCGTCCCGACGAGCCTTACCTTTCTCCGCGGTTGAAAATCTCTTCGGCGAGGCCATGGGATGGCAAGGGACCAAGAAGGAGAAGCAGAGCAGCAGGAGAGGATGGACTGGAAAGGCTCTCACCGTTTCGTACATATAGTCGGAGAAGGCCAACCATCGGCCTCCACAATCACAGGTAATCATGACCCGCTTTGCATGCAGGGACTTGTCAATTCGTGCAGTTGCCGAGGCGTCGTGCGGAAGCGAGGACGCCCACAACCAATCAACCGCCATGTGGCGCCCAAGGCCGCAGGCTGTTGGGCCCCACTGGGCTCCGCACTTGCCCCTTCGCTTCTCGGCTAAGCCAAGTCCAGGCGCGCCTTGGGCCCGGGGGCTACTGTCGGCGTTCTAGGAATGGGGGTACCAAGACTTGCCTGCCTGCGGCCTGCGATGTGGCTCAAGAGGTGGCCCAGTACGGCCCATCTTCATCAACACAAGCTCAAGACCCTCGCGAGGGGCCAAGCCTCGCGGGGCGGACGACAGGAAGTTTCCTCAGGCACGGCCTCATCAGGCTGGCTCGCGAGGAGGCGGAGAGATCAAGGCTGGGTACCTCACGAGGTGCCCGTGACGCAAGCCATGACGACCATAGCCAAGCGAGCGCCAGGCGGGCACCGGCCTGCGCAGAGTCCTTGTTTCCTCTTTGGTGCAAAGGGAGCAAGTGCAGGCAAGAGTATCAAGCAAAGGCAACCATTTCGGTGCAACAAGACCAAGACCAGCAGAGCGGCAGGATGGAGGTCATCGTGGAGCCCAAGCCGGCGTTACCGCCAGAGTCTTTGGCAGGAGAGGACCGACTTTAGTCAAGATAAGTGTACTAGATGTTCCCCTTCAAAATGGCCAATTGTTGGCGCCCTTCCCGCTCAATTTTTGGGAAGAGGCCCAGGGCCTCGCTCTATAAATAGGGTTAGCCACCATAGTATAAGGCATCGACAGATCGAGTTGTTGAACCCTAGCCAGAACCACCAACGCAAGAACTCCCCTCGTGAGGCAGTTCTTCCTTGTATTGTTATTCATCAGCCCCTGAGGCAATCCACCACACCACAAACTAGAGTAGGGTATTACACCACAATGGTGGCCCGAACTAGTATAAACCTCATGTCCCTTGTGTTGTTCTTCGTGTAGTTTAGATCCTTGCGAGGCGACGAGACATAGGTAGGTAGGAGGTGCGATCTCCGCGTGCACCCCAGAGTTCGAACGTAGAGGGTCTGCCGGAACCCGAAATCCGACAGTTTTGTCACTCCTTATTCTCCTCATATCGACATCTCACCCAAAACTTGAAAACTTCAATCACACAAAACTTAACGGAACTTTGGGAGATAGGTGGTTAGTATGATAAAGAGCAAACCATTTCACTTTGGTACTGTCAAAGACAAGATTCATAATTTTTTACACACAATTCCTAATTTAGCATATCATTTCAACAATTTATATTGAGCAATATAATCCATAGAAACAAGGAAACAAGCAAAGTATGCATTGAAAATAGAATCTGTCAGAAACAGAAGAGTCTGTAGTAATCTGTACTCAAACCATACTTCTGCTACTCCAAAAATTATGAAACAAATTGGAACACATGAGAAATTTGTATATTAATCTTCTTCAAAAAGAACCAACTCAAAAACACTCTTCCGTTGAAAATGAGAGTTATTTTCGTGAGCGCCAAAGTTTCTATTTTTCAGCAAGATCAAATAAACTATCACCCAACATGATCCCTAAGGCTTTACTTTGCACTTTATTGAAACAAAAACAATAAAACATGATTACTACAGTAGCATAATCATGTGAACACACAAAAACAATAGATAAAAGTGTTGGATTGTCTCCCAACAAGCGCTTTTCTTTAATGCCTTTTAGCTAGGCATGATGATTTCAATGATGCTCACATAAAAGATAAGAATTGAAACACAACAAGAGCATAGGGAAGCATATGACAAGCACATTTAAGCCTAACCCTCTTCCTATGCATATGGATTTTGTGAGAAAATAATTCATGGGAATAAGAATCATCTGCATAGGAAGGCAAAACAAGTGCAACTTCAAAACCTTCAACACAAAGAGAGGGAACTTGATATTTTTGCAATATGTAAAAGCATATGTTCCTCTCTCATAGTAATTTTTATTAGCATCATGAATGAATTAAACAATATAACTATCACATAAAGTATTGTTTTCATGATCCAAAAGCATAGAAGATTTATCACTCTTTATGGCATACATGTCATCATAATAATCATCATAAGTAGCAACTTTGTTCTCATCATGATCAATTGAAACCTCTTCCAAAATAGTGGATGTATCACTAAAGAAAGTCATGACCTCTCCAAATCCACTTTCATCAATATTGTAGTAAGATTCAACTCCCTCCAAAATAGTGGGATCATTACTACCTGAGTTGACACTCTTCCAAACCCACTTTCATCATTGTAATCATCATAAATAGGAGGCATGCTATCATCATAATAAATTTTCTTATCAAAAGTAGAAGGAACCAAAGGATCATATTCATTATGCAAAGCATCCCCAAGCTTGGGACAAGCATTATTTTCAGCAAATAAATCTTCAAACATTTCATACTCATCAAACATAGCATCCCCAAGCTTGTAGCTTTGCATATCATTAACATCATGGATATTCAAAAAATTCATACTAACAACATTGCCATCATGCTCATCATTCATGCCAACCATTTTATTAAATTCTTCTTCTATCAATTGAGCACAATTTTCCGAACCATCATTTTCAAGAAAGATATCATAAAGATGATCAATAATATGATGCAACCTCAATTCCATTTTTATGTAGTTTTATTTTATAAACCAAACTAGTGATAAAACAAGAAGCTAAAAGATTTGATTGCAATATCTAAAGATATACCTTCATGCACTCACCTCCTCGGCAACGGCGCCAGAAAAGAGCTTGATATCTACTACGCAACTTTATTATTGTAGACATGTGTTGGGACTCCAAGCGCAGAGTTTTGTAGGACAGTAGCAATTTTCCCTCAAGTGCATGACCTAAGGTTTATCAATCCATGGGAGGCGTAGGATGAAGATAGACTCTCTCAAACGACCCTCCAACCAAATACAAGAAATCTCTTGTGTCCCCAACACACCCAATACAATGGCAAATTGTATAGGTGCACTAGTTCGGCGAAGAGATGGTGATAAAAGTGTAATATGGATGGTAGAAATATATTTTTATAATCTGAATAAATAAAAACAAAGAGGTAGAAAATAGTAAACGAGCACAAAAACGGTATTGCAATGCTTGAAAATGAGGCCTAGGGTGCATACTTTCACTAGTGCAATCTCTCAACAATGCTAACATAGTTGGATCATATAACCATCCTTCAAAGTGCGATGAAGAATTACTCCGAAGTTCCTATCTAGTAGGGAACATAAGACGAAATTGTTTGTAAGGTACGAAACCACCTCAAAGTTATTCTTTCTGTTTGATCTATTCAAGAGTTCGTACTAAAATAACACAAAGCTATTCTTTCCGTTCGATCTATCCTAGATTTCATACTAAAATAACACCAAAGCAAATTCAGATTTATAATATTCAATCCAACACAAAGAACTTCAAAGAGCGCCCTAAGATTTTTAGCGGAGAAACAAAGACAAGAATGTGCATCAACCCCTATGCATAGATTACCCCAATGTCACCTCGGGAATCCGCGAGTTGAGTGCCAAAACATATATCAAGTGAATCAATACGATACCCCATTGTTACCACGAGTATTCAATTGCAAGACATATATCAAGTGTTCTCAAATCCATAGAAGTATTCAATCCGATAACAACGAAATCTCAAAGGGAAAAACTCAATTCATCACAACAACATAGAGAGGGGAAAACACCATATGATCCGACTATAGTAACAAAGCCCGCAATACATCAAGATCGTGACATCTCAAGAACACGAGGGAGAGAGATTAAACACATAGCTGCCGGTACAAACCCTCAGCCCCGAGGGTGGACAACTCCCTCCTCGTTGTGGTGGTCGCTGGGATCATGAAGATGGCCACCGGTGATGATTCCCCCCTCCGGTAGGGTGCCGGAACAGGGTCTAGATTGGATCTTGTGTATACAGAGTCCTTGCAGCGGCGGAACTTCTGATCTAGGGCTACCCCGAAGGGTTTTGGAATATTTGGGAATTTATAGGGCGAAGAGGCGGCTCAGGGGGCAGCCGAGGTGGGCACAACCCACTAGGGTGCGCCTGGGCCTCCTGGCGCAACCTGGTGGGTGCTGCTCCCCTCGAGGCACCCCCCAGGTACTTCCTTGGCCCAATGGTGGTCTTCTGGTCCATAAAAAATCCACAAAAAGTTTACGGTGTTTGGACTCCATTTGATATTGATTTCCTGTGATGTAAAAAACAAGCAAAAAACAACAACTGGCACTGGGCACTGGGTCAATAGGTTAGTCCCAAAAAATGATATAAAGTTGCTATAAAATGATTGTAAAACATCCAAGAATGATAATATAACAGCATGAATACTTAATAAATTATAGATACGTTGGAGACGTATCAGGCACAACCCACCAAGGCGCCTGGGCCTCAAGGCGCGCCCTGGTGGGTTGTGCCCACCTCAGGTGCCTCCCGTACCCCTTCTTTGCCCTATAAATTCCCAAATATTTCGAAAAGCCTCGGCGAGACCCTAGATTGGAAGTTCCGCTGCCGCAAGCCTCTGTAGCCACCGAAAATCAATTGGGATCCCATCCCAGCACCCTGCCGGAGGTCGGAATCATCTCCGGTGGCCATCTTCATCATCCCGGGGGCCACCATGATGAGGAGGGAGTAGTCCACCCTCGGGGCTGAGGGTTTGTACCAGTATCTATGTGTTTAATCTCTCTCTCTATCTCTCGTGTTCTTGAGATGTCACGATTTTGATGTATTACGGGCTTTCTTAATATAGTCGGCTCATATGGTGTTTTCCCCTCTCTATCTTGTTGTGATGAATTAAGTTTTTCCCTTTGATATTTCGTTGTTATCGGATTGAATACTTTTATGGATTTGAGAACACTTGATATATGTCTTGCAATTGAATACTCATGGTGACAATGGGGTATCATATTGATTCACTTGATATATGTTTTGGCACTCAACTCGCGGATTCCCAAGGTGACATTGGGATAATCTATGCATAGGGGTTGATGCACGTTCATGTCTTTGTTTCTCCGGTAGAAATCTTGGAGCACTCTTTGAAGTTCTTTGTGTTGGATTGAGTATTATGAATATGAATTAGTGTTATTTTAGTACGAACTCTAGGATAGATCGAACGGAAAGAATAGCTTTGTGTTACTTTAGTACAAACTCTTGAATAGATCGAATGGAAAGAATAGCTTTGAGGTTGTTTCGTACCCTATAAACAATTTATTGTTATGTTCTCCGCTAGATAGGAACTTTGGAGTGATTCTTCATCGCACTTTGAGGGATGGTTATATGATCCAATTATATTAGCATTGTTTAGAGATTTCACTAGCGAAAGTATGGACCCTAGGCCTCATTTTCCGTCATTGCAATACCTTTTGTGCTCTGTTTTACTATTTACCACCTTGCTGTTTTTTATTGTTCACACTAGAAAAACTCATATCTACTATCCATACTACACTTTTATCACCATCTCTTCGCAGAACTAGTGCACCTATACAATTTGCCATTGTATTGGGTGTGTTGGGGACACAAGTGATTTCTTGCATTTGATTGCAGTGTTGCTTGAGAGAGACTATCTTCATCCTACGCCTCCCACGGATTGATAAACCTTAGGTCGTCCACTTGAGGGAAAATTGCTACTGTCCTACAAAAATATGCGCTTTGAGGCCCAACATGAGTCTACAAGAATAAAGTTGCATAGTAGACATCAATAATCAAACAAAAACTCCTATGGAGCCATAACCTTTACTTTATCGCTTGGGAACTGCTACTAATGTGTTTAGCATGGAAGATATTGATAACTGATGGTCGCGAAGTAAACAAGAAGGGTGCATGTCTCAAAATTTCATTTACCTCTGTTTTAAAAACTTGAGCTCTCACACCTCTGCAAATCATCGCTTCCCTCTGCGAAGGGACTATCTATTTACTTTTATGTTGTGTCATCACCTTCTCAAATAAGCGCCAGAACCCGAGAGCACTGATGTCATGCTGATGCATTGTGTGTAGCTAATGTTGGGTGCATCATGACTGGATCTTTTCTACCATAAGTTTCAATGTTTAGTCGCTACTTGAGCTTGGAGGTGCTCTGCATTTATGTTTTGCGGTCTCAGAAAGGGCTAGCGAGATACCGCTATTATCATATTATATCATGGTTGTTTTAACAACGTGTTGCTGTTTGAGATGTCTTATTATTGCTCGCTAGTTGATTATGTCATTGATATGAGTTAATATAATTTTTAAGAGTTATTGTCGACATGGTTAGTTATAATCTTTGCTGAAAACCTGGGTGCTGTTTAAGCTTATTTATGGAAACAAGAGCAAAAGAGTTCGTAAAAGTTTTTCTTTTTCACTTTGAGATTATCAATTGAATTGCTTGAGGACAAGCAAAGGTTTGAGCTTGGGGGAGTTGATACGTCTCCGTCGTATCTACTTTTCCTAACGCTTTTCCTCTTGTTTTGGACTCTAATTTGCATGATTTGAATGAAACTAACCCGGATTGACGCCATTTTCAGCAGAACTACCATGGTGTTGTTTTTGTGCAGAAATAATAGTCCTCAGAATGGAACGAAACTTTGTGAGGATTTCTTTATACAATAAAAGATAATTTCTAGAGCCAAGAATCACCGGAGGGGGGCACTTGGGTGGGCACAACCCAACAGGGTGCGCCACCCCCTCCAGGCGCGCCCAGGTGGGTTGTTCCCACCTGGTGGCCCCGCAGACCCTGAAACCGACGCTATAAAATCCTATTTTTCCAGAAAAATCAGGGAGAAAGAATTATCGCGTTCCATGAGATGGAGCCGCCACTGTCAACTCTCTTCATCGGTAGGCCAGATTTGGAGTCCATTTGGGGCTCCGGAGAGCGGGATCTTCGATCTTCGTGATCACCAACCCTTCTCCATCGTCAATTCCATGATACTCCCAACAGGAGTGAGTAATTCCTTCGTTAGCTCACTGGTCGGTGAGGAGTTGGATGAGATTCATCATGTAATCGAGTTAGTTTTGTTAGGGCTTGATCCCTAGTATCCATTATGTTCTGAGATTGATGTTGCTATAACTTTGCCATGCTTAATGATTGTCACCTTGGGCTCGGGTGCTATGATTTCACATCTGAACTGTTTATGTTATCACCATTATATCTATGTTCTAGACCCGATCTTGCAAGTTATAGTCACCTACTCACTACTAGGGAAAACCCTAGTAGTAGCGCGGGTTTTGAGGCTAGCAGCAGCGCGGGTGGACGCGCTACTAATAAGGCGCTACAGCTAACTCATAGTAGTAGCGCGACCCTTACCCGCGCTACTACTATTTACGATATCAGCAACGCTTTTTAGGAACGCGCTGCTATTACCTAGCTGTAGCGATTTTGCCATCCCTCGCTACTGCTATATCTTCCATCATTTTCCCATTACCCCTTTCCCTTTCAGTTTCCCTTTCAGATACTAGATACTAGGTACTCCTAGTAGATATCAAATTCATAAACCATTACTAGGTAGTACTCCCTTCGTTCCAAATTACTTGTCGTGGTTTTAGTTCAAACCACGACGAGTAATTTGGAACGAAGGGAGTACTAGATAACAATTTCATGCATAGTCAACATGCATCCTCAAGCAGTACAAGGTCATATCAACGGCCATCATCATATGTAGTTCTAGATGATATCGACGACGATCATCATATGTAGTTCTAGATGATATAGCCACACACACATATGTAGTTCTAGATGATATAGCCACACACACATATGTAGTTCTAGATGATATCGAAGACAATCATCATCCTTAAGCCTGGGCGGTTGGTGTTCCTGATAGTAATTAGGATCGCCTGTCCAACACGAAGGTTCTTGCCATCTAGGAATTTCTTCCACCCAACCGAGTTTAAGTGTGTGCGACCGTCCGTGTCCATGCGGTAAGTACAGGTTGTGACGGAGCCCCTTGCAGGAAGGCGTAGTCCAGCCAAGCCTTCTTCATCAGGCTCGATACAATAACTCACAGATATGCTCTTTGCCAATTTCTGAATAAGAAAAACATATCAATTAATAAATAGCCTCACAAATAAGTACATATGGATTATCTACACTATTAATAGTTTCGTTAGATTCTACACTAATGAGCATGTGATCGAACTCTACACTAAAACATATCATCGACTAGATTCCACACAACATACCATATCATTGGACTATACACTAAGTAATTCATCGGATAATTTGCATTTGTAAATATAACATACCATATCATGTCGATCAACCATGGTATTTGTCAAGCGAGTCACGAATGGCACCCCGACAAAGTCAGCACGTGGCGGAATTATGTCCCACAGGTTGGACACCTCCTCCTCATTCAGCCTTGTTGTTTGAGCTACGATGGCTTCATGAAGTGGGTCCTCATCATCTTCATCGAGTGGGTCCTCATTATCTTCATCATCTTCATCATCTTCGTCATCTTCATCATCTTCCACCAGGTTGAGATAAATGACAGCTAGCTTGAGTCTTTCTGCTCGGAAGGAGAAGCTGATCAACTCACCACCAGTAAGACGCATGCGAGCGACGAAACGGGCCCATCCATCTCCTCCAATCTGCGACATATTGCGTCCTTTCTCGACCTCCATAGTGTACGGCCCCCCAGGAGCCTCAAATGTCACAGTGTCTCCTGTCAGCTTGTTGAATTTCAACCTCACATTGCATGGGACGATCTGTGTAAAATAAGCAAAATGACACAATGCAGTAATGCCAACACTAAAAACAAAATAGTTATTACATTTAATCTAATTTATTACCACCGCATGACGAAAACTCGGTTGGAAGTAGATGCTGAACAGCTTGCCAGTTGCAAGGCTGCTGGCGCATCTTGACTTGCATAGTCGACATAGTGGTGGTGGTGGTGGCGCCATTTTTCCTAAAGCAATATGAGCAAAGGATTAACGATCAACTAAATCAAAATGTTCTAAATCAACTAAATCAACTAGCCTACTAAATCAACTAAATCAAAATGTTCTAAATCAACTAATTAAATGAACTAGCCTACTAAATCAACTAAATCAAAATGTTCTAAGTGAACTAAATCAACTAAATGAACTAGCCTATTAAATCAACTAAATCAAAATGTTCTAAGTCAACTAAATCAACTAAATGAACTAGCCTATTAAATCAACTAAATCAAAATGTTCTAAGTCAACTAAATCAACTAGCCTACTAAATCAACTAAATCATATCAACTAAATCAAAATGTTGCATATGAACTAGCCTAGCTACTAAATCAAAATGTAGCGGGCAGGAGGGAGAAGGAGGGGCGACTCGAGGAGGGAGAAGAGAGTAGGATGGAGGAGGAAGGCGGAGCGAGGAGGGGCCGGCCGGCGCGGCCAGTGGAGGGAGGACGGAGGAGGAAGGCGGAGCGAGGAGGGGCCGGGCAGTGGCGAGTGGAGAGGGAGGACGGAGGAGGAGGCCGGTACCGAGTCCAGCAAGGAGGAGGAGGTGATGGCAGCGCAGAAGGAGGAGGGGCGACGGGGGTGGACCGGCGCGGGGGATTGAGAGGGGATCCAGTGAGCTAGTGTGTGACTGTGTGAGTGGATCGGACAGATGATATGGGGCTAAATTTTTGTAGTAAATTTAGCAGTAGCGCTTATTGCAGAAATGCGCTGCTACTATGCTACATAGCAGTAGCACCCGTCGTTATAATGCGTTGCTGCTATCACTAGCCTCCTGACGGCCTCGTGGGAATTATAGCAGCAGCGCGTCTCTGAGCGGGCGCGCTACTGCTATATTGGTTTCAGCAGCGAGTTACTCCTGAGCATGCTACCGCTAATTAGCAGCAACGCCTTATTTTAAAGTGCGCTGCTGATAAGATTCTGTGTATAGGCTTTTCCCTAGTAGTGACTACGTGTTATGATCCGGCAACCCCGAGTGACAATAGTCGGGACCACTCCCGGTGATGACCGTAGTTTGAGAAGATCATGTATTCACCATGCGCTAATGCTTTGTTCCAGTTATCTATTAAATGGAGGCCTTAATATCCCTTAGTTTCCAATAGGACCCCGCTTCCACGGGAGGGCAGGACAAAAGATGGCATGCAAGTTCTTTCCATAAGCACGTATGACTATTTACGGAATACATGCCTACATTATATTTATGAACTGGAGCTAGTGTCGTATCACTCTAGGTTATGACTGTCTCATGATGAATATCATCCAACGAATCGCCGATCCAATGCCTATGATTTTCCTACATATTGTTCTTGCTAAGTTACTACTACCGTTACCATTGTTACTATTGCACTTCCTACAAAACCATTGCTATCACTATTCGCCCTCTTCACAAAAATTGCCTTTTTATTCGCCCTCTTTTTTGTTCGTGTTTTTTTTTCTCGTCAGATCTGTTTTTGAGTGCAATTTTGTTGCGTAGTTAGGATGACTCAAGAGAACACCAAGTTGTGTGATTTCTCCAATACCAACAACAATGATTTTATTAGCCCTCCGATTGCTCCTCCCGCCACGAGTGCGGAATCTTGTGATATTAATGGAGCTTTTGTAGAATCTTGTTATGAAAGATCAATTTTACGGTACTCCTAGTGAGGATGTCACATCCCATCTTAACACATTCGTAGAATTATGCGATATGCAAAAGAAAAAATATGTGGATAATGATATTGTGAAGTTGAAATTATTCCCATTTTCTTTGCGAGATCGTGCAAAAAATGGTTTTCTTCTTTGCCTCACAATAGTATCGATTCTTGGGATAAGTGCAAAGATGCTTTTATTACTAAGTATTTTCCACCCATGAAAATTATTTCCCTTAGGACACAAATCATGAATTTTAAACAACTTAAGCATGA
The DNA here is from genome assembly GCF_002162155.2 of Triticum dicoccoides. Classification (NCBI taxonomy): domain Eukaryota; kingdom Viridiplantae; phylum Streptophyta; class Magnoliopsida; order Poales; family Poaceae; genus Triticum; species Triticum dicoccoides. Next base: position 440,016,844 of record NC_041381.1, read on the forward strand.
AAATGTTGCGCAATCTTGGGAAAGAATGAAATTGATGCTAAGAAATTGTCCTACTCATGGTTCAAATCTTTGGATGATCATACAAAAATTATATGCGGGGTTGACTTTTTGTTTCTAGAAATCTTTTAGATTCCGCCACAGGAGGTACTTTTATGGAACTTATTTTGGGTGAAGCTACTAAATTGCAAGACAATATTCTGGAAAATTATTCACAATGGCATACCGAAAGAGCTCCTACTAGTAAAAACATTAATTTGGTTGAAAAAATTTCTTCTTTGAGTGAAAAAGTTGATGCTCTTATGAAATTGGTTGCTAATAGAAGTGATCCTATTGATTTTAATTATGTTCCTTTGTCTACCTTCATTGAGCAAAATAGTGATACCATAGATGTGAGTTTTATCTCACGAAACAATTTCAATAACAATGCTTATAGAGGTAATTTTAATCCTAGGCCTTTTCCTAGTAATTTCTCTAATAATTATGGTAATTCCTATGGTAATCCTTCTTACAATAATAATAGGAACACCTCTGATCTTGACAATAATATTAAAGAATTTATGAATACTCAAAAAGTTTTCAATGCTATAATAGAAGAAAAGTTGAATAAGATTGATGATATGTCTAGAAGCATTACTAGAATTTCTCATGATGTAGAAAATCTCAAGATGAAAATTTTCGTCCCAAAGTTGAGGAATCAATTAAAGCTTTATATGTTTCTATGGATGAAAGTAATAAAAGAACCGCTATGCTTAGAGCTCAAAGAGAATTTTTAGAAAAAAGTGTTTTCTAGTGATTGCTTTCATAAAAATGATGAAGATATTAAAGTGATTGGTGTTTCTTCTATTGATTCTTTGTTTAGTAATATTAATATTGATGATAAAGGGACTGGAGAAGAGTCAACTGTAGCTAGAAGGCGTCCCAATAATTTGGAGGGTGAAAATCTTGTCGAGAAAATTGATAAAAGTGGGTTTAGAGAGGTCAAAACTTCAGCTAGTGATGTGCCCACTCTTTTGGATTATAAAGACTTTAATTATGATAATTTCCCTTTGGTTGATTGTATTTCTTTGTTGCAATCCATGATAAATTCACCCCATGCTTATGAACAAAATAAAGCTTTTACTAAACATATAGTTGATGCTATGATGAAAGCTTTAGAAGAAAAGTTGGAGTTAGAGATTTCAATTCCTCGGAAATTACATGAAGAATGGGAACCTACTATCAAAGTCAAGATTAAAATTATGAGTGTATTGCTTTATGTGACTTGGGTGCTAGTGTTTCTACAATTCCGGAATCTTTATGTGATGTGCTTGGTCTTACCGATATTGAAGAATGTTGTCTAAATTTGCACTTAGCGGATTCTACTATTAAAAAGCCTATGGGAAGAATTAATGATGTTCTTATTCTTACAAATAGGAATTATGTGCCCATAGATTTTATTGTTCTTGATATTGATTGCAATCTGTCTTGTCCATTATCTTGGTAGACCGTTTATACGTACTATCAGTGTCGTGATTGATATGAAAGAAGGCAATATTAAATTTCAATTTCCACTAAGGAAAGGTATGGAACACTTCCCTACACTATAAAAAAAATACACTTCCGTGATGATACGTGTTTGTCAGAGTAGGTCGCGTTTTTTGCCATGCATGTACATCCATGACGATTTTATGACAGAATCAAGATAGTCATACTTGTGTTGTCGTAGAAGTGTTCCATGACATTACCAAAATTATCATCACAGAAGTGTCCACTTCCATGATGATAAATCGCGCGTCACAGAAGTGCTTTCGTCAAGGGTGACCGACACGTGGCATCCACAACGGAACGCTGTTAAGCTATCGGGTCGGGTTTTGGATCCGATAACCCATTAACAGCCCCGACCAATGGGGATTTTCCACGTGTAAAATCATCATTGGCTGGAGGAAACACGTGCCGGCTCATCGTTGGGACAGACGTCATCCACTCATTGGACGGAAGGCGCCTATGATACGTCGACACGTGGCACGGCCCAATAGAGGCCCATTCATGTGAAAAGGCCGGCCCGTTTGACTTGGTCAAAAGGTGGCGGGCCAGCCCATGAAAAGCTTGTTAACGGCATGTTCGCATATAGCCCATTATAGCCCGCTAACCCAAGGCCCGTTACGCCCTATCCGAATTAAGCCCAGTAGCATCATCTGGGCCATCCAATATGATTCCACCCCGTTTTCACTTCTGGCGCATGTATGGCCCATGATGTCTTTCGGCCCATATGAGGCCATATGTAACGCCCCGGATTCGATGCGCCAGGTGTCCTTCGGTTATTCGCCGTCGTTGTCATGTCATTTGCTTGCGTGTTGCATTTTGTCATGTCATCATGTGCATTTCATTTTGCATACGTGTTCGTTTCATGCATCCGAGCATTTTCCCCGTTGTCCGTTTTGTGATCCGGCACTCCTATGCCCTCCGGCGTTCCTCTTTTTTGTCTCCTGTTGTGAGCGGGTGTTAAACTTTCTCGGAATGGCCCGAGCCTTGCCAAGCGGCCTTGGTATAGCACCGGTAGACCGTCTGTCAAGTTTCGTGCCATTTGGAGGTCGTTTGATACTCCAACGGTTAACCGCGCAGCCCGAAACCCCCCTTTGGTCTTGCAGCCCAACACGCTTCCAAACTGGCCCAAACCCCATCTAACTCCCCTCCATGCTCTCGGCCGTTCGATCACGATCCTGTGGGCGAAAACCGCTCCTCATTTGGACTCTCCTAGCTCCCTCTACCTATAAATATGCCTCCCCCGTCCAAATCGCAGCCCTAACCCTAAAAATTCTCCTCCCACCGCACCGAACACGTCCGGTCGCAGCCGGACACGTCCGCCGCCGCCGCCCGCGCCAATCAGATCGTGACACCTGTCCCCGCCAGCCTCCTCTCTCTCCCCACGCCGCCGCGGCCCGCCGGGCCCATCCGGAGCCCGCCCGGGCCCAAGCCGCCGCCGAC
>NC_041381.1:440020260-440032831 GCF_002162155.2 Triticum dicoccoides
GTGTCGGCCCTGGCCGCCGTCGCTAGGTGCCGCGGTGCCCCGCTGCTCCCTCCGGCCGTCCCGACCTCGCCGGCGCTGCTCCGGCCATCTTCCGGCAAGAGTCGCCGCCGTCCTCGCCGGATCTGGTCAGGTGGACCAGATCCACCAGTTCGGTCAACCAAACGCCAGCCCCGTCCCCGGATCTCTCCGTCCCGGGTCTCCTCCATCCCGTTTTCCCCGAGGTGCTATTTCCACTAAGTCCCTTAATTTGCATATTCTGGAACACTATTCATCGCATCATATCTCTGTGCATGTAGCTCCGTTTCGTGCGTGTAATATGTCAAATTGTTCGTCTCAATGAGTACTTCATTTCATTCCATTGCATCATGTTCATTTGAGCTCATCTTGATGCCTGGATCATCGTTGCAAGAGTGCTTCATGATGTTTTCTGCTGTCTGTTAACAGAACATGCTCATTTGTCATTTTTGCCATGATTGATGTGTGCATCCTATGAGGTTGATGTCTACATGTGTTTTGATCTATGCCATGTCTTCTTTACAGAGGTGCTTACCATGTATTTTTGCGATCAATGTGGTGACTAGCACAAGCATGCAAACTAGGCTTCGTAATGTTGCTGTTTTTAGTCCCTGTTCTGCTGTTATTTTGATGCCATGTAAACTCGATGCTACAGAGAGATCCATTCATATTTTGAGATACTTCAGTAAGGATGTTTTGAACATATGGTTATTGTCTATCCATTCATGCCCCTGGTTGCAATTATGGAGTAGTCTAGCATGTCATTTTTGTGAGATACTTCAGTAAGGATGTTTTGAACATATGGTTATTGTCTATCCATTCGTGCACCTGGTTGCAATTATGGAGTAGTCTAGCATGTCATTTTCGTGCTCTACTTTTGCTTCAAAATGTTTCCTGGCAGATTGTTTACATGTTATTCAATTTTGCCAAGGTTGTTGTAGTTGATCCTTGCATGCTATGAACTTGTTCTTGCCTTGGATTGTTTCATAAACATGTCTTCTTGCTGATGCTATGCTTATCTTGTCATGCAATGACTTGTGGTGAGTGATTCAAGCTTGTTAAGTAGTGTACTCGTTGTTGCTGTTTTGCTAGGCTGTTTCTGTTATTTCGTGATGCTATGTAAACCTGCTGCTACTAGTCATTCTATACATAATCTGGAGATGTTCACTAAATATGTTTTGTTATACATGTCATTCTCTATGCATCCATGCCCTTGGTTGCATTTATGGCTTGATGTATATTGTTGTTTCCTTGCTCCAAAGTTGCTATATAATGTTGCTGTCAGCCTGTTAACATTAAGTTTAGTTGTTGCCATGTGTTTTGCTAGTAATCCATGCACCCTATGAACTTGCTCTTGCCATGCTTAGCTTCATAAATATGTCTTCTTACTGTTGGTTGCCTTGCCATGCCATGTATTGCTCTGTGGTGAGTGGTACAAGCTCATCTACATGCCTACTTATCGTTGTTCCTGCCATGTTTAAATCTATAATATAACTTGTCATGTTTACATCGGTGCCATCATTTCTTCTGATCCTTTTTGGCTCATGGTCAGTAATGGACTTTTGATCTAGGCATTTAGTAGATTCATGCCATGCCTTTGTTTGCCATGATAAGTTCCTGTAACATGTTCGATAGCTCTGAACATTGCAACCTGATGTTATTTCTGCTAAAGTCTGAAACTTTTATTATATGCAATCTTGCCATGTGTGTTTGAGCATGTTCTAGTGATTTCTGAAGATAGCTCAGTGTTCATGTTTTATTATGCTTTACCTGTACATCATGCCCATGCCTTTTGTTTTCTTGTTGAGATCCTGTAGCATGTTGTTTTGGTGCTTGCAATATGCCTAGTTGATGTTTTGGACAGCTAGTCCTTTAAACTTGTATAGTGTGTGTGTGTGTGTTGAACCGTTGCTCCATTTTGAGTGTGTTCTATATGAAACTTGCTTGAATTTGCATGTAGCTTCATATTATCATGTTGCATCCATGTTTTGAGGTGTTTGCTTGATGTTTGGGTGCATTTTGCACCAATGCCATGTTTAACTTGTTTTGCTCATATCTTCTAGGCCGTAGCTCCGAACTAAATGAACTTTATATGTAACTTGACTAGAATCTCGTGTAGATCATCTTGTTGCACCTTAACTTGCTGTTTAACAACTTGAACATAAGGTTTATTCAGATCTGGACCAATTTCGAAATATGCATATGAGGACTTACCGGAATTGTTATATGTTGTTCCCGGCCTCATTTAAACTTGCCTTGATGTGTTGTTCTTGTATGCATCATCTCTTGCCATGAGTAGCTTCTTGTAGCTTTGTCATGCATCATGTTTGTTTGTGCATCAGGCCTTGTTCATGTGTGGTGTGTTTACCATGTTGTGTGCTTCTTTTCGATAGTTCCTGTTTCGTTGCGATCGTGAGGATTCGTTCATCCACGCCTGGTTCATCTTCGTGGCTTCATCCGTTTATCTTCTTCATGGACTCGTTCTTCTTCCTTGCGGGATTTCAGGCAAGATGACCGCTACCCTGGATCTCACTACTATCATTGCTATGCTAGTTGCTTCGTTCTATCGCTATGCTGCGCTACCTATCATTTGCTCTTCAAGCCTCCCAATTTGCCATGAACCTCTAACCTTTGACACCCTTCCTAGCAAACTGTTGCTTGGCTATGTTACCGCTTTGCTCAGCCCTCTTATAGCGTTGCTAGTTGCAGCTGAAGTTGAATATTGCTCCATGGTGAACAGGGTTATGTTGGGATATCACAATATCTCTTAATTTATTAATGCATCTATATACTTGGTAAAGGGTGGAAGACTCGGCCTTATGCCTTGTGTTTTGTTCCACTCTTGCCGCCCTAGTTTCCGTCATACCGGTGTTATGTTCCCGGATTTTGCGTTCCTTACGCGGTCCGGTGATTTACGGGACCCCCTTGACAGTTCGCTTTGAATAAAACTCCTCCAACAAGGCCCAACCTTGGTTTTACCATTTGCCTCACCACCACTTATATTTCCCTTGGGAGTAATTAACCCAAGGGTCATCTTTATTACAGCCCCCCCCCGGGCCAATGCTTGTCTAAGTGTTGGTCCAAACTAGAGCACCGTGCGGGACCATCCCTTGGCAACTTGGGTTACATCGATACATGTACGCTTAGCTTACCCGGTGTTGCCCTGAGAACGAGATATGTGCAGCTCCTATCGGGATTGTCAGCGCATCGGGTGGTCTTGCTGGTCTTGTTTTACCATTGTCGAAATGTCTTGTAAACCGGGATTCCGAGTCTGATTGGGTCTTCCTGGGAGAAGGTATATCCTTCGTTGATCGCGAGAGCTTATCATGGGCTAAGTTCGGACACCCCTGCAGGGTATAATCTTTCGAAATTCGTGCCTGCGGTTATAGGCAGATGGGAATTTGTTAATGTCCGGTTGTAGATAACTTGACACCAGATCCGAATTAAAACGCATCAACCGCGTGTGTAGCCGTGATGGTCTCTTTTCGGCGGAGTCTGGGAAGTGAACACGGTTTCTGTGTTATGTTTGACGTAAGTAGGAGTTCAGGATCACTTCTTGATCATTGCTAGCTTCACGACCGTTCCGCTTGTTCTCTTCTCGCTCTTATTTGCGTATGTTAGCCACCATATATGCTTAGTCGCTGCTGCAACCTCACCACTTTACCCCTTCCTTTCCCTTTAAGCTTTGCTAGTCTTGATACCCATGGTAATGGGATTGCTGAGTCCTCGTGGCTCATAGTTTACTACAACAACAGTTGCAGGTACAGGTTATGCGATGATCATGACGCGAGAGTGATGCTTGCTTGCGTTGAGTTCTTCTTCTGCTTCTTCGATCAGGGGATAGGTTCCAGGTCGGCAGCCTGGGCTAGCAGGGTGGATGTCATTTGAGTTTCTGTTTGTGTTTCATCCGTAGTCGGATGTTGATCTTATGTATGATGATGTTGTATCCGTGTGGCATTGTATGCCTTATGTATGTATCCCCATCTATTATGTAATGTTGATGTAATGATATCCACCTTGCAAAAGCGTTTCCATATGCGGGTCTGTCCTTGGTGGGACCTTCGAGTTCCTTTTGGATAGGGACGCATATTGGGCGTGACACCCTATGTAACTCTTGGCCTATTAACGGCCCGTGGTGAAACTGGCCCGTTATCAACAGTGTATCACTTTACACCCATTAACGGCCCGTGGTGAAACTGGCCCGTAATGAACAGTGTATCACTTTATACCCATTAACGGCCCATTATTCTATTGGGCCGTTTCCAGCCCATGTTATCTTTCGGCCTTCTCAGAGCCCATTTATTCTTCGTCTCATTTCCAGCATTCGTTTACTTACGGTCCGTTACTGTCATTTTCTGCTTGTGGGCCAAATTCAGCCCATGGTTACAGTCGGCCCGTTTGTGGTCCGTTAATACGTTGGGCCGTTTTCATAGCATCATCAAATACAGCCTATTAACGATGGCCCGTTATGGTCGGCCCATGAACGGACGATTGCAACTCTAGCCCGTTTACGGCCATAATGCGGTATGTTTGGACCATGTTTGGCCAATCGATCATATGGCCCGTATAAGGCCCATTGATGATACGGCCCGCAGAAGGCCCATTGTTTCTACGGCCCGTAGGAGGCCCATTGTTTCTACGGCCCGTAGAAGGCCCACTGTTTCTACGGCCAGTAGGAGGCCCAGTGTCACTATAGTAAATATTAGCCCATGGTTATTGTGTCCTACTTTTAAAAAATAGGTTATTGCAGCCACTAGCAAACCGCGGAAAAAGAACTGCAATGACTAGAAGCAAACAAATAAACAAGACAACAAGGAGATAAATAAGCAAGCAACTAACGCTAGACTATCACGGCTATTACACATATTACATCCACTGGGCATCAAAGTTCGCCACCAGTGCAAATATAGGGAACAAAGCAGCATATCATATACACTGGTTGTCAAAGTTGGCGACCAACGCAAATAAAGGCCGCAGCAAAACAAATCCAGAACTGAAACCACTTCAGAAGATCTCAAGAAACAATATCCTGGGTACCCATAATGCTGGCAAGATGCTTAACAAGCTTATTAACTTTCTCTTGTTTGGCGCTTGTTGTTCCACCAGAAAATATGCATCTGAATTCTGTAGGGACTGCCTCAGTCCTTCGGCTTCCTGTCGCGGCACATCTGATCGATGTCTTTCAACTTGAAGTTGAGACTCAAGAAGACGAACTGATTCAGGCAGCGAGTTCGAAGAGCTTGTGCCAGCAGTAGTGGCCAGTAACTCGAACACTACATCAAGACAAGACTTTTGGGTTCCCTCACTGTCATCAAGGTAGTTTTTATCAGCTTTCTTGGAGACCAACAGGGATGTCTCACTATCTTGAACCTTATTTGTATTACTTCCTTTACCATTGGATAACGCGGTACTGTTCTCCAATATTTTGTCCGCATTCTAAAAGAGAAACAAGCAGACACATCACATGTTTACCATGTTGTATATGAAACTCATTTTGGTAAATGAGTTCAGTAGTAAAGTGGACAGGATAACGGCATGAAACAAACATATATCTATGTACCATGGTCACTTTATGGTCTATATCATTCTAGTTTTTGTTGCCAAATCAAGATAGAGACACAGTTCAAATAATATTTGTTCAAGACAAAGCAGAATAGACAGAATATAAGTGTGGGTAACTATAGAGCAATAACAACACTTGTAATGTGCATGACCTGAGAACATAACTGTTTATTCAATTGAAACTGAAATCAACATAGAGCAGGTTACAATAGCAAACCAGTTAAAGAAACAGGTTTAAAACATACCTGTTGCGCCATTGGAGTTTCAATTCCATCCTTCAAATTTGAAAATAGTTGGTATGAGTAAATACAGTAATGCAAGAGAAAAGGAGTATGAACCATAGCTACAGAACCTGACCTGAGAACAAATCTTCTTCTACTTTAAGCGTTGAGTTGGGATTCAGAGTGGTGGTCCTCGTGCTTTGGGCACTGCAGTTCCCTTACTAACTGCTCGTGTTTGGGTGCTCTGTGGTGGAGACGGTGCTGTGTCAACGGAACTGGGTTACTATCTGCCAGAGTTGGGGTTAGAAGGGGTGTAGCTGGTTCTCTGTCCAACTGGGTAGGGGTACAATCTACGAGAGTCTGGGTTATGTGTGGTGGATCTGGTCCTTGGGAAAGTACAATCGTGGTTCTATCTGCATCAACTGGTAGCACTATCTTTTCTGAAGACCGTGTTGTTACTCCCTTAGATACTGCCATCACGCTCTCCAATTCAAATGACTGATAAACAAGAAAAGTAATTGAAAGTATAGACATGTATGATAGACAGGTGCAATGGATAGTGGGGAATAAAAGAGGGCATGAAATAATTCATATTTATGTTGTCTAACCAAACAGGATAGCATGACACAATTTCACATATATGATGGCTAACTAAACAGGGTAGCATGACACAATTTCACATTATGATGGCTAACTAAAAAAGATGGAAATACATAGTTCAAAATATGAGACTACGTAAACAGGATGACATGACATAACTATATAATTTGTTTATTAAATAGGTTGGCATGCCATAATTCACATACATTCACGGATAGAATGCCATAATTCAAAATATGATGACTGTAAACACTAAACAGGATGAGATGATATAACTATATGATGTCTTTATTAAATGGGTTGCCATGCCATAATTTAGATAGATGATGTGTATGTACTATGTAAACAAGATGGCATGATATAATTCAAATATATGATTTATATAGTAAGCAAGTAAGCAGATGGCAATCCATGTATGATGTAAAAACTAAGCAATGCAAGACAACATGCATGACATGGGTAATATAACCCTGCCAAGTTTGAGCATAGACCTCAGGGGGGAAATAGGACTGGTCATCAGTCTCTGAATCCTCCTCTGAGGAGCTCTCTGTAACCAGCAAGATGTCTGCTTCAGCAGGTAGCATTGTATGCTCTGAATACCTTGTTTTCACTCCAGATACTTCCATCACTTCTTCAAATGGCTGATGCACAGGAAGAGTAGTTGAATATACAAACGTTGTCGACAAATGGCATTGCATAAAAAATGATAGCATGATATAATTCACATACATGATGATTGGCTAAACAGCATGGCATTGCATAATTCACATATATAATGCCTTTGCAACAAGATAGCATTGTATAATTCACATATATAATGTCTTGCAACAAGATGGCAATGCATAATTCACATATATGGTAATTAGACACTAAACAGGTGGCATTCACACAAAGCATGTCTAAACTAATCAAATGACATAGCAATGCGAGACACCATACGCACGATGTGAGCAACATAACCCTGCCAAGTTAGAGCATACACCTCGGGGGGGGGGGGAATAGGACTGGTCATCTTTTTCTGAATCCTCCTCTGAGGAGCTATCCGTAACCAATGAGATATGTGCTTCGTCAGGTAGCATAGTCTGCTCTGAAGACCTTGTTTTCACTCTAGAATTTTCCATCACCGTGTCAAATGGCTGATGCACACGAAGAGCAGTTGAATGTACTAACATTGTTGACAAATGTAATATGTAACGAAAAAAAAGGATGGCCTGATATAATTTACATATAAGATGACTGGCTAAGCAGGATGGCATTGCAAAATTCACATATATGATGCCTGGCTAAACAAGATGGCGTTGCATAATTCACATAAACGATGAATAAACTAAACAGATGGCATTCACAAGAAGGATGTCTAAACTAAGCAGATGACATATTTGATGTATAAAGTAAGCAATGCAAGACACCATATGCATGATATAACCAACATCAGCATGCCAAGTTAGAGCGAAGACCTTAGGGGGTAAATAGGAGTTGTCTTCTCCTTCTGAATCCCCCTCAGAATAGATATCTTCCTCTCGATTACAATCCAAAATGCATGGAGGGGGCTGCCTTTGCGCCTACCATGGAGTGACGTCTGCATGAAATTTTATTGCCACGCAAGGCTCGTCTCTTTTGCTCTACATGTTCAGTTCCATTGTTTACAATAACTGTCGCATAGGAATAAAACATAGTGAGATTATGTAAGGAGTGCATGCAGAAATCTAGAGTGATGGTAGCAACCTGTGGATAGATCCAAAACCAATAATAACAGGCAGATAATGGCTTTAGTTAAAAAATACAGATAATGGCTTCTTTACTGTTTGTTTCCCACCCAACATGAAACTCATAGTAGACACCAGAGATTAACCAGACAGTAGATAGATACTATTGATAGCGGCCCCGATATGTACCCCACAACCATTTAAAAACTCAAGTTTGACCATTAGTTTGGAGCTGACTCAGAGTCTAATCGGTGAACAGGACGATAAAGTAGCATGTAATATTAAGAGATGCATAACGTAAGCAGACACAGAAGAGTGCGACCTCTCTTGCGGACCCATGTAGTCCTCGAGGTCATCTGCTCGGTTGATGATGGTAATGCAGTTTTCATGGCTGCCAGTGGCGGGGAAAAAGATCTGAGGCAGCGAAAGACAGTCTGGAGGCCGGATCCCTGCTGTGCTGGACCCTTCTGTCGTTGGAGCAGCTGAGCTGGGGTGGGCGACGGCGCAGCAGGAGCGGGGCAAACCACGCAAGGTTTTCTTTGACAACTATCTGTAAGAGAAGTAATTCTGTAAGGGCTCGTTTGAATTGGAGGATTCCAACAATGCAGGGATAGGAAATAGATAGGAATAGGATAGAAATGCACGTGCAAAACAGAGAATTTAAAAACACAGGATTTCTGCCAATCTGGGTGTTTGATTCACAACAATTGGAAGATCACAGGATGCAAAGAAGCATGGTGAGATTAAGTCAAACCACAAGAAAATGTACGGTTATAATGCTATTATGCTACTATCTCTTAGACTCGTGCTTCATGAATAGGAATTTGAAAAGGAGGACAAGTGAAAATTAAATTTCCTATGTTTTTTTATTTCAAGGAGACACTAAAGGAACAAATCCATGTGCTCAGTGGACAATATATACAACATGTAGAGTAAAAAAGAGATGTAACAAGTGTACAACCTCTTTGGCGAAGCCATGTCGATCTCAGCGTGATTGGGTTGGCCGGTGAGGATGCTCCGGCTGACTTTGCTGTCGGAGGAGGGGAAGAAGATCTTAGGCGTCTGGAGATGGAACCCGAGGTACTGCTCTGCTGTGATGGAGGGTTTCATCGTTGGAGCAGCTCTGGTGAGTTGTACGACGCCGAGGCTGAAGCAGGACAACAGAGACAACGAACAACGTTAAAATACATAACCACAAAGTGCTAGATGTAAAATACATCAGCCTCTCATCTCTGAACTTAACTGTCGAAACTGAACTTAACTATCGAAATTGAACTTAACTGTCAAAACTGAATTTTGTTGTCGAAACTGAATTTTGCTGTCGAAACTGAACACACTAGCAAGGTGGGGCTACACGTCGGTCGACTGACTTTTTCATCTCTGTTCAGTCGATTTTGCAGTCGTTGGATACGAAATCAAGGGCCTGCGGTTCATCTTCAACCTCCACCCCCCTGAGCTGCCAGTCACCACCGGCCAAACAGCAGGCCCCCGCCTCCCGCGGTCGGCGGTGCGCCGCCCCGCCCGCCCCGAAAACACTCCCCACCGCCGGTCCGCCGCCGCCCCGGCCATCCCTCTAGGCCCCCCGTGCCAGCTTTTTCTCCGACGATCCCCATGCCACCGCCCCGCCAATGCCCCGCCACCGCCAGCGACCACCACCCCCATCCTGAACCCTAAGATAGATACTGGGGTACCTCTCCGACGAGCCCCCCTCCCTGCTGGGGCTGGTTATTCCTTCACCCCGGCAAGCCCACCCCTTGAAAATCGACTGACCCAAAAGTCAATTCAGTCGTCTGAAGTGTAGCCAAATTGGAGCAGCGTCACAAGCAAGAGCAAGAGCGAGAGCAGCAGTGTGAGCAAGAGCAATAGCAAGAGCAGACCAGGCAGGGGCCCGAGAGCAAGAGCAGAGCAGCAGCGCGAGCGAGAGCTAAAGCAGCAGCAGCTCCTACTGATGTGGACGCCGCCGCCGAGGGAGCGACGCCGTGGAGGAAGTGGACAGCGCCGCCACCGTGGATGGAGCCGCGCCGTGTCGGCTCGGGACCGAGCGCCGGCAGCACTGTGAGATCGAATCAAGAAGAAAATGTGGTGATTAGTGTACAACCTCTTTGGTGGCGCCGATTAGGCCACAGCTTCATCCAAGGAAACGGTGATGATGATGCTCTTCCGGTGGTGTAGGTGAAGACGGCGTTGTGGGAATGGAGGTGACGCGAAAGACGAGGGGAATGTCGGGGCAGCTCCTTCGAGGTGGAGGGCGGGGTGGCTGAACCGGCGGGATCAGATCGATGGCGGATCCTCATCCGGTACGGTGGATGAGGGACGTCAAGGTGTTGCTGTGGACGACGTCGTCGGGGAAGAGGCTCCGGCTGGGTGGCGGACGGAGCAGGGTGTGGGGTTTTGTCGCGGGTTTTCGCGGCCTCGGTGTATGAATGGATGGGCGGATGGGATGGCAGTGGGGAACCATGGCTTAGAGACGCGCTTGTCCGAAATGTGGGGTAAGTTACGAAAGTACCCCCCCACCGATTTGAGGCGGTTCTTTCGGTTCAGAGGTGCCACGGGCATTTCGCGTGTCGGGATTTCACAGGAGGTGGGAGTTTTCGCGCGTGTTGTAATTTCGGAATAGCAAGGCGCGGGTTGAGATGGAGGGAGTTGTCGGGGCACAACGAGACAAAGATATATCTTAAATATTTCGGGCTAACAAGGCGCGGGTTGAAATTCCGGACAAGCCTAACGTGTACTATACCAAATCAATGCGCACTACAAATGTCATTCAAAACTTTGAATTCATGTTATGTTCAATTAAAATATTCGCTACGTGTATAATGCATGCAACCTACTACTCAAATGAGCGTTTTAGTGCATTCCAAACGTATATACTACCGATTCAATATGAACTAAATTTGAATAAGATCTACAGTAATGATTATTGTGAAGTCAAAGCATTTGAATTCATTTCTCTGTTTTAATAAGATCTACAATCAGCATTATTGTCAAGTTAAACCATCGTTTGTGTATTATCTTCACAGCACACCACATGATTAGTCTCGAGTTACATATGAACTATGTGTACTATATGAACTCGAACTAGATTTTTTGAATCCACTTTATTTTGATTTCAAATCACATTACATTTCTAGCTCTAGCTAGAACTTCATAATCTAAACCATGTCTCATATGTATAATGTGTTTATCACATTATGTATGGTGCACTGCCCCCTACGCCTACAAGTATTTAGATGTGAGTTGCAAACACCACACATTACCACAAATTCAAATAAAATGTGAGAATGTTCGAGATATAGTATTGTTTAGATTGCTCGATATTTAGTTGTAAACTGCAAATGCCACACATTATCACAAATTCAAATAAAATGTGAGGTTGTTTGATGTATAGTATGGTTTAGATTGTTCGGCATTTAGCTGTGAGTTGCAAACGCCATGCATTATCACATTATGGTATAACATGTGCACAGCACGTGTATCACCGCTATATTCATGCATGCAATGTTTAAAACACTATGATCTCCTATTCAAATATATGAATCCGCTTTCATATCAAATTATGATCTTTGTTAGTCTCTTACACCCACACAATCCTCTAACCTTTGTAGCTACCACTAACTTTCTCTCGTGCATGCACACGCCCTCCTCGCCCTCCCCCTCCCTTGGCATTCTATCCACCGGGCACATTCATTTTTTTCTTTAGGTCGTTCTCCCAGAGTCTCCACAACTCCTTTCCGACACACACCGATCGATAAACCTCTCCAGCGATGCCTGCCTACAACATACACACACACCTTCAATCTCCTCCTTTATATGTCCTTGCCTCGTGTCTCTCATACGGTCAGACACACGTGTAAACTCTCGCCCCTCTTTTCATCGATCTCACAACTGCACACTCCTCCCCCTATCTAGCTAGTAGTTGGGCCTCTCGCACCACCTCCTAGCTCCATTCTCTCTGTCTATCCGTCTCGTTGGGCCTTATTTGCCTCTAACAAATGGATGTACACTGACCAATCTCTCGCTATACATATAGCTAGCTAGGTCCTTATAACTCATTTTTACCCACACGTTGATCGATCTACCTCATTAGTTGTGTCTCTCCCTTCCTCCGACAAACAACAATTGATCTACCGATCTAGTTAGGTTTGCTTACCAAACACATGGTTCCCCTTCATCATCCATGGATGCGTCCCGACAGATCTATCACGCACAGGCACACACAGAAACACATCCCCACTCTTATTGATAACATTGCAGTTCCACCCATAGTTTGTCTAGTAGGCCTCTCCCAACATCTCTGAGAAGCAACTCCATCACCCATCTAGCACTCTACCCCTCTCCCTCCCTATCCCTCCCTCTCTCTCTCTGTCCCATCATATTTCCCGCCCTTCAGTTATGTATGGATGTCGACCGACTCCCTCAAGACATAGCTGGGTCTCTCCTTCTCAACACATATACGAGTCGTTCTAC